>NC_140175.1:111580905-112003405 GCF_963971535.1 Notolepis coatsorum
AAAATATCACAGCCCCTAAGACTGGGAGCGTTCTAACTCTACTGAGCGAGCATGTACCCAACATTATATGAAAAATAAAAAGTCATTACGACGTTTTAGTGCACTTCAAGCGCTAAAGGGATTCATAACTTATAGCAGGGTCAATCTCAGTGTTAGTACTCATCTGTTTCTTTTCTTTTCATACCTTTTTAAGTGAACGTGGTCTTGTCCTTGTTGTATCCATGTGTAATGTTGATAGTAGTGGGTGTACACAGATGAAAGAGAGCAAGTCTGTGTCTGGGATATAGGTCCCGACTCCCAGGCTATTAGCCTAGCCATCCTCTCAGCCTCCGTCGTCTTAAATGCTATGTTCTTTTGGTAGAACTGTTCGGCTGCCGCAGGAGTGTTGAGAGAGTAGCAGATTCCGTTCATGGTTATTGGTATAAGCTGTAGTCACGAGATACCTGGGACGCGGTTTTTAGCCTTACGTATGTTATGTAGCTTGGCTTTTAGCCATAAACGCTGCTGAGTTTAACCCGGAAACGGAAATGGGAAATGCTGAAATAATAACGTGACTTATTCTAAAAGTTATAATTATTTTGTCTCATCTTGTTTTAGTCAACATAAATTAAGAGAGAATTCGTCATGGTTTTTGTAAACTACATTTTTGTGTCCTCAGTTGTGGTCAACGATATTTAATTAATAATTTAGTGACGTTGGCGTCACATGGTGTTCAATAACGTGACGTCACGTCTCGTTGTCGTTGCGGGAAAAAGCTTTGTTGACGAAGATCTTTTGTCATCAAATTCGTTGACAAAATTAACACTGCCTACTGTTGGTCTGGGGAGGGTGTAGACTACCACATGCTACCCTACTGTCAGTCTGGGGAGGGTGTAGACTACCACATGCTGCCCTACTGTCGGTCTGGGGAGGGTGTAGACTACCGCATGCTGCCCTACTGTCAGTCTGGGGAGGGTGTAGACTACCACATGCTGCCCTACTGTCAGTCTGGGGAGGGTGTAGACTACCACATGCTGCCCTACTGTCAGTCTGGGGAGGGTGTAGACTACCACATGCTGCCCTACTGTCGGTCTGGGGAGGGTGTAGACTACCACATGCTGCCCTACTGTCGGTCTGGGGAGGGTGTAGAATACCACATGCTGCCCTACTGTCAGTCTGGGGAGGGTGTAGACTACCACATGCTGCCCTACTGTCAGTCTGGGGAGGGTGTAGACTACCACATGCTGCCCTACTGTCAGTCTGGGGAGGGTGTAGACTACCACATGCTGCCCTACTGTCAGTCTGGGGAGGGTGTAGACTACCACATGCTGCCCTACTGTCAGTCTGGGGAGGGTGTAGACTACCACATGCTGCCCTACTGTCAGTCTGGGGAGGGTGTAGACTACCACATGCTGCCCTACTGTCAGTCTGGGGAGGGTGTAGACTACCACATGCTGCCCTACTGTCGGTCTGGGGAGGGTGTAGACTACCACATGCTGCCCTACTGTCGGTCTGGGGAGGGTGTAGACTACCACATGCTGCCCTACTGTCAGTCTGGGGAGGGTGTAGACTACCACATGCTGCCCTACTGTCTGTCTGGGGAGGGTGTAGACTACCACATGCTGCCCTACTGTCTGTCTGGGGAGGGTGTAGACTACCACATGCTGCCCTACTGTCTGTCTGGGGGAGGGTGTAGACTACCACATGCTGCCCTACTGTCAGTCTGGGGAGGGTGTAGACTACCACATGCTGCCCTACTGTCAGTCTGGGGAGGGTGTAGACTACCACATGCTGCCCTACTGTCAGTCTGGGGAGGGTGTAGACTACCACATGCTGCCCTACTGTCGGTCTGGGGAGGGTGTAGACTACCACATGCTGCCCTACTGTCAGTCTGGGGAGGGTGTAGACTATACCACATGCTGCCCTACTGTCGGTCTGGGGAGGGTGTAGAATACCACATGCTGCCCTACTGTCGGTCTGGGGAGGGTGTAGACTACCACATGCTGCCCTACTGTCAGTCTGGGGAGGGTGTAGACTACCACATGCTGCCCTACTGTCAGTCTGGGGAGGGTGTAGAAGGACCACATGCTGCCCTACTGTCTGTCTGGGGAGGGTGTAGACTACCACATGCTGCCCTACTGTCAGTCTGGGGAGGGTGTAGACTACCACATGCTGCCCTACTGTCAGTCTGGGGAGGGTGTAGACTACCACATGCTGCCCTACTGTCGGTCTGGGGAGGGTGTAGACTACCACATGCTGCCCTACTGTCAGTCTGGGGAGGGTGTAGACTACCACATGCTGCCCTACTGTCAGTCTGGGGAGGGTGTAGACTACCACATGCTGCCCTACTGTCAGTCTGGGGAGGGTGTAGACTACCACATACTGCCCTACTGTTGGTCTGGGGAGGGTGTAGACTACCACATGCTGCCCTACTGTCAGTCTGGGGAGGGTGTAGACTACCACATGCTGCCCTACTGTCGGTCTGGGGAGGGTGTAGACTACCACATGCTGCCCTACTGTTGGTCTGGGGAGGGTGTAGACTATACCACATGCTGCCCTACTGTCGGTCTGGGGAGGGTGTAGACTACCACATGCTGCCCTACTGTCAGTCTGGGGAGGGTGTAGACTACCTACCACATGCTGCCCTACTGTCAGTCTGGGGAGGGTGTAGACTACCACATGCTGCCCTACTGTCGGTCTGGGAAGGGTGTAGACTACCACATGCTGCCCTACTGTTGGTCTGGGGAGGGTGTGTAGACTACCACATGCTGCCCTACTGTCGGTCTGGGGAGGGTGTAGACTACCACATGTTGCCCTACTGTCCGTCTGGGGAGGGTGTGTAGACTACCACATGCTGCCCTACTGTTGGTCTGGGGAGGGTGTAGACTACCACATGCTGCCCTACTGTCGGTCTGGGGAGGGTGTAGACTACCACATGCTGCCCTACTGTTGGTCTGGGGAGGGTGTAGACTATACCACATGCTGCCCTACTGTCGGTCTGGGGAGGGTGTAGACTACCACATGCTGCCCTACTGTCAGTCTGGGGAGGGTGTAGACTACCTACCACATGCTGCCCTACTGTCAGTCTGGGGAGGGTGTAGACTACCACATGCTGCCCTACTGTCGGTCTGGGAAGGGTGTAGACTACCACATGCTGCCCTACTGTTGGTCTGGGGAGGGTGTGTAGACTACCACATGCTGCCCTACTGTCGGTCTGGGGAGGGTGTAGACTACCACATGTTGCCCTACTGTCGGTCTGGGGAGGGTGTGTAGACTACCACATGCTGCCCTACTGTTGGTCTGGGGAGGGTGTAGACTACCACATGCTGCCCTACTGTCGGTCTGGGGAGGGTGTGTAGACTACCACATGCTGCCCTGCTGTTGGTCTGGGGAGGGTGTAGATGTAGACTATACCACATGCTGCCCTACTGTCAGTCTGGGGAGGGTGTAGATGTAGACTATACCACATGCTGCCCTACTGTCAGTCTGGGGAGGGTGTAGATGTAGACTATACCACATGCTGCCCTACTGTTGGTCTGGGGAGGGTGTAGACTACCACATGCTGCCCTACTGTCAGTCTGGGGAGGGTGTAGATGTAGACTATACCACATGCTGCCCTACTGTTGGTCTGGGGAGGGTGTAGACTACCACATGCTGCCCTACTGTTGGTCTGGGGAGGGTGTAGACTACCACATGCTGCCCTACTGTTGGTCTGGGGAGGGTGTAGACTACCACATGCTGCCCTACTGTCGGTCTGGGGAGGGTGTAGACTATACCACATGCTGCCCTACTGTTGGTCTGGGGAGGGTGTAGACTACCACATGCTGCCCTACTGTCGGTCTGGGGAGGGTGTAGACTACCACATGCTGCCCTACTGTCAGTCTGGGGAGGGTGTAGACTACCTACCACATGCTGCCCTACTGTCAGTCTGGGGAGGGTGTAGACTATACCACATGCTGCCCTACTGTCGGTCTGGGGAGGGTGTAGACTACCACATGCTGCCCTACTGTCAGTCTGGGGAGGAGGGTGTAGACTACCACATGCTGCCTACTGTCGGTCTGGGGAGGGTGTAGACTACCACATGCTGCCCTACTGTCGGTCTGGGGAGGGTGTGTAGACTACCACATGCTGCCCTACTGTCAGTCTGGGGAGGGTGTAGACTACCACATGCTGCCCTACTGTCGGTCTGGGGAGGGTGTAGACTACCACATGCTGCCCTACTGTCAGTCTGGGGAGGGTGTAGACTACCACATGCTGCCTACTGTCGGTCTGGGGAGGGTGTAGACTACCACATGCTGCCCTACTGTCGGTCTGGGGAGGGTGTGTAGACTACCACATGCTGCCCTACTGTCAGTCTGGGGAGGGTGTAGACTACCACATGCTGCCCTACTGTCGGTCTGGGGAGGGTGTAGACTACCACATGCTGCCCTACTGTCAGTCTGGGGAGGGTGTAGACTACCACATGCTGCCCTACTGTCAGTCTGGGGAGGGTGTAGAAGGACCACATGCTGCCCTACTGTCTGTCTGGGGAGGGTGTAGACTACCACATGCTGCCCTACTGTCAGTCTGGGGAGGGTGTAGACTACCACATGCTGCCCTACTGTCGGTCTGGGGAGGGTGTAGACTACCACATGCTGCCCTACTGTCGGTCTGGGGAGGGTGTAGACTACCACATGCTGCCCTACAGTCAGTCTGGGGAGGGTGTAGACTACCACATGCTGCCCTACTGTCGGTCTGGGGAGGGTGTAGACTACCACATGCTGCCCTACTGTCGGTCTGGGGAGGGTGTAGACTACCACATGCTGCCCTACAGTCAGTCTGGGGAGGGTGTAGACTACCACATGCTGCCCTACTGTCAGTCTGGGGAGGGTGTAGACTACCACATGCTGCCCTACTGTCGGTCTGGGGAGGGTGTAGACTACCACATGCTGCCCTACTGTCAGTCTGGGGAGGGTGTAGACTATCACATGCTGCCCTACTGTTGGTCTGGGGAGGGTGTAGACTACCACATGCTGCCCTACTGTCAGTCTGGGGAGGGTGTAGACTACCACATGCTGCCCTACTGTTGGTCTGGGGAGGGTGTAGACTACCACATGCTGCCCTACTGTCAGTCTGGGGAGGGTGTAGACTACCACATGCTGCCCTACTGTTGGTCTGGGGAGGGTGTAGACTACCACATGCTGCCCTACTGTCAGTCTGGGGAGGGTGTAGACTACCACATGCTGCCCTACTGTCAGTCTGGGGAGGGTGTAGACTATACCACATGCTGCCCTACTGTCGGTCTGGGGAGGGTGTAGACTATACCACATGCTGCCCTACTGTTGGTCTGGGGAGGGTGTAGACTACCACATGCTGCCCTACTGTTGGTCTGGGGAGGGTGTAGACTACCACATGCTGCCCTACTGTCAGTCTGGGGAGGGTGTAGACTACCACATGCTGCCCTGCTGTTGGTCTGGGGAGGGTGTAGACTACCACATGCTGCCCTACTGTTGGTCTGGGGAGGGTGTAGACTACCACATGCTGCCCTACTGTCAGTCTGGGGAGGGTGTAGACTAGTAGTAGATGAGTAAATTAACTCTTGTACCTTCGATCCTCTTCTTGAGTCTCTGACAGCCTCTCTCGTAAGCACGGCGCCTCAGACGCTCATCTGCCGTCTCATCTTGAGGCTCACGCTCATTTTTCCCCTGAAAAAACACAATCACCTGTTACTATCCACTTGTTACTCAGCTGATAGTTGTGCCCTTCCTGATGACTTGTACAGAACTTGTAAGTCGCTTTGGATAAAAGAGTCAGCTAAATGACTAAATGTAAATGTAATGTACTATAAGTCAGTCAGCCAGTCAGTCAGTCAGTCAGCCAGCCAATCAGTCAGCCATTCAGTCAGCCAGCTAGCCAACCAATCAGCCAGTCAGTCAGTCAGCCATTCAGTCAGCCAGCTAGCCAACCAATCAGTCAGCCATTCAGTCAGCCAGCTAGCCAACCAATCAGTCAGCCATTCAGTCAGCCAACTAGCCAACCAATCAGTCAGCCATTCAGTCAGCCAACTAGCCAACCAATCAGTCAGCCAATCAGTTACCCATTCAGTCAGCCATTCAGTCAGCCAACTAGCCAACCAATCAGTCAGCCAATCAGTCAGCCATTCAGTCAGCCAATCAGTCAGCCATTCAGTCAGCCAGCTAGCCAACCAATCAGTCAGCCATTCAGTCAACCAATCAGTCAGCCATTCAGTCAGCCAATCAGTCAGCCAATCAGTCAGCCATTCAGTCAGCCAATCAGTCAGCCATTCAGTCAGCCATTCAGTCAGCCAATCAGTCAGCCATTCAGTCAGCCAGCTAGCCAACCAATCAGTCAGCCATTCAGTCAACCAATCAGTCAGCCATTCAGTCAGCCAGTAAGTCAGTCAGCCAATCAGTCAGCCATTCAGTCAGCCAGCTAGCCAACCATTCAGTCAGCCAGTAAGTCAACCAATCAGTCAGCCATTCAGTCAGCCAGTAAGTCAGCGGCCGATGATATTTAGTGAGCAGGGTGATATTTAGTGAGCAGGGTGTAGATGATATTTAGTGAGCAGGGTGTAGATGATATTTAGTGAGCAGGGTGTAGATGATATTTAGTGAGCAGGGTGTAGATGATATTTAGTGAGCAGGGTGTAGATGATATTTAGTGAGCAGGGTGTAGATGATATTTAGTGAGCAGGGTGTAGATGATATTTAGTGAGCAGGGTGTAGATGATATTTAGTGAGCAGGGTGTAGATGATATTTAGTGAGCAGGGTGTAGATGATATTTAGTGAGCAGGGTGATATTTAGTGAGCAGGGTGTAGATGATATTTAGTGAGCAGGGTGATATTTAGTGAGCAGGGTGATATTTAGTGAGCAGGGTGATATTTAGTGAGCAGGGTGTAGATGATATTTAGTGAGCAGGGTGATATTTAGTGAGCAGGGTGTAGATGATATTTAGTGAGCAGGGTGTAGATGATATTTAGTGAGCAGGGTGATATTTAGTGAGCAGGGTGTAGATGATATTTAGTGAGCAGGGTGTAGATGATATTTAGTGAGCAGGGTGATATTTAGTGAGCAGGGTGATATTTAGTGAGCAGGGTGATATTTAGTGAGCAGGGTGGCCGATGGCAGAATACTTAGTAATTACTTAATAATAACAAATGAGATGTGAGGGGCGGCTACGTGGCGTAGTGGGCAAGGCGCTCGCCACAAATGCTGGAGACGCTGGGCTCGCCTGTTCGAGCCCAGCGCTCCACATTGCTTTCAGTTTAGCTGGTCGTTCATACTAATACACATTGGCCGTATTAGGGGGTGGGAAACTGATGGGTGGGGATCGGGCGTTGTGGACAGCGACTCCTACAGGTCGGTTGGTGCGCCTGCGCAGTAGAATCAGGAAGTGTCGGGGGCAGCGTGAGCCTCCCACGCGTTACTCCTCGCCACTGAGAGATCGAGCTGCGCAGGTGAAAAGATGCGACTGCTGTTACCTCAAGTACCGGAGGGGACTTGTGCTATGTATGACTTAGTCCACATTGCAGCCGGCTTGTGGGAGGCAAGAAACAGCGTTCGTGACAGGGGAGGGTTGAATTGGATGATACGAAATTGGGATGGGAGAAAATATAGAAAATGGGAGAAAAAGTGGATAAAAAAAACAAATGAGATGTGACATTTCTGAACTTAAATTACATAGTGTTTACCTTTTTTTTTTTTACTTTTTTTTTTTTTTACTTTTTTTTTTATCGTTTATCGCTTTTCTGGTCAAGCATGACCGACAGAAACAGGTTGAAATGGGATGTAGAGCAGGGGAAGACACTGAGAAAATACGGCGGGTCCGGGAATCGAACTCGTGTACCCCAGATCCGTGACGAGCACGGTTTTCCCCGACGCAGAAATAGCGCCGAGATATGCGCTGAGCTACGGGAGCTCCCCCCATACATAGTGTTTACTTTAACCAACAGTAGCCTAAATAAACATGGAGTTACCTTAAATTTTGCCTGACAAAATATTGCAGTATTTCTTTCCCTTCGTAATATCAGTACATGTTGGTACTCTAAAGTAGATCTGGTCATGTAGAGTGTAGATGATGTGGTGATCTAGTCATGTAGAGTGTAGATGATGTGGTGATCTAGTCATGTAGAGTGTAGATGATGTGTAGATCTAGTCATGTAGAGTGTAGATGATCTAAAGTAGATCTGGTCGTGTAGAGTGTAGATGATCTAAAGTAGATCTGGTCATGTAGAGTGTAGATGATCTAAAGTAGATCTAGTCATGTTGCGTGTAGATGATCTAAAGTAGATCTAGTCATGTTGAGTGTAGATGATCTAAAGTAGATCTAGTCATGTTGAGTGTAGATGATCTAAAGTAGATCTAGTCATGTTGAGTGTAGATGATCTAAAGTAGATCTAGTCATGTAGAGTGTAGATGATCTAAAGTAGATCTGGTCATCTAAAGTAGATCTAGTCGTGTAGAGTGTAGATCAGTGTTTCCCAACCAGGTGGTACGTGAAAAGATTTTGAAAAGTAAAAAAAAAATTGGGGGCATTCAAATTAAGTAATCATTTGCTGGCTATAATTATATTATTATTGGCGCTGAGTTCAGCTTCCCGCCCGCCGGCGCCGGACTGTCTGTCAGCTGTCAGGTGTTCATTGAGAAAAAAAAAAACTCTGAATTATCATCATTGTAGTGGCGCGCTGGCTAGCAAAACAACATCCTATCAAGTGAATGCGCTGGTGTTTATTGAGATAAAAATCATTATGGATCAATGGCTGAGTCGAGCTGGTTCATCCAGAAACAATGTAAAGCATATATGTTCGCTTTGCAGTTGGATGAATAGACGGATGTCAGTGGGGAAGCACAACTGATTGCGTTTGTGCGTTACAAAGACACTTTGGAGATGAACGAGCACATTCTGTTTTTCAAGAAACTCACGGGGAGAACTACTGGACAGGACATTTCTAACGTTATTGACAATTTTTTCTCTCAACAAAAGCTGGATTGGAAATACTGCTCTCATGTGTGCACAGACGGCGCTGCGGCGATGACCGGCAGAGTAAATGGATTAATGGCACGTAAAAAAGGTAAACCCTGACGTTACATCTCAGCACTAGCTGAGAATGAGTCCAGAGTTAAATGATGTTTTGAATGATGCCGTAAAAGTGGTCAACTTCATACAGTCCAGGCCTTTGAATCATAGACTGTTTCAGTCACTTTGTGAAGACGGTGGGTCAGAACATAAACAGCTCCTGCTTCACACCGACGTCATGTGGTTATCCCGAGGGAAGTCGTTACAGCGGCTGTTCGAGCTGCGCAATGAAGTGAGGGCATTTCTGTCTGAGTACACACACCCCCTTGTGGCGATGTTCGACGATGCAGACTGGGTAGGCCGGCTGCCTGTAGCTGTTCCGCAACCGTTCCTACTTCCGGGGTAGGCCTGATTGGCCCCGACAGGCATGTGACGCGCCGCGGCCACGCCCCGCGGCAGCCCCAGGAGCAAGCGCGCTACTGCTGGAGTTCGCTTCGCCTTTCACATCGCTGCCGTTGGCGAAAGCAAACAAATTAATGACTAATTCGGTCAGAAATAACGTTAGTAAGCACTGCTTATATGCTTATTATGTCTGCGGGGTACAGTAAACGTTTCTCCCGGTACATTCTGAAGAGCACACCGCTGTATGTTGGAGAACCAGCGGTTTTCCTCACTCGAGTGAGACTAAAGCCGTGCACAGCTCAGCCCTGTGAGACGCTTATGTCTGCGGGGTACAGTAAACGTTTCTCCCGGTACATTCTGAAGAGCACACCGCTGTATGTTGGAGAACCAGCGGTCTTCCTCACTCGAGTGAGACTAAAGCCGTGCACTGCACAGTCTCTAACAGTGTAACAGTAAGAAGCATTTTGGATAAAAGTATTCTGTACTTCTGTATGACAACAATGTATGCCTTTCAAATGTTAAATGATTAAATAATACACAGCGAAATCTACGCTCTCGCCTCTCATCCTGCTTTCGCCAACGGCAGCGATGTGAAAGGCGAAGCGAACTCCAGCAGTAGAGCGCTTGCTCCTGGGGCTGCCGCGGGGCGTGGCCGCGGCGGGTCACGTGCCTGTCGGGGCCAATCAGGCCTACCCCAGAAGTAGGAACGGTTGCGAAACAGCTACAGGCAGCCCGGCTGCGTGAATATTAAAGGCAACCAACTTGTGTTCAGCTTTTCGTTCAGCGTTTCTCTGATTGGCCACACGGCCACGTGACCGCCCTAGCACACGCCCTTTTCCGCTGAGAGACGCGGCAGAAGCGCTGGTCGAACCAGTTCAGACAGAGGTGTTTATTTATATTAATAAACATATCTACTAGAAACACTGGTGTTCTGTTGTGTGACTGTACTAAACTCTTCCACCACATGACCGACATTTGACATACAGTACACCTCCTATCTATGTTGGGATTATGTTTGGTCATGACAAAACAATAAAAATCGCTACTGTTAGTAATGCTGCCACCACCCACTTCAATGACAGAGCTCTCATATTTGCGAATGCATAAACTATATCTTAAATTATGGCGATGTGTCTAATATGGCTGTCGCGAAGTCATTGATAAGCGACAGCCATATTAGACACATAGCCATAATTTAAGATATAGTTTATGCATTCGCAAAATATGAGAGCGCTGTCATTGAAGGGCTTCCTACAACAGAGCACCGCCGCTGCTGCTGCTGAAGCTGGATCAAGCCGCGGGCGGTGCACGGAAGCCGGGGAAAAACCACTGCGTCGCCCCGCTGGCGCTTCAGCAGCCTCCACGGGCGAAATAACATATAACGTTACAGCGTACAGTTCCACACTGATGTACAGTGAGTGTTTAATATGGCTGTCGCGAAGTCATTGATAAGCGACAGCCATATTAGACACATAGCCATAATTTAAGATATAGTTTATGCATTCGCAAAATATGAGAGTGCTGTCATTGAAGGGCTTCAACGGAGCACCGCCGCTGCTGCTGCTGGAGATGAAGTGATGTACAGTGACGAGTGAATCTGGTAGTTGGTTGTTAAAAACGCGAAACATAATAACGTTACGCTTTCTAGTTCAGCGCATTTCATAACTGTATGGGCTTTGTTTATACTTCAGAGGTGATGTACAGTGACGAGTGAATCTGGTAGTTGGTTGTTAAAAACGCGAAACATAATAATCAGTCAGCAGCGCTCCACTGCTACCGCAGCTGAACACAAGTTGGTTGGTACAGCAGCTTAAGTTGGTTGGTAGTGGTACACAAGTTGGTTGCCCGCGCTGCCGCTTGCTCCTTGGATTTCATTTGGGACGTGGGAGGGGCTGCCGCTTGGCTGCGCGTGGGGGCGGGGGGTCGTGGCCAATCAGAGAAAAGCCGAACACAAGTTTGTTGCCTTTAATATTCACGCAGCCCGGCTGCGTGGGATACCTCTCTGAACTCAACCAGCTGAATCTCTCTCTTCAAGGTAAAGACACAACTGTTCTTAGCTTGTATGACAGGCTCAAGTGTCACATTAATTGGTGAGTTACTAACTTTTTTTTAAGTCTTTAAACAATGGCTATTATAATTTATATGATTAGTTATGATTGAATATATGATTTAAGTGTCACATTAATTGTCGCATTGGGTCACA
This sequence comes from Notolepis coatsorum, assembly GCF_963971535.1. Lineage (NCBI taxonomy): Eukaryota > Metazoa > Chordata > Actinopteri > Aulopiformes > Paralepididae > Notolepis > Notolepis coatsorum. Next base: position 111,592,507 of record NC_140175.1, read on the forward strand.
CAAACAAAACTCTCCTCTTCTCTATCTCTCCTCATCATTTCTCTCCTTCTTCCACTCCCAGGTTTCACCTTAGCTACACACACACACACACACACACACACACACACACACACACACACACACACACACACACACACACACACACACACACACACACACACACACACACACACACACACACACACACACACACACACACACACACACACACACACACACACACACACACACACACACACACACACACACACACACACACACACACACACACACAGGATGGGCCGCCATGTCAATTTTAATGTAGGGCCGCTGTGCCACGTATCGGCCGCTGTGCCAATTTTAATGTACGTGCCGATTTGACTATACACTGCTCTGTGCTGTCATGGTGGCTGGTGGCTATCCATGGTGAATGGTGTCTCAGAACTAAAGCTTTACTTCAATAAACTGCCAACCTGTGTGACCATGTGACTTTATCCAGGTCTCTCTCACACACACACACACACACACACACACACAGCCCGTCTGCCACAATATAATAGACTATTAATTTATTAATTATACATCCTGGGCATCACCACGATTGATCGCGTAGTAGGTGGTACTTTTGGTTGGCTTGAAATGCTTTGGTGGTACAGTACTCAAAAAAGGTTGGGAACCACTGGTGTAGATGATCTAAAGTAGATCTAGTCATGTAGAGTTTAGATGATGTGTAGATCTAGTGATGTAGAGTGCAGATGATGTGTAGATCTAGTCATGTTGAGTGTAGATGATCTAAAGTAGATCTAGTCATGTAGAGTTTAGATGATGTGTAGATCTAGTGATGTAGAGTGCAGATGATGTGTAGATCTAGTGATGTAGAGTGCAGATGATGTGTAGATCTAGTCGTGTTGAGTGCAGATGATGTGTAGATCTAGTCGTGTTGAGTGCAGATGATGTGTAGATCTAGTGATGTAGAGTGTAGATGATGTGTAGATCTAGTCGTGTTGAGTGCAGATGATGTGTAGATCTAGTGATGTAGAGTGCAGATGATGTGTAGATCTAGTCATGTAGAGTGCAGATGAAGTGTAGATCTAGTCATGTAGAGTGTAGATGATGTGTAGATCTAGTCATGTAGAGTGTAGATGATGTGTAGATCTAGTCGTGTTGAGTGCAGATGATGTGTAGATCTAGTCGTGTTGAGTGCAGATGATGTGTAGATCTAGTCGTGTTGAGTGCAGATGATGTGTAGATCTAGTCGTGTTGAGTGTAGATGATGTGTAGATCTAGTGATGTAGAGTGCAGATGATGTGTAGATCTAGTCATGTAGAGTGCAGATGATGTGTAGATCTAGTCATGTAGAGTGCAGATGATGTGTAGATCTAGTCATGTAGAGTGTAGATGATGTGTAGATCTAGTCATGTAGAGTGTAGATGATGTGTAGATCTAGTCATGTAGAGTGCAGATGATGTGTAGATCTAGTCATGTAGAGTGCAGATGATGTGTAGATCTAGTCATGTAGAGTGCAGATGATGTGTAGATCTAGTCATGTAGAGTGTAGATGATGTGTAGATCTAGTCATGTAGAGGGTAGATGATGTGTAGATCTAGTCATGTAGAGTGTAGATGATGTGTAGATCTAGTCATGTAGAGTGTAGATGATGTGTAGATCTAGTCATGTAGAGTGTAGATGATGTGGAGATCTAGTCATGTAGAGTTTAGATGATGTGTAGATCTAGTGATGTAGAGTGCAGATGATGTGGAGATCTAGTCATGTAGAGTTTAGATGATGTGTAGATCTAGTGATGTAGAGTGCAGATGATGTGTAGATCTAGTGATGTAGAGTGTAGATGATGTGTAGATCTAGTCATGTAGAGTGTAGATGATGTGTAGATCTAGTCATGTAGAGTTTAGATGATGTGTAGATCTAGTCATGTAGAGTTTAGATGATGTGTAGATCTAGTGATGTAGAGTGCAGATGATGTGTAGATCTAGTCATGTAGAGTTTAGATGATGTGTAGATCTAGTGATGTAGAGTGCAGATGATGTGTAGATCTAGTGATGTAGAGTGCAGATGATGTGTAGATCTAGTGATGTAGAGTGCAGATGATGTGTAGATCTAGTGATGTAGAGCAGGGGTTCTCAACCTTTCTGCTGCCAAGGCACCCCTGTGTTCAATAAAATATTCCAGGGCACCCCTACATATGATAAAGACTTTTCCGGTCCTGTCTTTTTTGCTACAATGATGACAAAAGTGCTTGCTTTCAAAATAATGTTTATCTAAGAAACCGGGAAACCCATTTGTGTATATATGCAGGCTATATAATGCATTGTTAACAGGTGTTTCAGGTCTAAATGGCTTAGTACTGTTGACATTACACTGCTTGTAGTAGTAAATCAAATAGCATATTTCTTTAAATAAAATTACAGAAAATTATCACTAAAGTGCCATCTGTTACAGCTGCACTGTTCTCCATAAAAATAGCATATTTGGATAAGTTTGACCATTTCTCAAACAGAAAATCATGTATTTTTTTTAAATACAGAAAAGGATCACCAAGTTACCATTTCTCAAAAAATATAAATAAATACAGAAAATAAGCACTCGTTCACTCAGTGGACATTTCTAGCTCAATGCGAGGTCTGCTGCTGCTGGCTAATAATACGGTCAATACGTGGGGAGATCTTTGACAAGGCAACACGCATGTCATCCTCAAGGCTCAACTTGGCCCTATATTTTGTTTTCAGAGCTGTCATGGATGAAAAGCCAGCTTCACACAGATATGTGGTGCTGAATGGTATCAACACCTTAACTGCTGCATCATGAGATACTTGGTACTCAGCACCACACTCTGAAACTAGCTCTCCAGGTGGTATCAGATGAGATTTCAATGAGTTCTTCCAAGAGTTTGGATGGAGATGTGTCAGGAAGCTTTGTCTCAATGTTGTCTGTAAAGGTTTTTTTTATCCAGAGTAACTTGGTGATCCTTTTCTGTGTTTTATTAAATAATGATTTTCAGATTTTGAGAAATGGTCAAACTTATCCAAATATGGTATTTTCATGGAAAACAGTGCATCTGCAACAGATAGCACTTTAGTGATAATTTTCTGTAATCCAAAAATACTTAAAAAAAAAGAAAAAAAAGAGCACCCCTGGCAGCTCTCTGCGGCACCCCTGTTGAGAACCGCTGATGTAGAGTGTAGATGATGTGGAGATCTAGTCATGTAGAGTGTAGATGATGTGGAGATCTAGTCATGTAGAGGGTAGATGATGTGGAGATCTAGTCATGTAGAGGGTAGATGATGTGGAGATCTAGTCATGTAGAGTGTAGATGATGTGGAGATCTAGTCATGTAGAGGGTAGATGATGTGTAGATCTAGTCATGTAGAGTGTAGATGATGTGGAGATCTAGTCATGTAGAGTGTAGATGATGTGGAGATCTAGTCATGTATTGTAGAGGGTAGATGATGTGTAGATCTAGTCATGTAGAAGAGGGTAGATGATGTGGAGATCTAGTCATGTAGAGTGTAGATGATGTGGAGATCTAGTCATGTAGAGTGTAGATGATGTGTAGATCTAGTCATGTAGAGTGTAGATGATGTGGAGATCTAGTCATGTAGAGTGTAGATGAACTAAAGTAGATCTAGTCATGTAGAGTGTAGATGATGTGTAGATCTAGTCATGTAGAGTGCAGATGATGTGGAGATCTAGTCATGTAGAGTGTAGATGATGTGTAGATCTAGTCATGTAGAGTGCAGATGATGTGTAGATCTAGTCATGTAGAGTGCAGATGATGTGGAGATCTAGTCATGTAGAGTGCAGATGATATGGAGTAGATCCGTTTTTGCCGTTATTGTAGATGTTTATTACATTTGCTTGTTTGTTCATACAGTTGTATATTTTGGGGGAAACTAGTGATGTGGCTTGTTTGTAGTTGGATGAATATTTGTTTTTATCTTTGTATATTATTATTATTATTATTATTATTATTATTATTATTATTATTATTATTATTATTATTATTATTATTATCTAACCCTAGCCCTATCTGCATCTAACCCTATCTGCATCTAACCCTAACCCTATCTGCATCTAACCCTAACCCTATCTGCACAGGAGAAAACAACTCAGAACGAGGAGGGATCTTACCTGTTTAGCAAAATAAAATGTTGTGTGTCTGATGAAGATCCACCTCTATTGTTTGTCCTTGCAGTAAACAGTCAACCACAATCAGCAATTCAGTCAGTCAGTCAGTCTATGACAAAGTCAACTTATCAGCCAGTCAATGTTAACTCCTTGTTGATGTTCCTCGTCAGCCAGATGTACAGACGGTTAACCGTCAGGCTCCGGTCAGTGGGTCGTACAGACGGTTAACCAGCGGGCTCCGGTCAGTGGGTCGTACAGACGGTTAACCAGCGGGCTCCGCTCAGTGGGTCGTACAGACGGTTAACCATCAGGCTCCGGTCAGTGGGTCGTACAGACGGTTAACCAGCGGGCTCCGCTCAGTGGGTCGTACAGACGGTTAACCGTCAGGCTCCGCTCAGTGGGTCGTACAGACGGTTAACCAGCGGGCTCCGCTCAGTGGGTCGTACAGACGGTTAACCGTCAGGCTCCGGTCAGTGGGTCGTACAGACGGTTAACCGTCAGGCTCCGCTCAGTGGGTCGTACAGACGGTTAACCAGCGGGCTCCGGTCAGTGGGTCGTACAGACGGTTAACCAGCGGGCTCCGCTCAGTGGGTCGTACAGACGGTTAACCGTCAGGCTCCGGTCAGTGGGTCGTACAGACGGTTAACCGTCAGGCTCCGGTCAGTGGGTCGTACAGACGGTTAACCGTCAGGCTCCGCTCAGTGGGTCGTACAGACGGTTAACCGTCAGGCTCCGCTCAGTGGGTCGTACAGACGGTTAACCGTCAGGCTCCGCTCAGTGGGTCGTACAGACGGTTAACCGTCAGGCTCCGCTCAGTGGGTCGTACAGACGGTTAACCAGCGGGCTCCGCTCAGTGGGTCGTACAGACGGTTAACCGTCAGGCTCCGCTCAGTGGGTCGTACAGACGGTTAACCGTCAGGCTCCGGTCAGTGGGTCGTACAGACGGTTAACCAGCGGGCTCCGGTCAGTGGGTCGTACAGACGGTTAACCGTCAGGCTCCGCTCAGTGGGTCGTACAGACGGTTAACCAGCGGGCTCCGCTCAGTGGGTCGTACAGACGGTTAACCAGCGGGCTCCGCTCAGTGGGTCGTACAGACGGTTAACCAGCGGGCTCCGCTCAGTGGGTCGTACAGACGGTTAACCAGCGGGCTCCGCTCAGTGGGTCGTACAGACGGTTAACCGTCAGGCTCCGCTCAGTGGGTCGTACAGACGGTTAACCATCAGGCTCCGCTCAGTGGGTCGTACAGACGGTTAACCAGCGGGCTCCGCTCAGTGGGTCGTACAGACGGTTAACCGTCAGGCTCCGGTCAGTGGGTCGTACAGACGGTTAACCAGCGGGCTCCGGTCAGTGGGTCGTACAGACGGTTAACCAGCGGGCTCCGGTCAGTGGGTCGTACCTCCTTGTCGAAGCGTGTCGGCCACCAGGTGGTGGGGATGAGCTCCTCCAGTCCGGCCTCCTTCACCCTCAGAGGAGTCTTGATGTAGAAGAACACCACAGAACGAAGCACATCGAATGTAACGCACCGTTAAAGATTATAGTAGGTTTACAGGACTGACTTTGAGGTCCCATGTTACAGGAGGGGTGTTTGTTTTGCCTTGGTGTTGCTTTAGCAGTCTTACAATGCTGCTATCTGAAACATATCTAAACTTGGTGTTTAGCAGTCTGCTGCTATCTGAAACATATCTAAACTTGGTGTTTAGCAGTCTGCTGCTATCTGAAACATATCTAAACTTGGTGTTTAGCAGTCTGCTGCTATCTGAAACATATCTAAACATGGTGTTTAGCAGTCTGCTGCTATCTGAAACATATCTAAACATGGTGTTTAGCAGTCTGCTGCTATCTGAAACATATCTAAACATGGTGTTTAGCAGTCTGCTGCTATCTGAAACATATCTAAACATGGTGTTTAGCAGTCTGCTGCTATCTGAAACATAAACATGGTGTTTAGCAGTCTGCTGCTATCTGAAACATATCTAAACAGTGTGTTTAGCAGTCTGCTGCTATCTGAAACATAAACATGGTGTTTAGCAGTCTGCTGCTATCTGAAACATAAACATGGTGTTTAGCAGTCTGCTGCTATCTGAAACATATCTAAACATGGAGCCTGTATTACTGGGCTAGTAAAGATGGCAACATAAAGAGTAGTAGTGTAGAGTAGCCATACAAACAAAGGACATATCCAGTCGATTACAGGGTTAGAGTTAGAGTCAGGGTTAGGGTCAGGGTCAAAGTCAGGGTCATGGGTCATGGTGCAGTGAGAGGATATAGGACGTTGCTCAGCAGATACTTCCTGGACCTTTCATGGCGCAGGATGGCTGTGGTCAGACGGAGGTAGTGGATCTGAGACAGAAAACAGAGGACACGAGGACATTAGTGTGATACTAGTGTGCTAATAGGACATTAGTGTGATAATAGGACATTAGTGTGCCAATAGGACATTAGTGTGATAATAAGACATTAGTGTGATAATAGTGATAATAGGACATTAGTGTGATAATAGTGATAATAGGACATTAGTGTGATAATGGGATCAAGTCAAGTCAAGAGTTTTATTTGTCACGGCATACAAGTATACAATGAAATGCGGGGGGTCTTGCCCGCAACGATGTGCATAATACAATAGTAATATATAATAATATAATAAGAATCCAATAGAACGACATTGTGCAATAATACAAGTAATCAAAGTAGGGCATATCGGTATATGTACATGAGTTATTTACAGAGCATGGTAGGACATGCTAGGTCCTGTGGTAGTGCAGTAAACTGTTAGCTACGGATGAGGCACTGGGTCTTTATGTACACTGCTATGCAATGCTATATTATACAATCTCAAGTTATACTATACTATTCTTAAGTGACCTTTCCTTTTGTAAAGTGACCATAAGTGTGAGCGTGTGCAGCATGAGTGTGTGTTTGCTCATGTTAAAGTGGCTGCTAGTGTGTGAGCGTGTGCAGTGTGTGTGTTGTGTGTGTGTTCATGTGTGCTTGTGTGTGGAGAGTTCAGTGTTCAAGGCTCTGATGGCCTGGGGGAAGAAGCTGAGCCGAAGTCTCTCTGTCCTAGTAGCTGGTGTTCGCAGGCGTCTGCCTGACCTCAGCAGCTTGAACAGGCTGTAGTTGGGGTGGTGGGGGTCTTTCATTATTCTGCAGGCTCTGGATTTGCACCTCCTGTTATATAGGACCTGCAGGGGTGGTAGTGCAATACCCGTAGTACGCTCAGCTGAGCGCACCACTCTCTGTAGGGCCTTCTTGTCCTGTGCCGTGCTGTTTCCATACCAGGCAGTGATGTTTCCAGTCAAGATGCTCTCTACAGCTCTGGAGTAGAAGGACTGGAGTATCTTCCCCGATACTCTGAACTTCCTTAACTGTCTCAGGTGGTAGAGGCGCTGCTTCGCCTTTTTTACGACTGAGTCTATGTGTGTTGTCCATGTCAGATCCTCTGAGATGTGGACCCCCAGGTACTTGAAGGACATTAGTGTGATAATAGGATAATAGGACATTAGTGTGATAATAGGATAATAGGACATTAGTGTGATAATAGGATAATAGGACATTAGTGTGATAATAGTACATTAGTGTGATAATAGGACATTAGTGTGTGATAATAGGACATTAGTGTGATAATAGGACATTAGTGTGATAATAGGACATTAGTGTGATGCGGTCAATAAGGCTGCAGCTACACTGGTCCATCAATGAATAGATAGAAAAGTGACGGAAGGTATTACTGTCCGTTGGTTTATTTTTTAATTAGAACCTAATTCTGTCTGTCCAAAAATGTAAAACAGATGTAGACGGACAGACACAGTGGATCAATGCAGCCGCATAACGTTAAAGATCAAAGTAAGCGCTCTACAGATATTGAGCGTCATTTTGTAAAATGTCCGCTATCCCCGGTAATACCGGTGTTGTCATGAGTTTACTAGTCAGGGGAAACTCCACATGACCATGGGGCCTACAGGACACTAGGAACAGGTTAGTCAGGGGAAACTCCACATGACCATGGCCAGCCTACAGGACACTAGAACAGGGGAAACTCCACATGACCATGGCCAGCCTACAGGACACTATGAACAGGGTTCCACATGACCATGGCAAGCCTACAGGACACTATGAACAGGGTTCCACATGACCATGGCAAGCCTATAGGACACTATGAACAGGGTTCCACATGACCATGGCAAGCCTACAGGACACTAGGAACAGGGTTCCACATGACCATGGCAAGCCTACAGGACACTAGGAACAGGGTTCCACATGACCATGGCAAGCCTATAGGACACTATGAACAGGGTTCCACATGACCATGGCAAGCCTACAGGACACTATGAACAGGGTTCCACATGACCATGGCAAGCCTATAGGACACTAGGAACAGGGTTCCACATGACCATGGCAAGCCTATAGGACACTAGGAACAGGGTTCCACATGACCATGGCAAGCCTATAGGACACTATGAACAGGGTTCCACATGACCATGGCAAGCCTACAGGACACTAGGAACAGGGTTCCACATGACCATGGCAAGCCTATAGGACACTAGGAACAGGGTTCCACATGACCATGGCAAGCCTACAGGACACTAGGAACAGGGTTCCCACAGACATTGCAAAATTAAATTCAAGTACTTTTCCCAGCACTATTTTTCATTTTAAAAGGGCATTTAAAAGGATTTAATTCACTTTTAAATGCTGTTTCTTTATAGAAGAAAAAATCAGATCCAATATTTCTAATATCTAATATTGTGGACATGGTTGAGGAGTACAAATACCTCGGTGTGCACATCGGCAACAAACTGAACGGGTCAAAACACGCAGAGGCACACTGTACAAGAAGGGCCAGAGCCGACTCTACTTCCTCAGAAGGCTGAGATCCTTCAATGTCTGTACAAGGATGTTGAGGATGTTCTATGAGTCGGTGGTGGCAGGTGCCTTCTTGTACGCTGTGACCTGCTGGGGCAGCGGACTGAGAGCAGGGGACACAAACAGGCTGGATAAGCTGGTCAGGAAGGCCAGTAGCGTGGTTGGGGTGGAGCTGGACTCTCTAGCGAGGGTGGCGGAGAGGAGGAGCCTTGCTAAGCTCCAGGCCATCAGGGAAAACCCCTCCCACCCACTATACACAGACTTGGCTGACAGGAGGAGCATGTTCAGTGCCAGGCTCACACTACCTAAATGCAGCACTGAACGGCACAGGACGTCCTTCATTCCAACAGCCATCAGACTATACAATGCATCACTGTGCCTCACTGCATCACTGAGCACAGAGTGACAGTTACCATCTTCCTGGACTCTTACTTTTGAAACAGCACTGTGCAATATTACACTTACTGTAGACTTCAGTATATTTTTACTGTATTTATTTACTGTATATTTTATTCCATTCTTATTCTTAGGCAATTTGTTTTGTTATTCTTATTCGTGACTTGTTCTGTCTAAATGTTTAATGTGAGCGATTTGCAGTGTCAAATTTCCCTCGGGATAATAAACGTTTTTCTATTCTATATTTATGGCTTAAAACCAATTTCCGACAATTAGTTACACTTTAAATTAAAAAAAATGCAATTTCTTGATTCAGAACTATTTTATCATGGATGAACAACACTTTCAATGCGAATGGTTGATTTGAATTTCAATGACTTTTTAAGCACCTTGTTAAAAATGTTTGCTGTTTTCAAGGAATTCCAGGGATTGACTTTTTTTTTTGTCACAAATCAAGCACTTTAAGCACTTCAAGGACCTTGTGCGAACCCTGCTAGGAAATTAGTGTATTAAAAAGGACAAGAGCAAAAAACGCCAACAGTGACGGCAACAGCACTGGAATAATGCTGATCTCAACCCTAACAACAGAGATGATAGAAAACATCCAACGGTATCTACAGTCAATGAAGAGCCTGGTCCTACCTGGATGTGGGCCGAGCCTGGTCCTACCTGGATGTGGGCCGAGCCTGGTCCTACCTGGATGTGGGCCGAGCCTGGTCCTACCTGGATGTGGGCCGAGCCTGGTCCTACCTGGATGTGGGCCGAGCCTGGTCCTACCTGGATGTGGGCCGAGCCTGGTCCTACCTAGATGTGGGCCGAGCCTGGTCCTACCTGGAAGCCCAAGTCGGGGATGATTGGAGAGAAGCGGTAGGCCCTCAGCAACGACATCAACAGCTGCTTCAGACACTCGCTCACCTCGTAGTCCTGTCAAGAGGAGAGCTTTAGGAGACAGGTCGCTAGCTGACTAGTAGATGATCTTAGATGTAGGCAGACTGGTCTCTAGCTGACTAGTAGATGATCTTAGATGTAGGCAGACTGGTCGCTAGCTGACTAGTAGATTATCTTAGATGTAGGCAGACTGGTCGCTAGCTGACTAGTAGATTATCTTAGATGTAGGCAAACTGGTTGCTAGCTGACTAGTAGATGATCTTAGATGTAGGCAGACTGGTCGCTAGCTGACTAGTAGATGATCTTAGATGTAGGCAGACTGGTCGCTAGCTGACTAGTAGATGATCTTAGATGTAGGCAGACTGGTCGCTAGCTGACTAGTAGATGATCTTAGATGTAGGCAGACTGGTCGCTAGCTGACTAGTAGATGATCTTAGATGTAGGCAGACTGGTCGCTAGCTGACTAGTAGATGATCTTAGATGGACATGAATGGTAAAGGGGACTGCATTTATATAGCGCTTTTATCCAAAGTGCTTTACAATTTATGCCTCACATTCACTGACATATTCATGTGTGTGTGCGTGTGTGCGTGTGTGCGTACCTCCATGAGCACCCAGAAAAGGTCCAGTAGTTGCTGGATGAGCGGGTGTTCATCTACTGAGCCCCCCCCCTCCAGAATTGCCAACAGGAAGCTCATCAACACATCCTCGACCAGGTACACCTTACACTGGGCACAGATCAGAACATAACACCTTACACTGGGCACAGATTAGAACATAACACCTTACACTGGGCACAGATCAGAACATAACACCTTACACTGGGCACAGATCAGAACATAACACCTTACACTGGGCACAGATCAGAACATAACACCTTACACTGGGCACAGATTAGAACATAACACCTTACACTGGGCACAGATCAGAACATAACACCTTACACTGTGCACAGATCAGAACATAACACCTTACACTGTGCACAGATCAGAACATAACACTTTACACTGGGCACAGATCAGAACATAACACCTTACACTGGGCACAGATTAGAACATAACACCTTACACTGTGCACAGATCAGAACATAACACCTTACACTGGGCACAGATCAGAACATAACACCTTACACTGGGCACAGATTAGAACATAACACTTTACACTGGGCACAGATTAGAACATAACACTTTACACTGGGCACAGATTAGAACATAACACCTTACACTGGGCACAGATCAGAACATAACACCTTACACTGGGCACAGATCAGAACATAACACTTTACACTGGGCACAGATTAGAACATAACACCTTACACTGGGCACAGATTAGAACATAACACTTTACACTGGGCACAGATTAGAACATAACACCTTACACTGGGCACAGATTAGAACATAACACTTTACACTGGGCACAGATCAGAACATAACACCTTACACTGGGCACAGATCAGAACATAACACTTTACACTGGGCACAGATCAGAACATAACACTTTACACTGGGCACAGATTAGAACATAACACCTTACACTGGGCACAGATCAGAACATAACACCTTACACTGGGCACAGATCAGAACATAACACCTTACACTGGGCACAGATCAGAACATAACACTTTACACTGGGCACAGATTAGAACATAACACCTTACACTGGGCACAGATCAGAACATAACACTTTACACTGGGCACAGATCAGAACATAACACCTTACACTGGGCACAGATTAGAACATAACACCTTACACTGGGCACAGATTAGAACATAACACTTTACACTGGGCACAGATCAGAACATAACACCTTACACTGTGCACAGATTAGAACATAACACCTTACACTGGGCACAGATTAGAACATAACACCTTACACTGGGCACAGATTAGAACATAACACCTTACACTGGGCACAGATCAGAACATAACACCTTACACTGTGCACAGATTAGAACATAACACCTTACACTGGGCACAGATTAGAACATAACACTTTACACTGGGCACAGATCAGAACATAACACTTTACACTGGGCACAGATCAGAACATAACACTTTACACTGGGCACAGATTAGAACATAACACCTTACACTGGGCACAGATCAGAACATAACACCTTACACTGTGCACAGATTAGAACATAACACCTTACACTGGGCACAGATTAGAACATAACACCTTACACTGGGCACAGATCAGAACATAACACTTTACACTGTGCACAGATTAGAACATAACACCTTACACTGGGCACAGATTAGAACATAACACTTTACACTGGGCACAGATCAGAACATAACACTTTACACTGGGCACAGATCAGAACATAACACCTTACACTGGGCACAGATCAGAACATAACAATTTACACTGGGCACAGATCAGAACATAACACTTTACACTGGGCACAGATCAGAACATAACACCTTACACTGGGCACAGATTAGAACATAACACCTTACACTGGGCACAGATCAGAACATAACACCTTACACTGGGCACAGATTAGAACATAACACCTTACACTGGGCACAGATTAGAACATAACACTTTACACTGGGCACAGATCAGAACATAACACCTTACACTGGGCACAGATTAGAACATAACACTTTACACTGGGCACAGATTAGAACATAACACCTTACACTGTGCACAGATTAGAACATAACACCTTACACTTGGCACAGATTAGAACATAACACTTTACACTGTGCACAGATTAGAACATAACACTTTACACTGTGCACAGATTAGAACATAACACTTTACACTGTGCACAGATTAGAACATAACACCTTACACTGTGCACAGATCAGAACATAACACTTTACACTGGGCACAGATTAGAACATACCACTTTACACTGTGCACAGATTAGAACATAACACCTTACACTGGGCACAGATTAGAACATAACACTTTACACTGTGCACAGATTAGAACATAACACCTTACACTGTGCACAGATCAGAACATAACACTTTACACTGGGCACAGATTAGAACATAACACTTTACACTGGGCACAGATCAGAACATAACACTTTACACTGGGCACAGATTAGAACATAACACCTTACACTGGGCACAGATCAGAACATAACACTTTACACTGGGCACAGATTAGAACATAACACTTTACACTGGGCACAGATTAGAACATAACACTTTACACTGGGCACAGATTAGAACATAACACCTTACACTGGGCACAGATCAGAACATAACACTTTACACTGGGCACAGATCAGAACATAACACTTTACACTGGGCACAGATCAGAACATAACACCTTACACTGGGCACAGATCAGAACATAACACTTTACACTGGGCACAGATTAGAACATAACACTTTACACTGTGCACAGATTAGAACATAACACTTTACACTGTGCACAGATTAGAACATAACACCTTACACTGTGCACAGATCAGAACATAACACTTTACACTGGGCACAGATTAGAACATAACACTTTACACTGTGCACAGATTAGAACATAACACCTTACACTGGGCACAGATTAGAACATAACACTTTACACTGTGCACAGATTAGAACATAACACCTTACACTGTGCACAGATCAGAACATAACAGTTTACACTGGGCACAGATTAGAACATAACACTTTACACTGGGCACAGATCAGAACATAACACTTTACACTGGGCACAGATTAGAACATAACACCTTACACTGGGCACAGATCAGAACATAACACTTTACACTGGGCACAGATTAGAACATAACACTTTACACTGGGCACAGATTAGAACATAACACTTTACACTGGGCACAGATTAGAACATAACACCTTACACTGGGCACAGATCAGAACATAACACTTTACACTGGGCACAGATCAGAACATAACACTTTACACTGGGCACAGATCAGAACATAACACCTTACACTGGGCACAGATCAGAACATAACACTTTACACTGGGCACAGATCAGAACATAACACCTTACACTGGGCACAGATCAGAACATAACACTTTACACTGGGCACAGATCAGAACATAACACTTTACACTGGGCACAGATTAGAACATAACACCTTACACTGGGCACAGATCAGAACATAACACTTTACACTGGGCACAGATTAGAACATAACACCTTACACTGGGCACAGATTAGAACATAACACCTTACACTGGGCACAGATTAGAACATAACACTTTACACTGGGCACAGATTAGAACATAACACCTTACACTGGGCACAGATTAGAACATAACACTTTACACTGGGCACAGATCAGAACATAACACCTTACACTGGGCACAGATTAGAACATAACACCTTACACTGGGCACAGATCAGAACATAACACCTTACACTGGGCACAGATCAGAACATAACACTTTACACTGGGCACAGATCAGAACATAACACTTTACACTGGGCACAGATTAGAACATAACACTTTACACTGGGCACAGATTAGAACATAACACCTTACACTGGGCACAGATTAGAACATAACACCTTACACTGGGCACAGATTAGAACATAACACTTTACACTGGGCACAGATTAGAACATAACACCTTACACTGGGCACAGATTAGAACATAACACTTTACACTGGGCACAGATCAGAACATAACACTTTACACTGGGCACAGATTAGAACATAACACCTTACACTGGGCACAGATTAGAACATAACACCTTACACTGGGCACAGATTAGAACATAACACTTTACACTGGGCACAGATTAGAACATAACACCTTACACTGGGCACAGATTAGAACATAACACTTTAAACTGGGCACAGATTAGAACATAACACCTTACACTGGGCACAGATTAGAACATAACACTTTACACTGGGCACAGATTAGAACATAACACTTTACACTGGGCACAGATTAGAACATAACACTTTACACTGGGCACAGATCAGAACATAACACCTTACACTGGGCACAGATTAGAACATAACACCTTACACTGGGCACAGATCAGAACATAACACTTTACACTGGGCACAGATTAGAACATAACACTTTACACTGGGCACAGATCAGAACATAACACCTTACACTGGGCACAGATTAGAACATAACACTTTACACTGGGCACATATTAGAACATAACACTTTACACTGGGCACAGATTAGAACATAACACTTTACACTGGGCACAGATTAGAACATAACACTTTACACTGGGCACAGATTAGAACATAACACCTTACACTGGGCACAGATCAGAACATAACACCTTACACTGGGCACAGATTAGAACATAACACCTTACACTGGGCACAGATCAGAACATAACACTTTACACTGGGCACAGATCAGAACATAACACTTTACACTGGGCACAGATCAGAACATAACACTTTACACTGGGCACAGATCAGAACATAACACCTTACACTGGGCACAGATTAGAACATAACACCTTACACTGGGCACAGATCAGAACATAACACTTTACACTGGGCACAGATCAGAACATAACACCTTACACTGGGCACAGATTAGAACATAACACCTTACACTGGGCACAGATCAGAACATAACACCTTACACTGGGCACAGATTAGAACATAACACCTTACACTGGGCACAGATTAGAACATAACACTTTACACTGTGCACAGATCAGAACATAACACCTTACACTGGGCACAGATTAGAACATAACACCTTACACTCGGCACAGATTAGAACATAACACCTTACACTCGGCACAGATTAGAACATAACACTTTACACTGGGCACAGATTAGAACATAACACCTTACACTGGGCACAGATCAGAACATAACACCTTACACTGGGCACAGATTAGAACATAACACCTTACACTGGGCACAGATTAGAACATAACACTTTACACTGGGCACAGATTAGAACATAACACTTTACACTGGGCACAGATTAGAACATAACACCTTACACTGGGCACAGATCAGAACATAACACTTTACACTGGGCACAGATTAGAACATAACACTTTACACTGGGCACAGATTAGAACATAACACTTTACACTGGGCACAGATCAGAACATAACACCTTACACTGGGCACAGATTAGAACATAACAATTTACACTGGGCACAGATCAGAACATAACACTTTACACTGGGCACAGATTAGAACATAAAACTTTACACTGGGCACAGATTAGAACATAACACCTTACACTGGGCACAGATTAGAACATAACACTTTACACTGGGCACAGATCAGAACATAACACTTTACACTGGGCACAGATTAGAACATAACACTTTACACTGGGCACAGATTAGAACATAACACTTTACACTGGGCACAGATCAGAACATAACACTTTACACTGGGCACAGATTAGAACATAACACTTTACACTGGGCACAGATTAGAACATAACACTTTACACTGGGCACAGATTAGAACATAACACTTTACACTGGGCACAGATCAGAACATAACACGTTACACTGGGCACAGATTAGAACATAACAATTTACACTGGGCACAGATTAGAACATAACACTTTACACTGGGCACAGATTAGAACATAACACTTTACACTGGGCACAGATCAGAACATAACACTTTACACTGGGCACAGATTAGAACATAACACTTTACACTGGGCACAGATCAGAACATAACACTTTACACTGGGCACAGATCAGAACATAACACTTTACACTGGGCACAGATCAGAACATAACACTTTACACTGTGCACAGATTAGAACATACCACTTTACACTGGGCACAGATTAGAACATAACACTTTACACTGGGCACAGATTAGAACATAACACTTTACACTGTGCACAGATTAGAACATAACACTTTACACTGGGCACAGATTAGAACATACCACTTTACACTGGGCACAGATTAGAACATAACACCTTACACTGGGCACAGATCAGAACATAACACATTACACTGGGCACAGATCAGAACATAACACTTTACACTGGGCACAGATTAGAACATAACACCTTACACTGGGCACAGATCAGAACATAACACCTTACACTGGGCACAGATTAGAACATAACACCGTCAATATGGAGACACCATGCACTACCCTGGCTGAAACTACACTAGAGCTCTATGGAGATACCATGCACTACCCTGGCTGAAACTACAATGGAGCTCTATGGAGACACCATGCACTACCCTGGCTGAAACTACAATGGAGCTCTATGGAGACACCATGCACTACCCTGGCTGAAACTACAATGGAGCTCTATGGAGACACCATGCACTACCCTGGCTGAAACTACAATGGAGCTCTATGGAGACACCATGCACTACCCTGGCTGAAACTACACTGGAGCTCTATGGAGACCATGCACTACCCTGGCTGAAACTACACTGGAGCTCTATGGAGACACCATGCACTACCCTGGCTGAAACTACACTGGAGCTCTATGGAGACACCATGCACTACCCTGGCTGAAACTACACTGGAGCTCTATGGAGACACCATGCACTACCCTGGCTGAAACTACACTGGAGCTCTATGGAGACACCATGCACTACCCTGGCTGAAACTACACTGGAGCTCTATGGAGACACCATGCACTACCCTGGCTGAAACTACACTGGAGCTCTATGGAGACACCATGCACTACCCTGGCTGAAACTACACTGGAGCTCTATGGAGACACCATGCACTACCCTGGCTGAAACTACAATGGAGCTCTATGGAGATACCATGCACTACCCTGGCTGAAACTACAATGGAGCTCTATGGAGACACCATGCACTACCCTGGCTGAAACTACACTGGAACTCTATGGAGACACCATGCACTACCCTGGCTGAAACTACAATGGAGCTCTATGGAGATACCATGCACTACCCTGGTTAAATATATAATTGAGCTTAATAGAGAAAACAGGACACTGCTCTGACTAAAACTAGCTCTATGGACCAAAGGTCCTATCAAACAAAAATATCTGTAAGCCACATCAGCATGACTGTATGTGTGACACATTCTCCACTTATGGATGTAGATTTAGATCACTAGCTAACATGGATGGACTGTGTAGATCACTAGCTAACATGGATGGACTGTTTAGATAGGGTGACCATATTTTGATTTCCAAAAAAGAGGACATAGCGTGGAATAAACTCGCCGAAACGGTAAAGTGTGCCATGGGCACGCCGTGATTCCGATCCGCGTGAAAATATTCACGGCCATAGAGGAGACCGCGGGACACCTTTTTGCAACCGAATATGTGTCTCGAATTTGCTCCCACGCGGCGCGCAAAATCGCTTAAAGTGTTGCGGTCCTGAGAGTGTTGGTGCTGTCGTCCTGCAGCTGGATACTATTGCCTCACAGTGCGGCCGTCAGCGCACGGCCCAGAGAGCGCCGCTGGCTCTGCGGCTCTGCAGCTGCATGCTTCTCCGGGAGTCCGGTTGGATAATCTGGCGCGCCATGTAAAAAGTTGCATGCCTGACATATCGGCATGTAACTCGAGAACCGAGGCTCGGATTTTGGCGATCCAGATGGCATTCGAACGGCAACGAATAGCGCTTTAATTCGGTAATTTATATGTTCGGCGAAAAATGCAGCCCAAGCCTTCAGATGCTCGCAAAGGGCCGTGAAACTGAAACTGAAAAACAATGAAACCCCGGACATTTAGATGAATTAATAAACCCCCCCCGGACGCCCCGGACAGGGCGTGAAAAGAGGACATGTCCGGGCAAAAGAGGACGTTTGGTCACCCTAGTTTAGATCACTAGCTAACATGGATGTAGATTTAGATCACTAGCTAACATGGATGGATTGTGTAGATCACTAGCTAACATGGATGGATTGTGTAGATCTGTATTCTGACAGGATTAGGGGATACATTGCGCTTTTTGCCTGGTGACAGACACTGGTACTTGATGTAGTCAGGATGCATCCATACATCTATACATGCATATGTTACACTGGGGACAAATTAAAATGTTACACCACACTTTACACTGGGGACAAATAAAAATGTTACACCACACTTTACACTGGGGACAAATTAAAATGTTACACCACACTTTACACTGGGGACAAATTAAAATGGTACACCACACTTTACACTGGGGACAAATAAAAATGTTACACCACACTTTACACTGGGGACAAATTAAAATGTTACACCACTCTTTACACTGGAGACAAATTAAAATGTTACACCACTTTACACTAGGGACAAATTATAATGTTACACCACTCTTTACACTGGGGACAAATTAAAATGGTACACCACACTTTACACTGGGGACAAATTAAAATGGTACACCACACTTTACACTGGGGAAAAATTCAAATGTTACACCACTCTTTACACTGGGGACTAATTAAAATGTTACACCACTCTTTACACTGGGGACAAATTAAAATGGTACACCACAGTACACACTACACATGAGACACACAGTAAAGACAGAGTATTACCATCAGAGGAGCGAAGTGGTGGAAGATGTGAGCCAGGGTGATCAGGACAGTTGGTTCTCCATGGAGCCTCCAAGAGGAACATTCCCTCTCAACCAACCTTTCCTCCTGCAGCAGAGATACAAGGTTGTCAAACAGTTACCTACCTACTGTCAGCTTTTAAACAGTTTGGCCGACCAACTGTCAGCTTTTAAACAGTTTGGCCGACCAACTGTCAGCTTTTAAACAGTTTGGCCGACCAACTGTCAGCTTTTAAATAGTTTGGCCGACCAACTGTCAGCTTTTAAACAGTTACCTACTGAAAGAATAGCACTTGTTTTTCAATGTGTACATAATGTAAATATCTGTAGATGACAGCATCTACTCTGGCAGATCTATAGATCTTAAAAGCCAGTGTGTGTTTCCACGTTAGACGGGGACAGAGCCACAGAGCAGGGTGTGTGAGTGCCAAGGTCGTCGGCCGAGGTGTTAACATCAACAGAGATAGCAGGCCACTGGTAGGGAAGATTTGGTCAGAGAGAGAGAGAGAGCCGTTGCTATGGGGAGAGATAGAGAAAGGACGTTAGAGTGGGTCAGAGGTGACAGGAGACGTAGAGCCGTTGCTATGGCTCACAGCCGTTGCAAGGGAAATACACTTATACACACATAGCTGGCGGTTCTTCCGGGTTGAGTCAGAATAGGAAACGAAGCTGACGCGTATAGAAGTTGACAGAGAGACAGAGAAATAGCTGGAGGGTGGTGGGAGGGGTCTCCCCTCCCCATCTCCTTAGCCTCGAGGTAGCGAGCTTCGGCTAACAGGGAAGGCTTTGGCTAACCACTAGGCCTCAACCACCATCGGACTGATAGCAGGAGAGACGGTAGAATTAAGGAATTCAATAGCAGTCAAAGACCTTTCAGAACTGTTTTCCATCTGGTACAGAGGCTATGTTTATGGAAATAAACATCAACATCCAGGAAAGGTATCCTGTTTCCAGTGTGTCGTTAATTCTTCTGAGTCGAATGCATCACGGGGAGAGGGTATCAGTCAGTATGATGAGTAAGAGATAAACACAACACAGAAACTTCACGGAACCACAGGTGACGAGGTGATTACTGGCTGAGGACCCGATTATCTTACACTACCAACTGTCAGCTTTATTTTTTTTTTAAACTGAATTATTTTTTTTTATTTTGATTTACAAACATACAGGTACAAAATACAAAATACACATACAAAATTCACAATACTATTAAACAGACGGAAACAATAGAGAAAAAATTATAATATCAAAAAGAAAACTGAAATAAAAGACAGGGTGTGACATGGGTTCATTGGTCATTTCTATCTTTACATTTTTTATTTACATTTCAATTTATTTTCTTGTTTCCCTTTCATCCTTCTGTGATGTCGTTCCTCTTCTTCCTATATTCCTCCCACTTTTCCCATTTTGACTAAAATGTCTCCTCTTGCAGCCTCAGCATATGCGTGATTCTCACCATTTCCTGTATCCCCTCTATTATCTGTCCATTGTTCCTTCGTCGGTGCTTCTACCCTGCACCACAGCTTAGTCAGTGCTTTCTTGGCTGCTACTAATAGTATCTTAATCAATATTTGTCTTCTCCCTGAATGTCTTCCTGTGACAAGTTCCCTAGGTATAGTACTAGACCTGTCTGGGGTATTTCATAACCTACTATTTCATTTATTATCTCTCCTATCTCTTCCCAATAGTTTCTTATTTTCTGACATCCCCAGAATATGTGTGTGGTTCGCTACTTCTTGTCCACATTTTCTCCAACATGGTTTCTGTGCTGGTGTGTAATTGCCCTGTATTTTCTGGTGGTATAAAGAATCTAATTATGTTTTTCCACCCAAACTCCCTCCATATCCTTGATCCTGTGGTTGATTGTTGTATCTTACATGTGTTATACCATTCCACCTCTGTTATCTCTATTTCTAACTCTTTCTCCCACTTTTCTTTTACATACAAGGTTGTAATTCCCTTACTGTCAATTATTGCCTGATATAGTGCTGATATAACCCTCCCCTTCCTTCCTTCATATGATTTTACCATTATCCTAATTACCCCATTCTGTTCTTTGTCTCTGTCTTGTTTTATTTTTTATTTATTTTTTTATCCACTTTTTCTCCCATTTTTCTATATTTTCTCCCATCCCAATTTTCGTATCATCCAATTCAACCCTCCCCTGTCACGAACGCTGTTTCTTGCCTCCCACAAGCCGGCTGCAATGTGGACTAAGTCATACATAGCACAAGTCCCCTCCGGTACTTGAGGTAACAGCAGTCGCATCTTTTCACCTGCGCAGCTCGATCTCTCAGTGTCGAGGAGTAACGCGTGGGAGGCTCACGCTGCCCCCGACACTTCCTGATTCTACTGCGCAGGCGCACCAACCGACTTGTAGGAGTCGCTTGTTCACAACGTTCGATCCCCACCCTTCAGTTTCCCTCCCCGTAATACGGCCAATGTGTATTACTGCGGACGACCAGCTAAACTGAAAACAATGTGGAGAGCTGGATTCGAACACGCGAATCCTAGCGTCTCCACACTGGTGGCGAGTGCCTTGCCCACTACACCACCTAGCCGCCCGTTTTATTTCTTTGTTATAGTAATCTCTAATCTGTAAATATCTAAAGTGGTCTCTATTCTCTAGTCCGAATCTTTCTTTAAATTTTTGTAGTCTGCATCTCCCCTCCTTCTGTCATTGTACATATTGCTGTTATCCTTGATTTCCTGATTAATCTGTGTATAGTTTGCCTCGTATAGCCCCTCCACCCCTCTTGTAATGTTCACCCCTAAGTACTTGATCCTGTCCATGTCCCATAAAATTTTGTATTTTTCTTTGATCTCTATCGTTGGCGTATAGTTCAGTGCTAAAGTCTGTGTCTTCGTCACGTTGAGTCTATACCCTGAGTAATATCCATATTCTGTCATTAAATCCATCAGTGTCGGAAAGCTTATGTCTGGTTGCCTCATATATACTATCACGTCATCTGCGAACAGTCCCAATTTATGTTCTGTTCCCCTTATCTCCACCCCTTTGATGTCTTTGGTCTGTCTAATTAGTTGAGCCAGTGGTTCGATGAATACATCAAAGAGCGTCTGCGAACGACAACAACCCTGTCTGGTAGCTCTCTCTAGTTTAATCCGGTCAGTCAGACTACCATTTACCTTAATCCTTGCCGTCGGTTCTTGATATAATGCCCTAATTGTTTTCATAGCGTTTTTGTCTAATCCAAATTTCTCCAATACTTTGTATAGAAATATCCAGCTAACTAATACTGCATTTCCTCCTTCCTTTTGTATCTCCTCTACCACCTGCACTGTCTTCCTTATGTTATCCTGTGTCTGCCTTCCTTTAATGAATCCGGTCTGGTCCTCGTCTATAATATCTGTCATAAATGTCTCAAATCTTTTGGATATTATTGATGTATACATCTTGTAATCTACAAGTATAGACACAGGTCTGAAACTGCTACATAGTTCTCTATATTTCCCTTCTTTTGGAATTGTAGTAATTATGGCTTCTTTCCATGAAGGTGGCATTGTGCCTTCTTTCATCGTGTCTGAATGCTGCTTCTAATATGGGGCTCAGTTCCTGTCTAAATGTCTTGTAGAATTCAGAGGGGAATCTGTCGCTACCCGGTGACTTACTGCTCTTTGCTTTACTGATCGCATTCCCAACTTCTTGTTCTGTAATCTCTGCGTTTAATATTTCGTTCTGTTCCTTCCCTATCGATGGTAGATCTAATTTCCCTAAAAATCTCCTCTTCTCCTGCCGCTATCGGTTGTGTGTATAGTTTCTTATAGTATTCTTCAAATGTCTTCTCTATTTCAGCTGGTTCTCTTAGTATTTTGTTTGTGTTTGTGTCCTTTATTGTGTGTATTGTGTTCAGTTTTTGTTGTGTCCTGATTCGTCTAGCTAAAAGTCTGGTCGCTCTCGGTCCTCCTTCATAGTATGTCTGTTTCATGTATCTAGCTTTCTTCTCTATTTCTGTCAGCAGTTCTTTGTTTATCTTTCCTCTAACTTCCTTGACCTCTTTAAGTGTCTTTTGGTTCTTTGAGCTTTGGTGTTCTTTCTCTAATTCTTTCAGTTTCTTTATCAAGTTCTGGTATGTCTCTATTCTGGCCTTCTTGAGTAATGCCGTCTTTGCTATCAATTTTCCACGTATTACTACCTTTAGTGCATCCCATAAAATGTTTGGGTCTACCTCTCCATTATCATTTTCTTCTCTGTATCTAATTATGTCTCCTTTTACTTCATTAACCTTTGTTATTTAATAGTCGTACATTCAGTCCCCAACCCCCTCCAATGTACAGTAAATTACCTAGTATGGTTGTCAATATTCCAATGTACAGTTTTGCTTGTTTGTACAGTGTTTCCCCCCCCAACCCCCTCCAATGTACAGTAAATTACCTAGTATGGTTGTCAATATTCCAATGTACAGTTTTGCTTGTACAGTTGTACAGTGTTCCCCCCCCAACCCCTCCTACCCAACCCCCCCCCACCCAACCCCACCCAACCTCCTCCAATGTACAGTTTTTACGTCAAAAGTATATACTCTCTTTTCTGGACTCTTTTTGTATCACAAACAGTACTGTATTTGCAAATCTGGTATGTCATAAATGTATAGATGTAGCAGTACTGTCTATCTGTATGTCATGTATGTCATATTATGTCCTGATGAATTGAAAATGGGGGACCCTGATGTAAGACGAAAGTCTTTCTCTGGTCTGCATCCCCTTAACAATTGTGTGTATTGAGCTGTACTGTATTGTACCCATTCTGCAATCTGTTAATAAAGTTTTCAATCAATCAATCAATCAATCAATCAATCAAACTCCAAACTGTATTTCTCCGCCTACTTTTAAGATTCACTGTCAGATATATTGCGCTATGGTCGGATATGTCCGTCACCCCTATCCTGCAGTCTTCTACCCTGTATCTGTCCCCTGTTGTCATGAGAAAATAGTCTATCCTTGAATATGTTGTGTGTGGATGTGAATAATGTGTGTATTCTCTATCTAGTGTGTGCATTTCTCTCCATATATCCATGATTCCTAATTCTGCCATTTGTATATTCATATATTTGCTAATGTTTGTCCTCCATTTCTTTGTGCTTGTCGTGTCTATGTCATAGTTCAGTACTACATTAAAATCACCTGTACAGATTAGGACCCCTTCCCCTTCCATCGCTATGATATCAAAGATTGTTTCAAATACATATTTCTCACTTTCTGGTGAAGCATATACATTCACTAGTTACCATTTGACCTTCAATGTTCCCCTTGACCATTACATACCTCCCCTCTTTATCCCTTATTTCCCTGATCATTTCAAACTTCACTGTGTTTTTAATTAGTATAGCTACTCCTCTTCTAAGGTTCTGTTTAAAAGAACTATAAAACAGATTCTCATACCAAAATCTCTTCAGCTTTTCATGTTCTTGTGATATTAGATGTGTTTCTTGTAAGAAGATAACCTGCGCCTCTTCTTTCTTAAGTTTCGTCATCACCTTACTCCTTTTAATCGGATTATTCATACCATTTACATTCAGCGACATCATTTTGATACCCTTAACTTGTGTCATATTTCTTTTCCAAATGTTCTCCCGTTCTACCCATGTCACATAAAATAATATTTGTGGTTGTAGCCACTGCTATCCCTGTCTGATTTACATACATATAACTATAATCAACATTAACTTCAACATTAACACTTGGAACTTCCATGGTATTTGAGGGATTCAGTCGTCTCCCTCTTTCCCCCGCTGGCGGGTGGGGAGTAGTGGCTCTCCTAGTGAGAGGGCTCCCCCTAGTGGCTAAAAGATGCGCACTATACATGTCCAGCTCGTTCTGTGTGCGACCTCCGAGCTCCCGGTCATAAGCTCTGCATTAGCCACTTTCATGTTCCCGTCTATTTGTATTATGTGACACGTGTAATCCTTTTTTTTTTTTTTTTTATCCACTTTTTCTCCCATTTTCTATATTTTCTCCCATCCCAATTTCGTATCATCCAATTCAACCCTTCCCTGTCACGGACGCTGTTTCTTGCCTCCCACAAGCCGGCTGCAATGTGGACTAAGTCATACATAGCACAAGTCCCCTCCAGTACTTGAGGTAACAGCAGTCGCATCTTTTCACCTGCGCAGCTCGATCTCTCAGTGGCGAGGAGTAACGCGTGGGAGGCTCACGCTGCCCCCGACACTTCCTGATTCTACTGCGCAGGCACACCAACCGACCTGTAGGAGTCGCTGTCCACAACGCCCGATCCCCACCCATCAGTTTCCCACCCCCTAATACGGCCAATGTGTATTAGTACGGACGACCAGCTAAACTGAAAGCAAATGTGGAGCGCTGGGCTCGAACTGACGAGCCCAGCGTCTCCAGCATTTCGTGGCGAGCGCCTTGCCCACTACGCCACGTAGCCGCCCACGACACGTGTAATCCTGTGGTTCTTTCATATCCGCCTCAATATATCTCTTGAATCTCCATGTCCTTTTTTTAATTACTTTTGGTATAATTATCTCGTATGTACTTTACCATCTTCTCATTGTATAAGTCCTTTTCATGTTTACCTTTACTTGTATTGTGTGTGTCCCATGTAGTGTTTTCACGATACTGGAATTTCAAACTTCGATACGATATCTTGAAAAGTATCAATATTCGATACCATTTTCGATACCACAGGGAAAAAGGTTCAATCTTAAAATGTAAAATGTTTATAAATTTTGCTTTTGTTGCTGGTTGATTCTCCTCAGCTTCTCTCTGGTACTATAAGAGAAGATAAATATAACACTTTTAAAACCCTTTGTTTATCTTTAGATCACACATTTAAAAATAACTGTTCATCTCACTTCAATAATTTTTATTGCAGAACATGGTATTTTCTCAAGCAGACAGATGTAAACACTGTAATCTGTGTTGCATGTACCTGACAAACTGAACTGTTTGTATTACAGTAATATTCCGACTTAACTGAATGCACATGTGTGTGGACTACTGTACTATTACAGGTATTGAAATGAACAATGCAACTTCCTTATACAATTTTTTTTTATGAATCATTAAATATCGATATTTCAGGAAATGAGTATTGAAACCGTTTTAAATATTCAGAATCGAATATTCGAGTATACACTAGTCCCATGTATACCAGTTTAATGTGTATTGTACTTATCCTTCCCTGGATCACCGTGTCCCCTCTCGTCTCCTCTCTGTTCCCCTTGTCCGTGTCTTTTCGTCTTTCTTCTCAGTTGATCCGCTTTGAATCGGTTCAGATCTCCTTCACCGTCCCGTCCTCCTCCTCTTTGTCCCCCGACCCTGGTCCATCTTCTCGCCTCCTCCAACCTCTGCATCGGTCTCTCCTCTTCTCCTCCCGGCACCTTCCATCCTCGCCGGTCCATGACCCTCGTCGCTTCCCTCACGTCATTGTACACCTTTATGCCTTCTTTCCAATGAATCTTCAGCGTGGTCATTGGTGATTGAAATCTGATTCCTTTCTCTTTCAGTCTTTTTTATCTGAACATATTTGGTCATTGAGTCTTCTTCTATCCTTTCTCTCAGTCCCCATATTCATATATTATTTCTCCTCGACCTCCCCTCCAAGTCTGTTAGCTTTTCTCTCAACATATTTTGTTGTTCGAGCGTCGCCTTTAGAATTTCTTGTATATCTGTATTCCATTCCTCCGTTTCAGCTGTCCTTCCTTCTAGCATCCTTATATCTTTCTCTTGTTCCTGTAGTTTTCCATCAATTGTCTCGAGTCTCTTATTTATTTCTTCTCTGAGCTCGTCCTGACCCTTCTTTAATTCTTCCCTGAGTCTATCGATGTCGCTCCGGATGCTCTGCGTGTTAGCTTGGTTAGCTATTACGTTAGCTTGTTGGATAGCTAATGCGCTAGCTTGTATGCTAGTCTGTATGCTAGCTTGTAGCTCCGCTACCCAGGCGGTTATCTCTGGTCTGTTGCCCTGCGTCATGCTAGCTTGAATTACCTCCTGCGCCACCTCCTCGTGTCGATAACTTTCCTCCGGTGTTTGTACTTCTTCTGGGGTCCCTTTTCTCTCGCTTTTTCTCATGTTCATCCTTCCTTCTCTCTTATATCCTTGAATTGTCACTTTTTATTTTGTTTTAGATAGTTTTACTTCCTTTTTTCGATATTCTTTGACCGGGAGCTCTTTTCTATGGCCGCTTACCCGAACATCTCAAACCGGAAGTCCCAACTGTCAGCTTTTTAAATGGTGGTCACTAGATGTCAGTAGGATATCACAAAATGACAATGCATTTCACATATCATCATGATCTGACAAGCTGTGAGTAATTCACATTTTAGTTTTGTCAGAAGTTACCGTCAGTAGTGTGATAGTAAAGGGTTAACCTTCTGTAGTGTGGCAGTGAAAGGGTTAACCTGCTGTCGTGTGGCAGTGAAAGGGTCCCCAGGTCCTACCTGCGTGTGGATGGTGGTGCAGAGCACTGTCTTCAAGAAGCCCAGCAGCTTGTGAGCCTTCAGCAGGTCCGCGGTGGGGGGGCTCTGGAGGGGCCGGTAGCCTTCCACCGGGTACGTTCACCACAGAGCCGTCAAAGAGGAACACACAGGAGGACAGCAGGGACTACAATATCCAGCATGCCTCAGTCAGAACTACAACATCCAGCATGCCTCAGGCTAGCCCCTTTCGTGACTGCGATGCAAGCCAGGGGCTCGAATACGCAGTCACTTATAAATTTCAAAAGGTACCCAGCGTTCCATTAGGGTTTCACACATTACAATTTTTATAAACTGGTCAACACTGCTCAAAACGGCTGTATTTCCGTATTTGGCTGCCTGGTGCGCCTGCGCTGTGATCACAGCGCATGCGCATCATGCACCCAACGCCGGAAATAATGCAGTGTTTATAAATGATTTAAAATGTTTATTAGCAACGCAGAGCTTTCAAACCCTGCCGCGTGTGTGTGTGAAACCCTAATGGAACGCTGGGTACCTTTATATCTGATATATTTTGGACCCACCGCTAGCTTTTAAGCAGTGCTTGGTGGTGCAAATTAACCTGGCTACTACGGAGCCATAAGTGACTGCGTATTCGAGCCCCTGGCTTGCATCGCAGTCACGAAAGGGGCTAGCCTCAGGCTGGACTACAACATCCAGCATGCCTCAGGCTGGACTACAACATCCAGCATGCCTCAGGCTGGACTACAACATCCAACATGCCTCAGTCAGAACTACAACATCCAACATGCCTCAGGCTGAACTACAACATCCAACATGCCTCAGTCAGAACTACAACATCCAACATGCCTCAGGCTGGACTACAACATCCAGCATGCCTCAGTCAGAACTACAACATCCAACATGCCTCAGGCTGGACTACAACATCCAGCATGCCTCAGTCAGAACTACAACATCCAACATGCCTCAGGCTGGACTACAACATCCAGCATGCCTCAGTCAGAACTACAACATCCAGCATGCCTCAGTCAGAACTACAACATCCAACATGCCTCAGTCAGAACTACAACATCCAACACGCCTCAGTCAGAACTACAACATCCAACATGCCTCAGTCAGAACTACAACATCCAACATGCCTCAGTCAGAACTACAACATCCAACATGCCTCAGTCAGAACTACAACGTCCAACATGCCTCAGTCAGAACTACAACATCCAACATGCCTCAGTCAGTCAGAACTACAACATGCCTCAGTCAGTCAGAACTATAACGTCCCTGTCAGTCAGAACTACAACATCAAACATGCCTCAGTCAGTCAGAACTACAACATCCAACAATAGTTAACTCATTCAGCGCCAGTCACGAGTAAAGTCGGGTTAACTCGCCAACCGTTCAGCGCCAATTACGAGTATAGTCGGGTTTTAATCGTTATTTCTTTTATTAGCTATATCCATTCATTTTTCATCCATCCAGCCTGATGTTATCATTGGGAA
Organism: Notolepis coatsorum; assembly: GCF_963971535.1. Lineage (NCBI taxonomy): Eukaryota > Metazoa > Chordata > Actinopteri > Aulopiformes > Paralepididae > Notolepis > Notolepis coatsorum. Next base: position 111,622,140 of record NC_140175.1, read on the forward strand.
TGGGTCTGAGCTCGCAAAAGGGCAAATACCGCCGCCTATGCCTTCCAGCCGGTATTGCACTCTATTAGAAATGGTGTAGTTTCTTTTCTGGGCCGATCTGAGCCGTGCGGGCGGGTTTAAATACTCCGGCAGGACTCGCCATTACAACGTTACATCTGCGAGGCTGCCCCCCCCCCCCCCCCCCCCCCCCTCCCCCCTTCATATGCAATGCCGGGCAATGTGGGACGGACCTCCGCGAGCAGTATTTGGAATGGCGATCAGATAATTGGATTATTTTGCATTACAGATGCATTACATCAGATACCAGGTAAGAACACTATATATAAAATCGTGCGTTGATCTGATATTTCTTTCTACCCCGATCGAAGCTGTCTGTGTGTGTGTGTGTGTGTGTGTGTGTGGCTGTGTGCCGTTGAGTGCAGGAGGTGGCGGGGGGAGCGCCGCACTACGAGGGCCATTTCATGTATGCACGAGGAAGGATAATAATGATAATCTAGCATTGATTTCAGGAAGATTCGATAATCAGGCGAAAAATGACAACATGTTTAGTGTATTCCACTAAAGGGCTATTATCGCGTCTTTTCCTGGGATTACTAAGAATCACCAAAATTATACTCATATTCAAAACGGTATAAAACGGAAATGTACGGATGAAAACAATCTGTTTTGTGGATGTTGACTGGAAGCAACTCACTGACAATCGACGGGTGTATTAGACCCATAGCTATAATATAAGATATCTTTTTTTTTTATCCACTTTTTCTCCCATTTTCTATATTTTCTCCCATCCCAATTTTGTATCATCCAATTCAACCCTCCCCTGTCACGAACGCTGTTTCTTGCCTCCCACAAGCCGGCTGCAATGTGGACTAAGTCATACATAGCACAAGTCCCCTCCGGTACTTGAGGTAACAGCAGTCGCATCTTTTCACCTGCGCAGCTCGATCTCTCAGTGGCGAGGAGTAACGCGTGGGAGGCTCACGCTGCCCCCGACACTTCCTGATTCTACTGCGCAGGCGCACCAACCGACCTGTAGGAGTCGCTGTCCACAACGCCCGATCCCCACCCATCAGTTTCCCACCCCCTAATACGGCCAATGTGTATTAGTATGAACGACCAGCTAAACTGAAAGCAATGTGGAGCGCTGGGCTCGAACAGGCAAGCCCAGCGTCTCCGTCATTCATGGCGAGCGCCTTGCCCACTACGCCACGTAGCCGCGACAATATAAGATATATTTTAAGCACTCGCAAATCACGCAGTCTCCCCATTGATTAAAGCGATGGCGTTCTAGCGGCCCCTGGCTCATTAAGCGATGGCGCTGAATGAGTTAAAGGTTATGAATTCAGATATATATTTTTTTATAGCTCTATCCTCCATCAACTGTGAAGGGATCTTACAGGCAGATTTTCAAAAGGATGTAAAGTGGGACTGACAGATACTGTAGGGTTGCCATAAAAGATTACCTGTCATCAAAAACCTGTCGTCAAAAACTACCTGTAGGACTGCCGTCAAAAACGACCTGTAGTTTAAACTACTACAAGATCAATTACTAGTTAAGTTAAATAAACTACTACAAGATGAATTACTAGTTAAGTTAAATAAACTACTACAAGATAAATTACTAGTTAAGTTAAATAAACTACTACAAGATAAATGACTACAGTTATTATTACAGTAGGTTTTGAATAACAAGTTCCTTTTAATGGGCCATGTTCTGCGATAAAAGGTACATTTTAATGGGCCATGTTCTGCAATAAAAACCTCCTTACAATGGAGATCAATGGAAATATTGTCCTAGACTCAGTAGGCTTGATTCATATCCGTCACACCTTGTACCACAGAACATAATCATGCAGAAAGTGAAATGGTAAATAAAGGATATCTGAGAGGCCTGCTGCCGAAGTTAAAGGCCACAGACTCCTTAAAGGACAGGCTGATGGCAGGGAAGTAGGCCACTCCGGGACCCGTCTTGATGTTACTGAAGGCTGTTCCTAAGGACTGGCCATTCCTGGAAACAGACAAACAATGACATTTAATTTCATTTCAAACCTTTATTTAAACTCGAAAGTGTTTGTCAATTCAAAAAGAATTATAAAAAAAATAAAAATAGTCAATATGAAAGTCAAATGTGATCTGAATAGTGTTGTGGGTGGCTGTGAAATAGGCACTATGGACCTTTCGGATCACAGCCCTGTTTATTTAAAAATGAATCTAGTACAGGATCAGATAAATACTCTGTGGAGATTAAATATCCTCGTCCTGAATCATATGAAGGATCAAATTGAGGTGGATATTAGAGAGTACTTGGAACAGAATGACAATGGAGAGGTTTCCCCTCCGATACTTTGTGCGCATGCGTCGCCTGAGACGGCCGCTGCTGCAGATCGCTCTACCAGTTTTGTACTGTTTTGTCAAGTTCTACGTCTTTATTGTACATATTCTTTTTACCTGGACACTAGTCCTTCAACTTTATTTGATTTGTGTTATTATTCTAATTTGTGACCTGTCCTGTCTAAATGTTTAAATGTTGAGCGATTTGCAGTGTCTAATTTCCCACGGGATAATAAAAGTATTTCTATTCTATTCTATTCTATGTAAAGCAGTTCTGCAGGGTAAAATTATTGGATACAGTGCTCACTTAAAGAGGTCTCGGCGCAATTTTTTTTACTATTTACAATCAGAATTGAAACAATTGGAACGAAACCATAAAGACACAGTAGACCGGAAAATTAGAGAACAAATAATTAAGAAAAATTATGAAATAAATTAGATATATACAGAAGATATTCAAAGAAAGTTGATATTTACAAAACAGAAATACTATGAAGTATAGTAAATTGTTGGCGTATAAATTGAGAAAACAGGCGGAGAATTCAATTCATAAAATTAATGACCCTCTGACTAACCTTATGCAACACAAACTAAGTGATATACAAAACTGTTTCGAAACATTTTATAAGAATTTATATTCCCAACCCCAATTTGACAAAGCAAAGATGGAGGAGTTCTTTAAGACAATTCATCTTCCTAAAATAACCAGTGAGCAGAGTAATCAGCTCGCAACTGAAATATCAGAGGAAGAAATTAGTTCAGCCATAGCTAATCTCAAATCAAGTAAGGCCCCGGGACCTGACGGATTTCCTTCAGAGTGGTACAGATTAATGAAAGATTCGTTGATTCAGGTGCTGAAATCCACTTTTAATTGGGTCCTTAAGGAGAGTAAGATACCCCCTCCTGGAGGGAAGCGGTAATCTCACTGATTCCAAAAGAGGGAAAGGATACCTCTTCTGAATTTTGGATCGCGAATTGAATCGGTAAAAATTTATATTTTGCCGAGATTACTCTATCTCTTCCAGGCCCTCCCTCTAGACCTACCTGACCAAAAATGTCAGGAATGGGACAAACTTATTAAGGTACATCTGGCAAGGGCGGAGACCTAGAATTAGATACAAGAGTCTACAACTAGCAAAGAGCAGGGGAGGGGTTGCACTTCCATGTTTGAAGGACTATTATATTGCAGCTCAATTAAGACCAATGACGTGTTGGTGTAGTCCAGAATATTTTGCCAGGTGGAAGGAGATCGAGATGGCGGTAACAGCAGAGTATCCAATTCAAGCTGCAATTGGGGATAAGGCTTTGTTGAATGATTTAAGGGAGTTGGGAAATCCATGGATTAGTTTACCACTTAAGTTGTGGAGTAAGGTAACAGCCCCAAGAAATTTAAAAGAAGCCATAAAAGTTTTGGGATGGTGTGCGTATGACCCAGATTTTGTACCCAAAATAATGGACGTAAGGTTTAAAGGGTGGGAGACTCTAGGCCTAACAGCATATTGTACCATTTTACACCAGGGGTCAATGAAGAGCTTTCAAGATCTGAAGTTGCAGCATGGTTTGAAAAATGAAGATTTTTACAGATATCTTCAAGTTCGGCACTATATCGAGCAACTACTGAAGCAAAGTAAACAAACACTTTTTGAAAATATTTTATTAAAAGTCTTCAGAGAGGGGGGGCAGGTGGCGTAGCGGAGATTACGTTCGTCACCAACACCGGGAGACACTGGATTCTCCCGGCGTTGCTATCAGCTTGGCTGGCCTCTCACACTGATACAATTGGCTGTATCAGAGGGTGGGAAAGCTGAAGGGTGGGTCCTGGGCGTTGTGGACAGCGACCCCTACAGTTCGGTCGAGGCGCCTGCTCAGCAAGGGTTGGAACTAGGGAGAGATAGTGTGGCCTCCCACACGCTACACTCTCCCCGGTGAGAATCTGCACGGCCAGGTTGGCCTGCCGGTAGGCTGCACATGCGTCGGAGGAAAGCATGTGACAGTCTCCGGTCTCCCGGACCAACAGTAGGGGAAAGTACGCAACAACCAGGAAGGGTGGGAGGGGAGAAAATCGGGAAAAAGAGGGGAAGAAAAATTTAAAAAAAATAAATAAAAAATCTTCAGAGAGGCTTATGTCTCGAACTCAAACCAAAAAAACATCTCAAGACTCTATATGGGATTACAACAGACGAAAGGTCATTCATTGTATGTAAAACAGAAATGGGAAATGAAGGGAAACCTAAATATAACGGAAGAGGAATGGGAGGATTTATGTGAAATACAACGGAAAACATCAAGTTCACCAGTATGGAGAGAATTTAGTTGTAAATCCCTGATTAGGTTCTTCAGTACTCCAGCTCAAGGGAGTCACCATACCAAATCTTCCAACTGCTGGAGACAGTGTGGCCTTTCAGAGGCAAATCATTACCACATGTTCTGGTCTTGTCCCTCGCTGATGCCTTTCTGGAGGGAGGTCCATACAATTTTTTAAAAAGTATTCCAGGACGACATCCCATTTAAGTTGGAGAGTCTATATTTGGGCGCCAGGCCATCAGAAAATGGGGATAGATATATATTTCAGACACTAAGCGCGGCTAGCAGGAAAGCTATTACTAGAAAGTGGTTAAGAACAGAAATTCCTACAGTGGATGATTGGATTGATATTATTTATGATATTTTTAAGATGGAAAGAATTACTTTTTCTTTTAGGTTGCAACAGGATACGTTTCGGAAGAAATGGGAAAGATGGATAATGTACATTACACCGTTACGATCTTCATTTGTTTAAGGTATACAGAAATGACCATTCGGGATAATTGTTAACTGAACCTTGTGTAAAGGGAGTTGAGTGTCAGGAAGATGCACCCCAACATATTATTTTGTTATTGGTTTGCTTTATGGTAGATGCAGATGTATTGGAGATGTACCCTAACATATTATTTTGTTATCTGTTATTTTTGGTTATTGTTTTTGTTTGTCTAGAAAAAAAGAAGTATAGGATGTTATTGACTGTATGGGTCCTCATGTATGTACTGGTACTTCTGCACCGCAACTTTTAAGTTAAGTAAGAATTATTAACAATTGATGCAATTTGTACTGCAGAAGGCTGAGATAAATGAAGGCGAAGTCAAGATATTGTTTGTATGGACCATGGTGAAAATCAATTAAAAGGTAATTAAAAAAAATTGACTTAGTAGACTATATACTAGTATATAAGACTGACTTAGTGTGACAAGACTGACTTAGTGTTATAAGACTGACTTAGTGTGACAAGACTGACTTAGTGTTATAAGCAGTGTTGGGACTAACGCGTTACAAAGTAACGCGTTACAGAAACGAAGTTACTTTTTGCCGCAACTAGTACTCTAACGCATTACTTTTGAAATTCAGTAACGCTACTTACGTTACTGAATGGTTTGTTAGTTCGTTACTGCGTTCTTTTTATGTAGATTCATAGCGAGCGTCCTTATTTCGCCTGCGTTTGTTTTGTTTACTGTAGACTGAAAGGCGCTATATAAAACGAAGTATTATTATTATTATTATTTCTTTCCGTAGCCTCATTCTGGTTTCGCACTTCTGATTGGCCACTGACGTTCTGAAAGAAATAGGCGCTCTCTACAGTAAACAACAAGAGGACGCTCGCTATGAATCTACATAATAAGAACGCAGTAATAATAACGAACTAACAAACCATTTAGCAACTACTTGGAGAGATAATTAATATACAACATGGAAACGAGATAAAGAACATGTTTGAAGGGCTGCTGGAGTCAACTGGACTAACGTTACATCTCGACCACCGCAGACTGGTGACGGTGAGTGCAATGTGTTCACTGAAACTCAAGATCAACGGATTTTGACTGTACTTAATCTGCCAGGGAATCTCATAATACTAATCAAACAATATAAATATAGTCCTTTCATGCACAATTGATATCCTAACTATTCTAACGTTGCAATGCTTTGATAACAACGCTGCAAGATGGTTATGAATGAATTAATGAATGGATGAATGAATGAATGAATGAAAACTTTATTTAACAGATTGCAGAATGGGTACAATACAGTACGGCTCAATACATACAATTGTTAAGGGGATGCAGACCTGAGAAAGACGTTTGTCTTGTTTCCATCAGGGTCCCCCATTTTCAATTCATATAGACATTTATGACATACACAACATACATGACATTTATGGCATAGGGACATATAGGTATTTAGTACTGATACATTTGTGACATAAGCGGTATTCAAATATACAGTACTGTTACCCCTAGATCCTGACAGAGTATATACATATGATGGGGAGGGGACTGTACATTAGGAGGGGGTGGGTGGGTGGGAGAGAAATATACATACAGCGGGGAGGGAATATATAATGAAACGCTCTAGACCACATTGCTTAGCAGAGTTCGGTGATGTGAATGGAAACTGTCAAGTTGATCAACCGATTTTGAGTATATGGGGCATGGGACTTGAGCAATTTATTTTTTTTATTTTTTTTTAAATAACTAAATAGTTACTTTTCACAGTAACTCATTACTTTTGGGTGTAAGTAACTAGTACAGTAACGAAGTTACTTTGAAATGAAGTAACTAGTAAAGTAACTGAGTTACTATTTTTCAGTAACTAGCACAACACTGGTTATAAGACAGACTTAGTGTTATAAGAATGACTATAAGTAGGGATGTCCCGATCACGTTTTTTTGCTCCCGATCCGATCCCGATCATGTGATTTTGAGTATCTACCGATACCGATATTTCCCGATCCGATCAAAAAAAAATTTAACTTTTTTTTTTATTCAACAAACATGACCATGTTCACGTCTTAAACTCATACTGAGGCCTTAGTTTTGGTTTTAAATTGCATATCATCATTCATTTATTTATTGTCACACAGAGCAGAAAATTTTTGCCAAAACAAACCAATAGTATCCAACTGCAGAACGGCAGACCGGCCACACTCTCAGACACAAACGCATTTCCTTTGATTTAATTATACATCAAATGATTTATGAAGTTAACTTTTCACCTGGATAACGTCAACATTCAGGGTGAATGTAATGTGAGAAATTGGGATTAAAAAAAAAACATTTTTAATTTGGGTGTGGCTGGTCTGCCGTTCTGCAGCTGGTTACTATTGGTTTGTTTTGGCAAAATTCTTCTGCTCTGTGTGACAATAAATAAATGAATGATGATATGCAATTTAAAACCAAAACTAAGGCCTCAGTATGAGTTTAAGACGTGAACATGGTCATGTTTGTTGAATAAAAAAAAGGAAAAAAAATTGACGATTTTTATATAATTTTTTTTGCCGATCCCGATCTTCGGAAAATCACGTGATCGGCCATCCCTAGTTATAAGACTGACTTAGTGTGATAAGACTGACTTAGTGTGATAAAACTGACTTAGTGTGATAAGACTGACTTAGTGTGATAAAACTGACTTAGTGTGATAAAACTGACTTAGTGTGATAAGACTGACTTAGTGTTATAAGACTGACTTAGTGTGATAAAACTGACTTAGTGTGATAAGACTGACTTAGTGTGATAAAACTGACTTAGTGTGATAAAACTGACTTAGTGTGATAAGACTGACTTAGTGTTATAAGACTGACTTAGTGTGATAAAACTGACTTAGTGTGATAAAACTGACTTAGTGTGATAAGACTGACTTAGTGTGATAAAACTGACTTAGTGTGATAAAACTGACTTAGTGTGATAAAACTGACTTAGTGTGATAAGACTGACTTAGTGTGATAAAACTGACTTAGTGTGATAAAACTGACTTAGTGTGATAAAACTGACTTAGTGTGATAAGACTGACTTAGTGTTATAAGACTGATAAGACTGACTTAGTGTGATAAAACTGACTTAGTGTGATAAAACTGACTTAGTGTGATAAAACTGACTTAGTGTGATAAGACTGACTTAGTGTGATAAAACTGACTTAGTGTGATAAAACTGACTTAGTGTGATAAGACTGACTTAGTGTTATAAGACTGATAAGACTGACTTAGTGTGATAAAACTGACTTAGTGTGATAAAACTGACTTAGTGTGATAAGACTGACTTAGTGTTAAAAGACTGACTTAGTGTGATAAGACTGACTTAGTGTTATAAGACTGACTTAGTGTGATAAGACTGACTTAGTGTTATAAGACATAAAACTGACTTAGTGTGATAAGACTGACTTAGTGTTATAAGACTGACTTAGTGTTATAAGACTGATAAGACTGACTTAGTGTGATAAGACTGACTTAGTGTGATAAGACTGACTTAGTGTGATAAGACTGACTTAGTGTGATAAAACTGACTTAGTGTGATAAGACTGACTTAGTGTGATAAAACTGACTTAGTGTGATAAAACTGACTTAGTGTGATAAGACTGACTTAGTGTTATAAGACTGATAAGACTGACTTAGTGTGATAAAACTGACTTAGTCTTAGTGTGATAAAACTGACTTAGTGTGATAAGACTGACTTAGTGTGATAAAACTGACTTAGTGTGATAAAACTGACTTAGTGTGATAAAACTGACTTAGTGTGATAAAACTGACTTAGTGTGATAAGACTGACTTAGTGTTATAAGACTGATAAGACTGACTTAGTGTGATAAAACTGACTTAGTCTTAGTGTGATAAAACTGACTTAGTGTGATAAAACTGACTTAGTGTGATAAAACTGACTTAGTCTTAGTGTGATAAAACTGACTTAGTGTGATAAAACTGACTTAGTGTGATAAAACTGACTTAGTGTGATAAGACTGACTTAGTGTTAAAAGACTGACTTAGTGTGATAAGACTGACTTAGTGTTATAAGACTGACTTAGTGTGATAAGACTGACTTAGTGTGATAAGACTGACTTAGTGTGATAAGACTGACTTAGTGTTATAAGACATAAAACTGACTTAGTGTGATAAGACTGACTTGGTGTTATAAGACTGACTTAGTGTTATAAGACTGATAAGACTGACTTAGTGTGATAAGACTGACTTAGTGTGATAAGACTGACTTAGTGTGATAAGACTGACTTAGTGTGATAAAACTGACTTAGTGTTATAAGACTGACTTAGTGTTATAAGACTGATAAGACTGACTTAGTGTGATAAGACTGACTTAGTGTGATAAGACTGACTTAGTGTGATAAAACTGACTTAGTGTTATAAGACTGATAAGACTGACTTAGTGTTATAAGAATGACTTAGACAGACAAAGTCTGTTTTGACTCACAGGCAGAATGTAATGGTTCCATCATCCAGGTCAATCAAACAGCTGACGATGTCTCCAGCAGCCCAGGACTGGAGAGACAAACAGCACAGTACACGGTAAATACAGGACTGGAGTAGGACTGTCCTGCAGTAAAGAAACAGTAAATACAGGACTGGAGTAGGACTGTCCTGCACTAAAGAAACAGTAAATACAGGACTGGAGTAGGACTGTCCTGCAGTAAAGAAACAGTAAATACAGGACTGGAGTAGGACTGTCCTGCACTAAAGAAACAGTAAATACAGGACTGGAGTAGGACTGTCCTGCACTAAAGAAACAGTAAATACAGGACTGGAGTAGGACTGTCCTGCACTAAAGAAACAGTAAATACAGGACTGGAGTAGGACTGTCCTGCACTAAAGAAACAGTAAATACAGGACTGGAGTAGGACTGTCCTGCACTAAAGAAACAGTAAATACAGGACTGGAGTAGGACTGTCCTGCAGTAAAGAAACAGTAAATACAGGACTGGAGTAGGACTGTCCTGCACTAAAGAAACAGTAAATACAGGACTGGAGTAGGACTGTCCTGCACTAAAGAAACAGTAAATACAGGACTGGAGTAGGACTGTCCTGCACTAAAGAAACAGTAAATACAGGACTGGAGTAGGACTGTCCTGCAGTAAAGAAACAGTAAATACAGGACTGGAGTAGGACTGTCCTGCACTAAAGAAACAGTAAATACTGGACTGGAGTAGGACTGTCCTGCACTAAAGAAACAGTAAATACAGGACTGGAGTAGGACTGTCCTGCACTAAAGAGAGTATTGGTGAATGAGGCCCAATCACTTAAATTTCCATTTTGGTATATTTATCTGAAATAGCTTAGACCCTTGAAAGAGAAGGGTGTACAATAATACAAGGTCTGCACAGAGGGTGGTGAGGTCTGCACAGAGGGTGGTGAGGTCTGCACAGAGGGTGGTGAGGTCTGCACAGAGGGTGGTGAGGTCTGCACAGAGGGTGGTGAGGTCTGCACAGAGGGTGGTGAGGTCTGCACAGAGGGTGGTGAGGTCTGCACAGAGGGTGGTGAGGTCTGCACAGAGGGTGGTGAGGTCTGCACAGAGGGTGGTGAGGTCTGCACAGAGGGTGGTGAGGTCTGCACAGAGGGTGGTGAGGTCTGCACAGAGGGTGGTGAGGTCTGCACAGAGGGTGGTGAGGTCTGCACAGAGGGTGGTGAGGTCTGCACAGAGGGCCATCGGATGCAGCTCACCAGACATCTCTGATACCTACAACAACCGCTGCACGGACCGAGCAATCCGCATCATGCGTGACCCCACCCCTCCTGCCCACGGACTGTTTACCCCCCCCCCTTCAGGCAGGAGGCTGCGCAGCATCCGGGCAAGAACCACCAGGAGGCTGAAGAAGAGCTTCTTCAAGAACCACCACCAGGCTGAAGAAGAGCTTCTTCAAGAACCACCAGGAGGCTGAAGAAGAGCTTCTTCAAGAACCACCAGGAGGCTGAAGAAGAGCTTCTTCAAGAACCACCAGGAGGCTGAAGAAGAGCTTCTTCAAGAACCACCAGGAGGCTGAAGAAGAGCTTCTTCAAGAACCACCAGGAGGCTGAAGAAGAGCTTCTTCAAGAACCACCAGGAGGCTGAAGAAGAGCTTCTTCAAGAACCACCAGGAGGCTGAAGAAGAGCTTCTTCAAGAACCACCAGGAGGCTGAAGAAGAGCTTCTTCAAGAACCACCAGGAGGCTGAAGAAGAGCTTCTTCAAGAACCACCAGGCTGAAGAAGAGCTTCTTCAAGAACCACCAGGAGGCTGAAGAAGAGCTTCTTCAAGAACCACCACCAGGCTGAAGAAGAGCTTCTTCAAGAACCACCAGGAGGCTGAAGAAGAGCTTCTTCAAGAACCACCAGGAGGCTGAAGAAGAGCTTCTTCAAGAACCACCAGGAGGCTGAAGAAGAGCTTCTTCAAGAACCACCAGGAGGCTGAAGAAGAGCTTCTTCAAGAACCACCAGGAGGCTGAAGAAGAGCTTCTTCAAGAACCACCAGGAGGCTGAAGAAAAGCTTCTTCAAGAACCACCAGGAGGCTGAAGAAGAGCTTCTTCAAGAACCACCACCAGGAGGCTGAAGAAGAGCTTCTTCAAGAACCACCACCAGGCTGAAGAAGAGCTTCTTCAAGAACCACCACCAGGCTGAAGAAGAGCTTCTTCAAGAACCACCAGGAGGCTGAAGAAGAGCTTCTCCCCGGATGCTGTGAGACGACTGAACAGTTCATCGCAGCTCATCATCACTGCCAGGCCTCTGCACACTGCACTGCTGTAGCACCTTATGGCACCTACACTCTCTTTTAATCAGTGAATCAAATTAGTTTTATTGAACTAAATCAGTTTTATTGAATTAGACTAGGTTTTTATTGAATGGATTCGTTTTCTATTGAATTAATTCGTTTTTTATTGGATTTTTATTGAATCAGTTTGCATGTCTGTCATGAGGACCAGTATTTCTTTGAGTATTTATTCTAGTTATTTAGTATTGAATGGCCGAGACCGGAGTACTGTGTCTCCTGCTCCCAGGTCACATGGAAAAATTACAATAAACATGACTTTGACTTTGAAGTGCATGACAATATACAATGTGACAAGTGATTATATGGAATATCAAATGTAATGTATGTACAGTATTATTATGTCCAGTGATACAGGAGAGAGAGAGTGTTCATGGTTATGGTTCATCTATCTAACCTTGCCATAGTTGGTGGTCGTCACGTTCCACTTGCGAACTCTGTTGCCGTCATAGGCATACGAGTCTGGGGTGTCTCCAACGCCCTCCTGTGGACAGACAAGAGAATACAGCAATTCATCCTCCTTACATCACACTTCCTGTGTGTGTGTGTGTGTGTGTGTGTGTGTGTGTGTGTGTGTGTGTGTGTGTGTGTGTGTGTGTGTGTGTGTGTGTGTGTGTGTGTGTGTGTGTGTGTGTGTGTGTGTGTGTCAGCGTTTCCGTTAGAACATATTCGTGCCGGTCTGAGTGTCCTGCAAGATTTCTATCACCGGACATATTCGAGATATTCCGGTCAGAGTTTTAAACAGCAGTCTATTATAATCACATTTTTATGAGCTAACGAATTCCGTTATAATTGGACATGTGTATTAATTACATCAAGCGAAGAATGAGAAATTGATTTGCAGAATCAAATTACTATCTCTCGCCTCTCAAGTTAGTGCGATACGCTACCAGCATCAAGCTCCCGCCCCGCAGGCTCCCGCTGCAGCAGCTCTGTCACACGCACCCCCAAATGAATCTCGAGTCGACATCGCTTCACCTCGTTGTATCAGACACGTCACACATATCATAATGTTCAACTTCACGTATACAGTCATTAATATATTCCAAATAAAATAAGTCCCTCGATACTCCGTGCTGCTGCTGACTTGAAATAAAATAGACCGCGTATGTGGGCAGTCGGTCCGACACTAAACAGCAGTCTGTTATAATCACATTTTTATGAGCTAACGAATTCCGTTATATTGGACATTTGTATTAATTATATCAAGCGAAGAACTGAGAAAGCAGAGAGACGGCAACATTATCGTGGTTTGCGTGACGACTCTCTCCACCTCGCAACGACTTATTTGCAAAGAGTATGGCGCTGCAGAGAAGCTGATTCAGTGTTATTGGCTCTTTTCTGGGGACCGCACAGCAGCGCCCCCCACCCAACATTGGCTGAAAATGGCTGAATTGGAGTACTGCTGGAATACTGCATTGTGCTGATAGTGCTCTGGCTCTGCAGCTTCACAAAAGTTCGCACACCCAGCACTAAGCTCTCGCTGACGACGTCGTTGTCATTATTAGAAGCAACGAGGAAACAAATGTAATGATCGTTTCGTTCATCGCATAGGCTATTTAATTTTAGCCTATTTTAATACAATTCAAATAATCAAATTGTGCTTAGACTCAGGGAATTATTTTCACCGGACATTAAGACCGGAGAGAGTAAATATGTCGGACTTCAACAGATTTTGCCGGTCAAATACCGGTAATTACCGGCTAACGGAAACGCTGGTGTGTGTGTGTGTGCGTGTGTGTGTGCGTGTGTGTGTGCGTGTGTGTGTGTGTGTGTGTACCTCCTGGTTGAAGCGGCAGTTGAGGGTACACCATCCTATCTGCATCAGTCCCTGAGATGAAATCAGAACCTCGTAGGACCATTTCCCTGGAAACACGCAGAGGAGGTAATGTAATACGCAGAGGACGTAATGTAATGTAACACACAGAGGACGTAATGTAATGTAACACACAGAGGACGTAATGTAATGTAACACACAGAGGAGGTAATGTAATGTAACACACAGAGGATGTAATGTAACACGCAGAGGAGGTAATGTAATGTAACACACAGAGGATGTAATGTAATGTAACACACAGAGGAGGTAATGTAATGTAACACACAAAGGACGTAATGTAATGTAACACACAGAGGAGGTAATGTAATGTAACACACAGAGGACGTAATGTAATGTAACACACAGAGGAGGTAATGTAATGTAACACACAGAGGACGTAATGTAATGTAACACACAGAGGATGTAATGTAATGTAACACACAGAGGAGGTAATGTAATGTAACACGCAGAGGAGGTAATGTAATGTAACACGCAGAGGACGTAATGTAATGTAACACACAGAGGACGTAATGTAATGTAACACACAGAGGAGGTAATGTAATGTAACACACAGAGGAGGTAATGTAATGTAACACACAGAGGAGGTAATGTAATGTAACACACAGAGGAGGTAATGTAATGTAACACACAGAGGAGGTAATGTAATGTAACACGCAGAGGACGTAATGTAATGTAACACGCAGAGGACGTAATGTAATGTAACACGCAGAGGACGTAATGTAATGTAACACACAGAGGACGTAATGTAATGTAACACACAGATGATGTAATGTAATGTAACACACAGAGGAGGTAATGTAATGTAACACACAGAGGACGTAATGTAACACAGAGGACGTAATGTAATGTAACACGCAGAGGACGTAATGTAATGTAACACGCAGAGGACGTAATGTAATGTAACACACAGAGGAGGTAATGTAATGTAACACACAGAGGACGTAATGTAATGTAACACACAGAGGACGTAATGTAATGTAACACACAGAGGACGTAATGTAACACACAGAGGAGGTAATGTAATGTAACACACAGAGGACGTAATGTAATGTAACACACAGAGGACGTAATGTAATGTAACACACAGAGGACGTAATGTAATGTAACACACAGAGGACGTAATGTAATGTAACACGCAGAGGACGTAATGTAATGTAACACGCAGAGGACGTAATGTAATGTAACACGCAGAGGACGTAATGTAATGTAACACGCAGAGGACGTAATGTAATGTAACACACAGAGGACGTAATGTAATGTAACACACAGAGGACGTAATGTAATGTAACACACAGAGCAGGTAATGTAATGTAACACACAGAGGAGGTAATGTAATGTAACACACAGAGGAGGTAATGTAATGTAACACACAGAGGAGGTAATGTAATGTAACACACAGAGGAGGTAATGTAATGTAACACACAGAGGACGTAATGTAATGTAACACACAGAGGACGTAATGTAATGTAACACGCAGAGGAGGTAATGTAATGTAACACACAGAGGAGGTAATGTAATGTAACACGCAGAGGAGGTAATGTAATGTAACACACAGAGGACGTAATGTAATGTAACACGCAGAGGAGGTAATGTAATGTAACACACAGAGGAGGTAATGTAATGTAACACACAGAGGACGTAATGTAATGTAACACACAGAGGAGGTAATGTAATGTAACACACAGAGGAGGTAATGTAATGTAACACGCAGAGGAGGTAATGTAATGTAACACACAGAGGACGTAATGTAATGTAACACGCAGAGGAGGTAATGTAATGTAACACACAGAGGACGTAATGTAATGTAACACACAGAGGACGTAATGTAATGTAACACACAGAGGAGGTAATGTAATGTAACACACAGAGGACGTAATGTAATGTAACACGCAGAGGACGTAATGTAATGTAACACACAGAGGAGGTAATGTAATGTAACACACAGAGGAGGTAATGTAATGTAACACACAGAGGAGGTAATGTAATGTAACACACAGAGGAGGTAATGTAATGTAACACACAGAGGACGTAATGTAATGTAACACACAGAGGAGGTAATGTAATGTAACACGCAGAGGACGTAATGTAATGTAACACGCAGAGGACGTAATGTAATGTAACACGCAGAGGAGGTAATGTAATGTAACACGCAGAGGACGTAATGTAATGTAACACAAAGGACGTAATGTAATGTAACACGCAGAGGACGTAATGTAATGTAACACACAGAGGAGGTAATGTAATGTAACACACAGAGGACGTAATGTAATGTAACACAGAGGACGTAATGTAATGTAACACAAAGAGGAGGTAATGTAATGTAACACACAGAGGACGTAATGTAATGTAACACACAGAGGACGTAATGTAATGTAACACACAGAGGTAATGTAACACGCAGAGGACGTAATGTAATGTAACACACAGAGGACGTAATGTAATGTAACACACAGAGGACGTAATGTAATGTAACACGCAGAGGAGGTAATGTAATGTAACACACAGAGGAGGTAATGTAATGTAACACACAGAGGACGTAATGTAATGTAACACGCAGAGGAGGTAATGTAATGTAACACACAGAGGACGTAATGTAATGTAACACACAGAGGACGTAATGTAATGTAACACGCAGAGGACGTAATGTAATGTAACACACAGAGGACGTAATGTAATGTAACACGCAGAGGAGGTAATGTAATGTAACACGCAGAGGACGTAATGTAATGTAACACACAGAGGAGGTAATGTAATGTAACACACAGAGGAGGTAATGTAATGTAACACACAGAGGAGGTAATGTAATGTAACACACAGAGGAGGTAATGTAATGTAACACACAGAGGAGGTAATGTAATGTAACACACAGAGGACGTAATGTAATGTAACACACAGAGGAGGTAATGTAATGTAACACACAGAGGAGGTAATGTAATGTAACACACAGAGGAGGTAATGTAATGTAACACACAGAGGACGTAATGTAATGTAACACACAGAGGAGGTAATGTAATGTAACACACAGAGGACGTAATGTAATGTAACACGCAGAGGAGGTAATGTAATGTAACACACAGAGGAGGTAATGTAATGTAACACACAGAGGAGGTAATGTAATGTAACACACAGAGGACGTAATGTAATGTAACACGCAGAGGACGTAATGTAATGTAACACACAGATGATGTAATGTAATGTAACACACAGAGGAGGTAATGTAATGTAACACACAGAGGACGTAATGTAATGTAACACACAGAGGACGTAATGTAATGTAACACGCAGAGGACGTAATGTAATGTAACACACAGATGATGTAATGTAATGTAACACGCAGAGGAGGTAATGTAATGTAACACACAGAGGACGTAATGTAATGTAACACACAGAGGACGTAATGTAATGTAACACGCAGAGGACGTAATGTAATGTAACACACAGAGGAGGTAATGTAATGTAACACACAGAGGACGTAATGTAATGTAACACACAGAGGACGTAATGTAATGTAACACACAGAGGACGTAATGTAATGTAACACACAGAGGAGGTAATGTAATGTAACACACAGAGGACGTAATGTAATGTAACACACAGAGGACGTAATGTAATGTAACACACAGAGGACGTAATGTAATGTAACACACAGAGGACGTAATGTAATACACAGAGGAGGTAATGTAATGTAACACACAGAGGAGGTAATGTAATGTAACACACAGAGGACGTAATGTAATGTAACACGCAGAGGAGGTAATGTAATGTAACACGCAGAGGACGTAATGTAATGTAACACACAGAGGACGTAATGTAATGTAACACGCAGAGGACGTAATGTAATGTAACACACAGATGATGTAATGTAATGTAACACACAGAGGAGGTAATGTAATGTAACACACAGAGGACGTAATGTAATGTAACACACAGAGGACGTAATGTAATGTAACACGCAGAGGACGTAATGTAATGTAACACACAGAGGAGGTAATGTAATGTAACACACAGAGGACGTAATGTAATGTAACACGCAGAGGACGTAATGTAATGTAACACACAGATGATGTAATGTAATGTAACACACAGAGGAGGTAATGTAATGTAACACACAGAGGACGTAATGTAATGTAACACACAGAGGACGTAATGTAATGTAACACGCAGAGGACGTAATGTAATGTAACACACAGATGATGTAATGTAATGTAACACACAGAGGAGGTAATGTAATGTAACACACAGAGGACGTAATGTAATGTAACACACAGAGGAGGTAATGTAATGTAACACACAGAGGACGTAATGTAATGTAACACACAGAGGACGTAATGTAATGTAACACGCAGAGGAGGTAATGTAATGTAACACACAGAGGAGGTAATGTAATGTAACACACAGAGGAGGTAATGTAATGTAACACACAGAGGAGGTAATGTAATGTAACACGCAGAGGAGGTAATGTAATGTAACACACAGAGGAGGTAATGTAATGTAACACACAGAGGACGTAATGTAATGTAACACACAGAGGAGGTAATGTAATGTAACACACAGAGGAGGTAATGTAATGTAACACACAGAGGACGTAATGTAATGTAACACACAGAGGACGTAATGTAATGTAACACACAGAGGACGTAATGTAATGTAACACACAGAGGACGTAATGTAATGTAACACGCAGAGGAGGTAATGTAATGTAACACACAGAGGACGTAATGTAATGTAACACACAGATGATGTAATGTAATGTAACACACAGAGGAGGTAATGTAATGTAACACGCAGAGGACGTAATGTAATGTAACACACAGAGGACGTAATGTAATGTAACCCACAGAGGAGGTAAAGCCTCACTAACGGTAAGGCTATATAACTAGAGCTGCAGCATGATTCTTGCTAAAATGTGAATCACGATTTTTCTCTCTAAGAATTGAGATCACGATTCTCTCACACGATTCTTATTTTTCGTCATCAAAATTTTTTAAAGTACGGCTATATAATAAGTCAGGACGTCTTTACCTTTATAGACGCAGGTCGTAGCTCTGATGGAGCTGAAGTTGCTGTGGCCAATGACCTGGAAAACACAATATAAACGCTTGAAAATCTGTCAACATTTTGAAGTTTGTCTCACAAAACCAGCACAAATCCACACGTCAGGCTCTCGGGTCGTCTCAACAACAGCCATCAGCCTGGAACACTTGACCTCCACGCCACATTTCAGCCTCCTAGGGCAGGTGTGGCCAACAGAGGGTGGGGACACTTTTGTGAAACAACCGACCAGCCAACAGAGCGAGCTATAGAGATGCTGGTTGCAGCTAATAAAGACAACATGACATCTCACCCCCAGCAGCTAATAGAGACAACATGACATCTCACCCCCAGCAGCTAATAGAGACAACATGACATCTCACCCCCAGCAGCTAATAGAGACAACATGACATCTCACCCCCAGCAGCTAATAGAGACAACATGACATCTCACCCCCAGCAGCTAATAGAGACAACATGACATCTCACCCCCAGCAGAGTGAGCTATAGAGCTGCTGGTTGCAGCTAATAAAGACAACATGACATCTCACCCCCAGCAGCTAATAGAGACAACATGACATCTCACCCCCAGCAGAGTGAGCTATAGAGCTGCTGGTTGCAGCTAATAAAGACAACATGATATCTCACCCCCAGCAGGTCGTCGTCCACAAACAGCAGCCCCTCGAAGCCGGTGGTGTGATCCAGAACTACCACCTGAGGGCCCAGCCGGCCGTCATCAGCCTCCACAACCACAGCTTCTAGACACACAGGAGGACAGGCAGGGAGAGGGGTTAGACAGACAGACAGGAGGACAGACAGACAGACAGACTTTTGTGTACCGTTACACCCCTAGTGTATGCATGTGTGTGTTTATGTTTATGTGTGTTACCTTTGTTCTCTTCATCAGACAGAAGTTTCTCCAGATGAGCTGCCAGGTCCTGGAACCCTAGAGGTTTCCTGGAGAGGAGAGGAAGAGGAGAGAGAGAAGAGAGAAGAGATAGAGGAGGAGAGGAGAGAGAGGAGGAGGAGAGAGAGGAGAGGTGGAGAAAATCAGTTCTGGGCAACAGTCCCCTTGACCAGACACAAGTGACCATTAGACCACAGTGGAGAATGTAGCCGTGACTTCAAAAGCGTAGGTACGTACCGAACCGTGACTTCAAAAGTAGGGGTGTAAAGGTACGCGTATCCGTACCGTACCGTACCGAATGGCTGTGTGGTGTACCGAACGAATACAACGGTATGTTAACCACTAACGACCGCCCACCGGGGGCTGTTTTTTTCACAATCTAATATAATAATAATTATTTTTAAATTTTCTAAGTTGATTATTAATTTCAATATAGAATATTCATGGCAGCCCTACAAGTACAATTAGTTACTGCACACTACATCACCCCTCAGTGGAACATGGAAAGCCAAACTTTCCCCCACTGTACCGAAAACCCGTACCAAACCGTGACGTCAAAAGCGAGGTACGTACCAAACCGTGACTTCAAAAGCGAGGTACGTACCGTACCGTGGTTTTTGTGTACCGTTACACCCCTATTCAAAAGTGTAGGTACGTACCGAACCGTGACTTCAAAAGCGTAGGTACGTGAGGCGGCTAGGTGGTGCAGTGGGCAAGGCGCTCACCACCAATGCAGGAGACGCTGGGTTCGAGCCCAGCTCTCCGCATTGCATTCAGCTTTGCTGGTCGTTCATACTAATACATTTGGCAGTATTAGGGGGTGGGAAGCTGATGGGTGGGGATCGGACGTTGTGGACAGCGACTCCTACAGGTCGGTTGGTGCGCCTGTGCAGTAGAATCAGGAAGCGACGGGGGCGGCGTCCCTCCAAAGCACAGACCCCCGACGCTGAAAGATCGCGCTGTGCAGGTGAAAAGATGCGACGGCTGCTACCTCGAGTACCGGAGGGGACACGTGCAATGTATAGCTTCGTCCACATTACAGCCGGCTTGTGGGAGGCATGGCCTAACAGCGTTCGAGACAGGGGAGGGTAAAATTGGACGATACGAAATTGGGATGGGAGAAAAATAGAAAATGGGAGAAAAAAGCTTAGGTACGTACCGAACCGTGACTTCAAAAGTGTCTGTATGCGCCAGCGTCGAGTGCTTATGTTATGATTGTTGTAATTGCTCCCGATCAGCAGGTTGGCACCTTGCATGGTCGCCTCTGCCATCGGTGTGTGAATGTGTGAGTGAATGGGTAATATGTGAGGAACAAATTGTAAAGCGCTTTGGATAAGTCGGCGCGCATATTCACATTCACACACCATGCAAGGTGCCAACCTGCTTATCGGGAGCAATTACAGCAATTACAACAATCATAACATAAGCACTCGACGCTGACGCTTACAGAACCCAAAAATGGACTATAAACAGAGCTGCGTGGGCAGCGTGTCTGCAGCCGTGTGCGTGTACGTGTCAGTTTTCGAGTATATTCGGGGCTTAAGCGCTATAAAGAGGCAGCATGCCAGCGTCACTGCCAGCGTTGTTGCCAGACACAGGCATCGTAATGCCAGGCATGCCTGTGAAATAATATTTCGAAGGAGAATATAATTTTTTTTATTTAATTGAGACCGAAAGACACTGGTTGGCAGCTCAATCAATCCTATACATTTCGTCCTGTACAGCCAGAATCTATGGACAGATTTTGTTGATTGAGATTTCGTTGGAACAGCAGAAAATAGATCTTATGAACAGTATCTAATTAGTTTGAGAAATATAAAGCCACATGCCGAGATAGCTTTTGCAACGTGGCGTGATTTAGAAATAAAATATATAGAAATAAGGCTAAGTGCACTAAAGGTAATTAGTTACCTTTAGTTTGTTTGGGTCCCTCTAATATATTATATTATAACTAGGGATGCACTGATCCGACGGTTTCAGTCCCGATACCGATACCTGGGCTTTGGGTATCAGCCGATACCGAGTACTGATCCGATACCCATTGTTCAATTAATAAACTGTATGCCTCACTGTGTGGAAGAGACTGGGATCATTATTTTGTTCAAGGCAACATCAGGCTTGACTTAAAACATTACTTTCCTAACTTAGTGAAACTAAATTATAACACCAAAAATAACAAATTAACACATAGATATAAATGTACTGAATTGTTGTTTATTATTCAAATTAAATAACCAAATAAAAAATTATATAAAAAAATGTATAATTGAATTGTCTCCGATACCCGATCTAGCTATTTTAGTCATATATCGGGGCCGATATCCGATATCAATATGGGAGCATCCCTAATTATAACTAGGGGTGGGAATCACCAGTTTCATCACGATACGATACGATATCGATTCTTTGGACAACGATACGATATTTTCCGCTTGAATGCCCACCATCCACTTCAATGTTAGCGTTAATAACGCCTAATCTATGTTTTAAATTATTTGTTTAAGTTATTACTTGTTTTGTTTACATCAGGGTGAATGCTGTTGCGCGCCACCACCCACTTCAATGACAGAGCTCTCATATTTGCGAATGCATAAACTATATCTTAAATTATGGCTATGTGTCTAATATTTTTTTTTGGGGGCAGCGGTGGCCTAATGGTTAGAGAAGCGAGTTTGTGACCGGAAGGAAAAATCTGCCGCTGAAGTGCCCTTGAGCAAGGCACTTAACCCCCAACTGCTCCAGTGGAGTTGCTCAGTGGCCAATGGTGTCAGACTGTGGTTGTACTGGGCAGCTCCCAGGTATGAATGGAACTGTGTGAATGTGAAGCAGGGCGTAGCTGAAAAAGAGCATCTGTGCTCAGCGAACCTACCCTGGGTAAATAAAGGTTAAGGTTAAAAAAAAAAAAAAACAAAAAAAAAATTATGGCTATGTGTCTAATATGGCCGTCGCTTATCAATTGACAGAGCTCTCATATTTGCGAATGCAACAGCGTTCACCGTGATGTAAACAAAACAAGTAATTGATAAGCGACGGCCATATTAGACACATAGCCATAATTTAAGATATAGTTTATGCATTCGCAAATATGAGAGCTCTGTCATTGAAGGCGCTTGTCGCGGCTCATGCGCATGCGCGGGCGTACGCGCTAACTGGCGGCGATAAGGGGGGCATGCTAGCATAGGGTCACGTGGGCTTAGTGGCCAATCAGAGGAACCCGGAAACCGAACAGCGTTGTAGAAGGCATAGACGCGTACCGGCCAGATCCTGGTAGTGGGGCTATCTCGAGAATGCAGTAACCCCCCTCCTTCCCAGTCCCTAGTGGACCTCTGCTGTTCTCTCTATGGCTCTATCAGCTTAGCTTAGTTAGCTTACGCTAACGCAACATTAATTTAGGTATTTAACGCGACGTGGGCATAAAGGAATGGCGAGGATGGAAAGCATGTTAGATGCATTTGACCCCTTGTGGGGAAAAAAACAACAGGCACTTATTTCGGGTCTCAAAATAGGCGGACTCTGCCTAGCAATGCTGTCTAACGTCTACACACGCTGAGCTGCGCTGAGCTTCTGTTGTTGTTGCAGCCGGGCGGATATGCTCACCGGGGGATTTTCAAAATAAGAGTATCGCAATATGAATCGATCTTTTTACGTTGCATCGATCCTATTTGATAATAGATCGATATATCGATCTGGATCGATGTATCGTCCCACCCCTAATTATAACCCGAGTGTAACATTAACGCTAATTCCGTGAGACTACAATACATTGAATCCGGTGCACGGAGGGTTGAAACAAATGCTTTGTCACATTGGAGGAGCTTTTTTTTACCTTTCTTTAACAGGCAGGTCAATTAACACTTTGAGAGCCACTCACGGCTAAAAGCGCAAACTTAAACAAGGTTGCGTCGC
The DNA here is from genome assembly GCF_963971535.1 of Notolepis coatsorum. Lineage (NCBI taxonomy): Eukaryota > Metazoa > Chordata > Actinopteri > Aulopiformes > Paralepididae > Notolepis > Notolepis coatsorum. Next base: position 111,645,697 of record NC_140175.1, read on the forward strand.
AACACGGTTTTCAAAATAAAGGTCACATATACAAATACCGTAGTAGGCCTCTCAATTCTTATAAAAAAATGTCCCGGATATACATAAACATTAATTGGCATAGATCTCTATAAACGGCCCAACACATTGATCACTTTAGGCACACCCTGAAACCAGTAACATCACAAATATGAAGCAGGTAATTACCCATAAAAATAATAAACCATTCATGGGGTTATTTACAATAATAATAATTCATTTTATTTATAAAGCACTTTTCATTGTGAAACAAAGGTATGCAGAGTTTCTTGTCCTCCTGATTAATGCAATGGTGTGTGTTACAAAGGGTCAGATTAAACCGAATATATATATTTATTGCTTGAGATCCCTTGTATAATATTTGTATATCGTTTGATATCCCTTGTATATTCTTTGTATATATACACGGAATATCCCTTTACCTGGGTACAAACCAGACCATAATATTCGTTCTCCTATTGGACAGCGACCCCTAGGCGCCAACGACCATACCCCCAACGACAAGTTCAAAGGCAACGCCAAGGCATGTCTCAACATGTCCAGGTTTGCGCAGTAATACGAGACAGAACTGAGGTTGGCACTAGATAATTCACCTTACGTATAAATACGGCGCAGGTGGAAACAGCAGCACTTCGTTCAAAGTATCAGTTCGTTCATTACCAGTAAAGCCTTCACCACGAGTCAACGACCAAGTGAAGTGAGCAACCTTGCATCTAAATAGAGCACTTAGAACATGTGCGAATAGGATAGTAAAGTGTCATAGTTTGGTGAAGTAACGTCAAGTTCAACCTAGTTTAATGTGATGGATAGTACACCGGAGAACCTACACCGGCGAATGCAGAGCCTTTTCTGGCTAGATTATATTGCTTTGGTACCGTGACTGCTGGAGCAGAGAACCGTCTACCCCACTATCGTGTGGGATCTACCCCTGTGAGGAGCACCCTCGAGCCCGCCTCTAGGACCAGAGGCTGGCTAGCTTTCATCCATGCTGTCGAGCATACTGGATTATAGCTGCTGCTTTGTCTGCCGATCAAGGGGAGTACGTGTACCGACTCCCGTAGCTGGAGCTTCTTTATTCCTCGTTGACCCAGACTTTGCATCCGAACATTCCCCTACCCTGCTGGCTTACAACCGGAGGGAACCCCCCAGTGTCTCCAGCGGACTACTAGTGTGCCTTATGTAATTGCTATGCTACAGGTGGCGTCAGTTATACCCATCTTACTATTCTCATGGACTTACGCTCTTGACCTACTTTAAGTGTTCTTCGCCTTACAAGCGCAAGTATAATTCTCAATCTGTAACCTACCGTTGCTGCTCTAATAATAATAAATCCCTCTAACTAGAACTTTCTTTGTCATTGCCGTATTCTTGTGTGGGTGTTCACCAGATATATCCATGTACTGTATGGCCAGTAATTAAAGTACATAACTAAGTAGTGGTTTAATAATACCATACTCTCAATACAGTCAGGGAATTGTACCCCTCAGTGGTCCTTCGAGCCGGAGGGTATCAGTGTAATATCTAATATAATATTGATATTAACCATGGCCAGCGGTGAACACTCCCCAAGCGGCTCTCCCGAGCTACACCGCCTGCAGCGCAGACGTCAGCCACCTCCCTATCTAGAGGCATACGCTGTCAGTCTAATACCTAGCTTTATACAGACGTTAAATGCGGATAAAGCGGATAGTCAAAGCATGTCAAAACCTACCGACCAGGCGACCCTGCCAGTAGAGACCCCAGTGGATTCAGACCAAACTGACTCAGCTCACGGGGGGGACCAGGTGGGACATGACCAGACTATACCTCCAGATAACGTCACCGGGAGAGTCCCCGGAGAGCTCCAGGATAAAGAAAGCGCTCCGGGGACAGAACCCGACACACAACCAAGAGAAGAGAAGCGCGCCCAGGAGATGGATCTCGAGGCGCGCCCAGAGAACAGATCTCCAACGAGCACTGTCAGAAGCCGATCACCTCCGTCAGTGTCATCCCCCAGCGAGGCGGACCAGATGCTGGCGCAGGCATTCATCGCCACCCTGGCAGCCTCCACCGAACGCGATCGACTTCAGGGTGAACGCGATCGACTTCAAGCACAGACGCTTAGTGAGCGCGAACACTCTACCATGGAAAGAGAGCGCCTCCAGGCTCAACAGACGAGCGAGCGCGAACAAGCTGCAGACCAACGAGAGCGCCTTCACGCGCAACTCCAAGCGCAAGCCCTTAGTGAACGAGAACACGCTGCAACCGAGCGAGAGCGCTTCCAGGCGCAACAAAGGAGTGAAGACGACCGCATAAAACTGGAGACCAGACGCCTTCAGACGGAAGAGAACATTGAAAGAGGCCGCGCCGATGCACAGCGCGCCGCCGCCAATGCACAGCGCGACGCCGCCCATGCCAGCGCCAATGCACAGCGCGACGCCGCCAATGCCCACCGCGAAGCAGAGCGCGACGCCGCCCATGCCCAGCGCGAAGCAGAAAGCGCGACCGGCTGCAGGCGCAGATGATAGAACAATTGATTGCCATGGCGACACCCCCTCTCTCCGCACGGAGCTCGCAGAGATCATCACGACAAGGGTCTAGGGCACATTCCCCTACCCGACGAAGCGACCCGGGACCCGGCCAACAAGAGGATCCTGTCTACGTCTCCGACCCCCCTCCCCGACCGGTCCATACGAGACCCAGCCACCGGGAAGAACCGGCCTACGTCGCCGAGAGACTGACTAGAAAACTCCAGGACCTAGAAGAGGAAGAGGAAGAGGAGGCCCAGTACAGCCCCGACCAGCAGCAACGTACTCTGGACCAGGAGGCCCAGTACAGCCCAGACGTCAGCCCCGAGTCGCTGCACTACAAACCCCCAACCCAACTCACGGGTGAGTTTGACGTACAGGCAGCACCGAGGAACAGCACCTGGGTACCCGGCCCCTGGTACCCACCAAGTACCAACCCACGACAACACGTACGGGGAGACTCGCCCAGGAGGTCTCTTCCCCTACGCTCACCAATGTGCCAGCCATCCATGGCATCGTACCTTGGCACACCGACGTTCCCAGACTTTACGCGCGAGGACAGAGCACAGTACACGGAATTACGGATGTGCTTGGAGACTATGATGTCCGACGTCCCTGATGAGTCGTACAAATATGCCATCCTCCTCAAGCATCTCAAGGTGCCCAGAACGCATAATATAGCGCTGGCATATTCCAACTCAAGCACCCCATACTCCGCGGCTCTAGTGGCCCTCGATCAGCGTTATGGACGCATATGGGACTACGTGATACAAGAAATAAGAGATATCGACCGCCTCCCCCCAGCCAAAGACAATAGAGCATTGGATGACCTCTCTATCAAGGTACAGTCCCTGGTAGGGATGCTGGGGTCCCAAAAGGAGAAAGGGATATATGAACTATATGCTAACTCTAATGTGGAACGAATACTAGAGAAGCTCCCTCCAGCCCGCCAAGAGCGCTTTCGGCGGCAGAGAGACCACCGCGACCCCAACGGCCCAGAAGCATCCCTCCTAGACCTAGCTGATTTCCTCGCCAGGGAGGTCAGCAGCCTACGACTGGACACGTTCGTGTGGAGTGGACCAAGCCCAAGAGATGGACCTCGGGGATCTAATGATAACCGCCGGGCAGTGACTGTTATGCACCAGGCCGAGTCAGTGCCGCAGCACGAGAACCACAGCAACCCCCCGACCAAAGGGGAGTGGAAGATTGAATGCCAGTACTGTGAACAGGAACATCGGCTGTATCAATGTGACACTTTCAAGAAGCTGACCACGGACGAGGTGAGTCAGTGGATCAAAGCCAACCGCCGCTGCTTCCGCTGCGCGCGCAGCCATATGGCAGCTGAGTGCCGTTTAAAGAAGAAATACAGCAAGTGTGACGGCGCCCACTTGGAGGTCCTGCACGACATCAACAAGCGTCCGCCAGGAAACCAAAGTGGGCCCGTCACGGTGATGTATCAGGCCGAGGCGGTGGCACCACTACCGAAGATCCATAGGACCGCCCCCTGGTGTCCTGACTGCAACAGCGGACACTGGGAGTCACGGTGCTACTCGGACTATCGCGAGTCGGCCCACCAGCAGAAGATCCAAGGCAACCCACCAACAGGAGTGCTCCACATAGACCAGCATAGCGGGACCCCCCGAGTGCTCATCAAAGTGGTCAGAGTGCTCCTGAGCTACGAGGACAAGGTCCTGGACACTTACGCCGTCCTAGACGATGGGTCTGAAAAGACTCTCCTCCTCGCTTCCGCTGCAGCCCAGCTGGGCCTGCGGGGTGCAAAAGGAACAATGACAATCCGTACCATAAGAAGAGACCAGAAGACCATAAAGGGTGAAAATGTCTCCTTCAAGATAGCAGCGGTGGACCAGCCCGAGAAGCAGTATAGCATCACCAACGTCTTCACCAGCCACGACATAGGCCTGTCACAGTACACCTACCCCATCCCACAGCTGATGGCGAAGTACGAGCACCTACGCAGACTACCTATACCGCTTATCGACGGCGCCACACCGACCCTGCTTATAGGCTCCGACCACGCGGACCTCATTCTCCCAATTGAGGCGGCCCACATCGGACCCAAAGGATGCCCAGTCGCGGTTCAGACCCGACTGGGGTGGACGCTCCAGGGCCCCCTCTACGGACTTGACAGTAAACCCACGTCTACACGCTGCCTGCACACAAAGGTGAGCGACACAGGCCACTCTCTCGTACAGCCCGTTGAGAGGCTATTGACATTAGACGAGAGGCCTGTGAGAGAACCGTGGGCACAAGAAGAGGGAGTTCCGAACTCCACCCCCCTCAGCTGCGCTCCAAGCGACGTAGCTGACCTCGAACCCAGCACCCCAACCGACTTCTTGATGGGGCGGCCGGAACCGGCCCCTCCTCAGACGGGGTACAGACCAAACAAGAGGAACAGACGGAGGATGTGGAGACACAGCCAAGCACAGCCCAGTATACCCAGGAGGGCCGACCTGCCTCACCGCCACACCCGACCCGTGGCGAGGCTGATAGAGTTGCCAAGGCTCCCTGACTCCCTTGATGACGATCATGACCCACTGACTTTGTAGATTGCCCTACTCCCCACAACAGACATTGAGTAGTTGACAAGACGGTTAATCTGTCTCTGCTTATCTAATTAGGTGCGGACTAATTAGGAGGCGGCTGTTACAAAGGGTCAGATTAAACCGAATATATATATTTATTGCTTGAGATCCCTTGTATAATATTTGTATATCGTTTGATATCCCTTGTATATTCTTTGTATATATACACGGAATATCCCTTTACCTGGGTACAAACCAGACCATAATATTCGTTCTCCTATTGGACAGCGACCCCTAGGCGCCAACGACCATACCCCCAACGACAAGTTCAAAGGCAACGCCAAGGCATGTCTCAACATGTCCAGGTTTGCGCAGTAATACGAGACAGAACTGAGGTTGGCACTAGATAATTCACCTTACGTATAAATACGGCGCAGGTGGAAACAGCAGCACTTCGTTCAAAGTATCAGTTCGTTCATTACCAGTAAAGCCTTCACCACGAGTCAACGACCAAGTGAAGTGAGCAACCTTGCATCTAAATAGAGCACTTAGAACATGTGCGAATAGGATAGTAAAGTGTCATAGTTTGGTGAAGTAACGTCAAGTTCAACCTAGTTTAATGTGACGGATAGTACACCGGAGAACCTACACCGGCAAATGCAGAGCCTTTTCTGGCTGGATTATATTGCTTTGGTACCGTGACTGCTGGAGCAGAGAACCGTCTACCCCACTATCGTGTGGGATCTACCCCTGTGAGGAGCACCCTCGAGCCCGCCTCTAGGACCAGAGGCTGGCTAGCTTTCATCCATGCTGTCGAGCATACTGGATTATAGCTGCTGCTTTGTCTGCCGATCAAGGGGAGTACGTGTACCGACTCCCGTAGCTGGAGCTTCTTTATTCCTCGTTGACCCAGACTTTGCATCCGAACATTCCCCTACCCTGCCGGCTTACAACCGGAGGGAACCCCCCAGTGTCTCCAGCGGACTACTAGTGTGCCTTATGTAATTGCTATGCTACAGGTGGCATCAGTTATACCCATCTTACTATTCTCATGGACTTACGCTCTTGACCTACTTTAAGTGTTCTTCGCCTTACAAGCGCAAGTATAATTCTCAATCTGTAACCTACCGTTGCTGCTCTAATAATAATAAATCCCTCTAACTAGAACTTTCTTTGTCATTGCCGTATTCTTGTGTGGGTGTTCACCAGATATATCCATGTACTGTATGGCCAGTAATTAAAGTACATAACTAAGTAGTGGTTTAATAATACCATACTCTCAATACAGTCAGGGAATTGTACCCCTCAGTTACAGTGTGTGTGTTGTGTGATGATCTCATTCAAGGAGCACTACACATGCGCGCGCGCACACACACACACACAGTTTGTTGTTTTTGTTCCATTAGTGATTTACACACTTTTTTTCAGTTGGTTCATTATAAGCAGGAGGAACGGCAGCGTTTGCCTAGAGCAGGGCAGGACAACCCGCAGTTGGCAGCCCCGCTTGGAAGCAACCAGGGTGGGAGGTAACCCACCACAACCACCAGACCCTGCTCGCCCTCAGAGGGTGAGGGCTCCACCCACTTGGCATGGGGACTATGTTACTGGGTAAATGCCACGGGTTGGTGGACTGAAGTGTTCAGTTTCTGTTCATGGACTGGAATGTTCTATTGCTGTTGCAAAAGGGAAGGGGGGGAAAATGTTATGTCCTGTTATGCTACGTATAGGTTGTGACATACTAGCAGTTACACTGTAGGCTACTGTGCCTTTAATAGACGGGCGTGGTTAGCGCTCGAGGTAGGGCTGGTGTTGTAACGTAAACAGGCAGTCGAATAAAGTTATGAAACCACACGGTTGTGTGTTCATTGTCTCAACATAATAAAGACCATTACCAAGGACACTTATGATTGCTCAAAGGTAAGGTCAATTCATAAAGACATAATATTTGACGGCATGTATTAGAAACGTAGACCAAACTATTAGTTAGCTAACGTTAGCTGCAAGCTAGCTGGTGTTATCCTAGCTAGCTAGCTACATTGTTATCAACATCAACTTTGCGGTCATTCATTTGCTGTCTGACTTTTCTTCCTCGCTAGTTAGCTGGTGTTTTTAGCTAACTTAACGTTTGCTAACTGTCTTTTGTCCAGATGGGGAGCGCCGGCCTGTGGAGCAGCCTCCCCCAAGCCCAGTGGAAGAAGATGGACAAGAGGAGCGAGATGAACGATTGAGAAATCAACAAGCACAAATCGAATCACTGACGAGTATAAATACTGTTCTGAGACTTAATCAAGTACCAAATAGATGAACACCAGAGGTCTTGCAGCACAGCCGTGTACCAGCCTATTTCAAATATGCCACTGGATTCACTTATGATCAATTCAATAATCTATGTACTGTGTTTAATATACCTAGCAGTGAAACAGCACAGCAAACTACTGTAGCTACTACTGTAGAAGATGGTACAGTAGCTGTTACTGTAGCTACTACTGTAGCTGGTACTGTAGAGGTACTGTAGCTACTACTTAAGTAAAAGTAGAGAACTATTTGATATTGAATGTACTGTAGTGCTGAGAGACGGGAGTCTGAGGCGATGTCCTGAAGTCGTTCAAGTCGAAGGTAACTCCTTTAATATTCATCAGCACAACTACAAGATACAATACATTACTAGAAAGCTAAACAGAATGCTTAAATAGGAATGTTAGAGGTTCTAGAAGGTTCTACTATGACATCATAACCAACGGTCCAGAATGATCGGGCAGACCTAAGGTTCTAGAATGTTCTGCCATGACATCATCACACACATTCCAGAATGTTCGGGCGGCACACATTTTCTAGAATGTTCCTAACAATAGGTCCGTGGGTGAATTATGTACCATTACAATCACTACAGTACTATATTAAGTTTCAAAAGTAAAAGTACAGTACATATTCTATAGGGTGTTCTTGTATTTCAGTGCATTCAACCCTCGATATATTGACCTGAAGGTACCGACCCCTTTTGACATTATTATCATATATTAATATTTTTATGAGTGATGCAATAAATTAACGTTTTTAAAATCAAACGTTTTCAAGTATTATTATCACTACTATGTCACAAATACATGTAGAATGTAAAACGTTAGGTTGGCAATAGTTTAGCAATAGGTTAAAAGTGCATTTATATCATTTTAAGTTTTTATTTTCCACTCGTGTTTTGACCCGGAAGCGGAAATGGAAATGTTGAACCATGGGAATTGGAATCTTTTTGTGGCCATTTTGAAGAGGAGATCGCTGGCTATCGTTCAGTGTCAGAATGTCTCCGTTCTACACTTCCTGTGGTCCAATATGGTATTTCAAAGTTCAGCGTTCTGAATGAATCATATCAATAATTGTTATGATTCGCGATAATAAGCTACAAAAGGTAACGTTTTTGACAAATATTGAAACGCAGTCAGTTTCTCCACACTATTGTAATCATGTAGGAATAATTAGATCTGAAATTAGTTACAAAATGATTACACTGTGGGAGAAATAAAAAAGTACAGTCGATTACATTAAATATCAGTATATGTTATTATGCACGCCTGGTGATACTATATCCAAATTGAACTCGGCCATTTGAAAGATACTATATGTATATATATATAAATGTGCGAATTGGCTATAATAAGGTAATGTATAAGCATATATTCTATATTCTATAATAATATTTCAAATTGCATTGGTCCGGATGGGAGAATTCAGTACTGTATATACAAAACCTTCAATTTGATCATCTTCCCTTTATTAATTTCCTTAGATCTTTTGTACACATGATCTCAAGAGGGTACTGAATGAGCTCAGTGGCAGTTTTTTAAGTTTGGTCATTATTATCATGGTTTTATTCACTGTCAAAGATGAAAAGAAAAATCATAATTCATATTTTCCTTTGTTTCATCAGAATTTAAGCAAGCCTAGTAATAGACACAATATTTCTGACACTGAGAATACATTCATTGAGGTCCATAGATGTTCCTAGATACCAAGAATATGCAAATAGCCCTTGTAGAAGTGGAGCAATATTCCATTTACCTAGGTATACATTTTATGCAGATTTTCACCTGGGGTGGAACAGGTTAAAGTGGTCCAGTTATGCTACTCTGTGTCCCTCAGATTGCTGGTTTAGTACTTAATCTTCATCAACAGTTGCTGATATTGCAAATGTCAACAGACCAGGCTATTAATCCATAATGGAGGTACTAGAAGAAAGGTTACAGGGTAACCAAAATCAACATGTTTCTCCTTCCAAGGGTCATCAATAATCACAGCAAATGTTGCGACTATGACTAACGGGTCAGGAGATTGACAATGTAGAGGATGTGCATCCAGCGATAACATTTTAATTCGATTTGTGAACTATGGGTCTGCGGTTGGGACAAAATCAATTTTAAGCCTTGTCACAGCATTCATTTGGCTACAAGAATATAATGTTAAATTACCATAGATGTATCACAACAACACATGATATTGTTCTCTATTCCAGCACTGTTTGTATTCTATATCGTACATCCATTTGTGTAACTGTAAATCCATGTATATTTATTGTATATATTAAAAATAGTGGCTATTTATGTACACTTTAGTTGTGGGTTTTCTTTTCTAATCAGAGTGATCTATCTTGAGAATGTGTTGAGAATGTATATGCATTTATTTATATTTATATTAAATATAACTTATACTTAGTGTTATAAGAAAAGCTATGTCGTGTACCCATATACTGTGATTTACAGGTATTTTGGTAAATGGTAAATGGCTGTATTTATATAGCGCTTTTATCCAAAGCGCTTTACAATTTGTTCCTCACATCTTACCCATTCACTCACACATTCACACACCGACGGTGGAGGCAACCATGCAAGGTGCCAACCTGCTCATCAGTGTCTTGCTCAAGGACACTTCGACACGCTGCCCGGGAGGAGCGAGAATCAAACCGGGAACCTCCGGATTACCAGACGACTGCTCTACTCCCAAGCCACTGTCGCCCCCTATTACTAGGTCTATTTCATTATTAGGTATTTTTACTTTGGTCTCTATCACTATACATTTATAGTTAGTGTAATCAATCATTTGACCTGATGTACATTAGAATGTGCAGCATACCATTCTCTGACGTCTCACCCCTTTATGGAGGAGGATTGTTGGCATATTTACCTGGGTCACAAAAGAACCAACATAGCATGTTTACAAAAGAGGTGGATTATTCTGGTTGCAGAATGACAGCTCTCACTTTTTTCCTCATTCTAGTGACTAGTGACACAACTGTCATGTCTAGCTCGTATACTGCGTTGGACCACTAGCCTAAACTAAATGTATCAGCAATAGTAGTAATCATGGATTATCGTCATAGTTCTTGTAATATTCAATCAAGTCAACTGTAAGTAATGCTTGAGACGTTATCTATAGCTAATGCTTGCATCACCATGGAGGTCTAAGGTATATGTGTATCTCATGAACGTACTTTTCCACAGCATATTGTAACCCTCTGTCTGCTTCTAGATGAAATATTTGTGTTATCTTTAAAAAACAGGTCTATTACCTGCTGTGGTAAATCTCCCGCGGCCTAGCCCCTTTCGTGACTGTGAAGCAAGGCTTGCATCACAGTCAGGAAAGGGGCTGCCTGCGGTCATCGTCAACGAGTCATTCACGGTCGACTTTGTTTGTCCGAGGTTTCAAAGGGGGCGTGGCTTAGCGATAGGTCTATTGTATCACTGTCACTCACACGTTATTGTGATATTGTAACTGGGTTTAAAATATATGAGGAGATGCGCTGTTTGACGGATTTGATGACGTGACGTGACTTGATGTTTTGATGAATGAATTTGAGAAAATGCATTTATCTGTTCAAGCACTGTTATCTGATGATGAACATGAGGTGTCACTGGTATAAACCAAAGGTTAATCAATTCAATGCATGTATGGATGATGTCCGAAACAGATAAAAACCTGATTAATAATGAAACTGTATAGCCTCCAACTCCGTCTCTGACGCGTTATTTCGGGGGTCGCGCCTTGAAAACTTTGGGAACCATGTATTTATTTTTTTGATCCACTTTTTCTCCCATTTTTCTATATTTTCTCCCATCCCAATTTCGTATCATCCAATTCAACCCTCCCTTGTCACGAACGCTGTTTCTTGCCTCCCACAAGCCGGCTGCAATGTGGACTAAGTCATACATACTGTAGCACAAGTCCCCTCCGGTACTTGAGGTAACAGCAGTCGCATCTTTTCACCTGCGCAGCTCGATCTCTCAGTGGCGAGGAGTAACGCGTGGGAGGCTCACGCTGCCCCCGACACTTCCTGATTCTACTGCGCAGGCGCACCAACCGACCTGTAGGAGTCGCTGTCCACAACGCCCGATCCCCACCCATCAGTTTCCCACCCCCTAATACGGCCAATGTGTATTAGTATGAACGACCAGCTAAACTGAAAGCAATGTGGAGCGCTGGGCTCGAACAGGCGAGCCCAGCGTCTCTGCATTCGTGGCGAGCGCCTTGCCCACTACGCCACGTAGCCGCCCTAATTTTGCAGTTTTCTTTAGTTTTCTTGTTCGCCCAATAATGTTAACCAAAAGACACACACGTCAACCTTTTCCGGCGGACCGCGGAGTCTCACAGCTGATCGGAGAAAAAATAAAAGCACAACATACCACCAGATCGGGGCGGTCAGGTGGCATAGCGGAGATTGCGTTCGTCACCAACGCCGGAGATGCTGGATTTGCGTGTTCGAATCCAGCTCCCGGCGTTGCTATCAGCTTGGCTGGCCGTTCACACTAATACAATTGGCAGTATTAGAGGGTGGGAAAGCTGAAGGGTGGGTCCTGGGCGTTGTGGACAGCGACCCCTACAGTTTGGTCGGGGCGCCTGCTCAGCAAGGGTAGGATCTAGGGAGAGATAGCGCGGCCTCCCACACGTTACACTCTCCCAGTGAGAATCTGCACGGCCAGGCTGGCCTGCCGGCTGGCTGCACATGCGTCGGAGGAAAGCATGTGACAGTCTCCGGTCTCTCGGACCAACAGTAGGGGAAAGTGCGCAACAACCAGGAAGGGTGTGATGGGAGAAAAATCAAAAAAAAAAAACATACCACCAGATCATCTGAGCTCCTCTCCAGTTGCTGCTATTAAATCCAAAATATTGATAATCCTCTGCCATTGTTGTGTACTGTAACATGTCATCTGTTCTCTAGTCTTCTTCAGTCTCGGCTTCACGTGAAATTAAATTCTCTCTATAAGTGAAAGTGAAACTAAGTTGTTGTTAACACTTTGAATGCCCAGCAGGGGGCGCACATTTAGTGCTTGAAAGCCCACATCCACTTCAATGTTAGCATTAATATCGCCTAATCTATGTTTAAAATTATGGCTATGTGTCTAATCTGCCCGTCGCATTATCAATGACCTATTTCCAGTCAACATTGTCGAAGCAGATTGTTTTTTTATCGGTTCATTTCCGTTTCATAGCATTTAAAAAAAACTTGTTTTCACGAGAAAAAAAGAAGAGGATTCCATGATAATCGCCCGTACTGTAATATTCTAGAACGTTGTCATTTGTCGGCCTATTTATGAATCATTTTCAAATAAACGCTAGATTATCGATAGTATATGTGTACGTGTGCACGCTAGTGCCGTGCGCTGAAAATCGATTCTCTCAGTTCCTGATCGCTCTTAGAGTCAAACAGCCATATCACAAAAAAAAAGAAAAAGCTTATATCTCCGTGAAAACGGGTCTGATTATCTTAATACTGGTCAAATAGATTCCTTACCCGAGATCAGATGGTATCCAAATGGATTATTCCAATTCCTGATCGCCATTCCGAAAATCGATCCTTTTATTGATCCACCGCACATACTGTACAACACATAATCCCCGCTGCTCTGAGGGTCCAGAATGAAGCTGATCGACTCCGGTCACATGCGTGAGAAGTAAAATGTGGAGTCCGGGTCTTTTTTTCTCATGCCTTTTCATTGAGTCCAATCCAAAAGGGTGAATTACCATCTGGGAGACGAGGGGGGCACTTTTTTCACATCTGAGCGCCTGGAGTGGCTGATTTACCAACGGTAGACTCGGTTGATGAAATATGAATTCAGATCGCTAATAAAAAAAACAACGAGAAAAAACGAATATTCTCGTTATGGGCATTCAACCCGCGGGCATCCAAAGTGTTAAAGGTGCAGTAGGGAATTAATTTACTCTGTGGATGCCTGAACACAGAATTACACCAGTATCACTGACTACTACGGCAAGCCTATAGAATATTATTATATTTAATAATAATAATTATAATAATTATTATAAATATATAATAATAATTATAAATATTTTTTTCCTGTTGTACCGAAATCGTACCGAACCGTGGCCTCAATACCGAGGTACGTACCGAACCGTGGCTTCTGTGTACCGTTACACCCCTAATACTTATATTATACTTTTTATACTTATCCTTTTATATAGCACACTCTCAGGAGCAAAACGGAAAGAAGCATTTCATATAAAAGTATTCTGTATTTCTATATGACAACTAATAAAGAAACTTGAAACTTGAACTTGAACTTGAACATATTCTTCTTGGCTGTAAGGACTGTGTTATATATAGAACTACATAACAAACTTAACACACACACAGCCAAGGCAGCTGAGCTGTTACTGAATGAGGTCTTGCTAAACAGAAATACACGGCTGGCTAGAACACCACATCTCAGATGTCTGACGCTCTCAGATCAACATGTTTACTAGGGACGAGGCTTTCCCAGATCCAGAACTCGAGGGATGGGCAGATTCATGCTTTCCCAGATCCAGAACTCGAGGGATGGGCAGAGTCATGCTTTCCCAGATCCAGAACTCGAGGGATGGGCAGAGTCATGCTTTCCCAGATCCAGAACTCGAGGGATGGGCAGAGTCATGCTTTCCCAGATCCAGAACTCGAGGGATGGGCAGAGTCATGCTTTCCCAGATCCAGAACTCAAGGGCAGAGTTATCTTTTAGATAACGCTAAGCTAACAAACGTTTCGCGACAACGTTAAGTTTACTATCCATGCCAGTTTCCTGCAACAAACTCACGCCTCACAGGATTTCAAAGAGAGTTCTCCATTTCAGTGACACAAATAGGCACTTTTTGTGGACGTATTTGGTGGAATCCAAATTAAATAAATACATAAATCGAGCACTCTCAAAAACAACTCGAGTTCAGTTGAAATGGCGAGTGCTTGAGTAATGGATTACTTGTGCCCATCCCTAATGGCTACTGAGGGAATCAACAGCATCAACACAGCCTCCCTGAATGCTTCAGGTCTCCAAGGGACAGACAGACAAACAGACTGGAGACAGACAGGAGGACAGACAGACAGACAGACAGACAGACAGACAGACAGACAGACAGACAGGACAGACAGACAGACAAACAAACTGGAGACAGACAGGAGGACAGACAGACAGACAGACAGACAGACAGACAGACAGACAGACAGACAGACAGACAGACAGACAGACAGACAGACAGGACAGACAAACAGACAGACAGACAGACAGACAGACAGACAGGAGGACAGACAGACAGACAGACAAACAGACTGGAGACAGACAGACAGACAGACAGACAGACAGACAGACAGACAGACAGACAGACAGGACAGACAGACAGACAAACAGACAGACAGGAGGACAGACAGACAGACAGACAGACAAACAGACTGGAGACAGACAGACAGACAGACAGACAGACAGACAGACAGACAGACAGACAGACAGACAGACAGACAGACAGACAGACAGACAGACAGACAGACAGACAGACAGACAGACAGACACACACACAGACAGACAGACAGACAGACAGACAGACAGACAGAGAGACACACAGACAGACAGACAGACAGACAGACAGACAGACAGACAGACAGACAGACAGACAGACAGACAGACAGACAGACAGACAGACAGACAGACAGACAGACAGGCAGACAGACAGACAGACAGTACCTGAGAGAGGTCAACGCTGGGCCCTGCTGGTTTGCAGCAGGAAACACATGGTGCAGATAATCACTCAGCAACCTCTCATTTACTATCCCTGAGAGAGAGAGAGAGAGAGAGAGAGAGAGAGAGAGAGAGAGAGAGAGAGAGAGAGAGAGAGAGAGAGAGAGAGAGAGAGAGAGAGAGAGGGAGAGAGCAGCAT
This sequence comes from Notolepis coatsorum, assembly GCF_963971535.1. Taxonomy (NCBI): domain Eukaryota; kingdom Metazoa; phylum Chordata; class Actinopteri; order Aulopiformes; family Paralepididae; genus Notolepis; species Notolepis coatsorum. The sequence continues at coordinate 111,660,948 of NC_140175.1, forward strand.
CATTAATAGTTTACATCTTGTAACTACAGCATAATTAAAGAGTAGGTATAATGTCTAAACACCTGCTAATAATGTATTCCTCTACTCCACCTGTTAATAATGTATTCCTCTACTCCACCTGTTAATAATGTATTCCTCTACTCCACCTGTTAATAATGTATTCCTCTACTCCACCTGTTAATAATGTATTCCTCTACTCCACCTGTTAATAATGTATTCCTCTACTCCACCTGTTAATAATGTATTCCTCTACTCCACCTGCTAATAATGTATTCCTCTACTCCACCTGTTAATAATGTATTCCTCTACTCCACCTGTTAATAATGTATTCCTCTACTCCACCTGTTAATAATGTATTCCTCTACTCCACCTGTTAATAATGTATTCCTCTACTCCACCTGTTAATAATGTATTCCTCTACTCCACCTGTTAATAATGTATTCCTCTACTCCACCTGTTAATAATGTATTCCTCTACTCCACCTGTTAATAATGTATTCCTCTACTCCACCTGTTAATAATGTATCCTCTACTCCACCTGTTAATAATGTATTCCTCTACTCCACCTGTTAATAATGTATTCCTCTACTCCACCTGTTAATAATGTATTCCTCTACTCCACCTGCTAATAATGTATTCCTCTACTCCACCTGTTAATAATGTATTCCTCTACTCCACCTGTTAATAATGTATTCCTCTACTCCACCTGTTAATAATGTATTCCTCTACTCCACCTGTTAATAATGTATTCCTCTACTCCACCTGTTAATAATGTATTCCTCTACTCCACCTGTTAATAATGTATTCCTCTACTCCACCTGTTAATAATGTATCCCTCTACTCCACCTGTTAATAATGTATCCTCTACTCCACCTGTTAATAATGTATTCTCTACTCCACCTGTTAATAATGTATTCCTCTACTCCACCTGTTAATAATGTATCCTCTACTCCACCTGTTAATAATGTATTCCTCTACTCCACCTGTTAATAATGTATTCCTCTACTCCACCTGTTAATAATGTATTCCTCTACTCCACCTGTTAATAATGTATTCCTCTACTCCACCTGTTAATAATGTATTCCTCTACTCCACCTGCTAATAATGTATTCCTCTACTCCACCTGTTAATAATGTATTCCTCTACTCCACCTGTTAATAATGTATCCTCTACTCCACCTGTTAATAATGTATTCCTCTACTCCACCTGTTAATAATGTATTCCTCTACTCCACCTGTTAATAATGTATTCCTCTACTCCACCTGCTAATAATGTATTCCTCTACTCCACCTGTTAATAATGTATTCCTCTACTCCACCTGTTAATAATGTATTCCTCTACTCCACCTGTTAATAATGTATTCCTCTACTCCACCTGCTAATAATGTATCCTCTACTCCACCTGTTAATAATGTATCCTCTACTCCACCTGTTAATAATGTATTCCTCTACTCCACCTGTTAATAATGTATTCCTCTACTCCACATGTTAATAATGTATTCCTCTACTCCACCTGTTAATAATGTATTCCTCTACTCCACCTGTTAATAATGTATCCTCTACTCCACCTGTTAATAATGTATCCTCTACTCCACCTGTTAATAATGTATTCCTCTACTCCACCTGTTAATAATGTATCCTCTACTCCACCTGTTAATAATGTATTCCTCTACTCCACCTGTTAATAATGTATCCTCTACTCCACCTGTTAATAATGTATTCCTCTACTCCACCTGTTAATAATGTATTCCTCTACTCCACCTGTTAATAATGTATCCTCTACTCACCTGTTAATAATGTATTCCTCTACTCCACCTGTTAATAATGTATCCTCTACTCCACCTGTTAATAATGTATTCCTCTACTCCACCTGTTAATAATGTATTCCTCTACTCCACCTGTTAATAATGTATTCCTCTACTCCACCTGTTAATAATGTATTCCTCTACTCCACCTGTTAATAATGTATTCCTCTACTCCACCTGTTAATAATGTATTCCTCTACTCCACCTGTTAATAATGTATTCCTCTACTCCACCTGTTAATAATGTATCCTCTACTCCACCTGTTAATAATGTATCCTCTACTCCACCTGTTAATAATGTATCCTCTACTCCACCTGTTAATAATGTATTCCTCTACTCCACCTGTTAATAATGTATTCCTCTACTCCACCTGTTAATAATGTATTCCTCTACTCCACCTGTTAATAATGTATCCTCTACTCCACCTGTTAATAATGTATTCCTCTACTCCACTTGTTAATAATGTATCCTCTACTCCACCTGTTAATAATGTATTCCTCTACTCCACCTGTTAATAATGTATTCCTCTACTCCACCTGTTAATAATGTATTCCTCTACTCCACCTGTTAATAATGTATTCCTCTACTCCACCTGTTAATAATGTATTCCTCTACTCCACCTGTTAATAATGTATTCCTCTACTCCACCTGTTAATAATGTATTCCTCTACTCCACCTGTTAATAATGTATTCTCTACTCCACCTGTTAATAATGTATTCCTCTACTCCACCTGTTAATAATGTATTCCTCTACTCCACCTGTTAATAATGTATTCCTCTACTCCACCTGTTAATAATGTATCCTCTACTCCACCTGTTAATAATGTATCCTCTACTCCACCTGTTAATAATGTATCCTCTACTCCACCTGTTAATAATGTATCCTCTACTCCACCTGTTAATAATGTATTCCTCTACTCCACCTGTTAATAATGTATTCCTCTACTCCACCTGTTAATAATGTATTCCTCTACTCCACCTGTTAATAATGTATCCTCTACTCCACCTGTTAATAATGTATTCCTCTACTCCACCTGTTAATAATGTATCCTCTACTCCACCTGTTAATAATGTATTCCTCTACTCCACCTGTTAATAATGTATTCCTCTACTCCACCTGTTAATAATGTATTCCTCTACTCCACCTGTTAATAATGTATTCCTCTACTCCACCTGTTAATAATGTATTCCTCTACTCCACCTGTTAATAATGTATTCCTCTACTCCACCTGTTAATAATGTATTCCTCTACTCCACCTGTTAATAATGTATTCCTCTACTCCACCTGTTAATAATGTATTCCTCTACTCCACCTGTTAATAATGTATTCCTCTACTCCACCTGTTAATAATGTATTCCTCTACTCCACCTGTTAATAATGTATCCTCTACTCCACCTGTTAATAATGTATCCTCTACTCCACCTGTTAATAATGTATTCCTCTACTCCACCTGTTAATAATGTATTCCTCTACTCCACCTGTTAATAATGTATTCCTCTACTCCACCTGTTAATAATGTATTCCTCTACTCCACTGTTAATAATGTATTCCTCTACTCCACCTGTTAATAATGTATTCCTCTACTCCACCTGTTAATAATGTATTCTCTACTCCACCTGTTAATAATGTATTCCTCTACTCCACCTGTTAATAATGTATTCCTCTACTCCACCTGTTAATAATGTATTCCTCTACTCCACCTGTTAATAATGTATTCCTCTACTCCACCTGTTAATAATGTATTCCTCTACTCCACCTGCTAATAATGTATTCCTCTACTCCACCTGTTAATAATGTATTCCTCTACTCCACCTGCTAATAATGTATTCCTCTACTCCACCTGTTAATATGTATTCCTCTACTCCACCTGTTAATAATGTATTCCTCTACTCCACCTGTTAATAATGTATTCCGCTACTCCACCTGTTAATAATGTATCCTCTACTCCACCTGTTAATAATGTATTCCTCTACTCCACCTGTTAATAATGTATTCCTCTACTCCACCTGTTAATAATGTATTCCTCTACTCCACCTGTTAATAATGTATTCCTCTACTCCACCTGTTAATAATGTATTCCTCTACTCCACCTGTTAATAATGCATTCCTCTACTCCACCTGTTAATAATGCATTCCTCTACTCCACCTGTTAATAATGTATTCCGCTACTCCACCTGTTAATAATGTATTCCTCTACTCCACCTGTTAATAATGTATTCCTCTACTCCACCTGTTAATAATGTATTCCTCTACTCCACCTGTTAATAATGTATTCCTCTACTCCACCTGTTAATAATGTATTCCTCTACTCCACCTGTTAATAATGTATTCCTCTACTCCACCTGTTAATAATGTATTCCTCTACTCCACCTGTTAATAATGTATTCCTCTACTCCACCTGTTAATAATGTATTCCTCTACTCCACCTGTTAATAATGTATTCCTCTACTCCACCTGTTAATAATGTATTCCTCTACTCCACCTGTTAATAATGTATCCTCTACTCCACCTGTTAATAATGTATCCTCTACTCCACCTGCTAATAATGTATTCCTCTACTCCACCTGTTAATAATGTATTCCTCTACTCCACCTGTTAATAATGTATTCCTCTACTCCACCTGTTAATAATGTATTCCTCTACTCCACCTGTTAATAATGTATTCCTCTACTCCACCTGTTAATAATGTATTCCTCTACTCCACCTGCTAATAATGTATTCCTCTACTCCACCTGTTAATAATGTATTCCTCTACTCCACCTGCTAATAATGTATTCCTCTACTCCACCTGTTAATAATGTATTCCTCTACTCCACCTGTTAATAATGTATTCCTCTACTCCACCTGTTAATAATGTATTCCTCTACTCCACCTGTTAATAATGTATTCCTCTACTCCACCTGTTAATAATGTATTCCTCTACTCCACCTGTTAATAATGTATTCCTCTACTCCACCTGTTAATAATGTATTCCTCTACTCCACCTCTTAATAATGTATCCTCTACTCCACCTGTTAATAATGTATTCCTCTACTCCACCTGTTAATAATGTATCCTCTACTCCACCTGTTAATAATGTATTCCTCTACTCCACCTGTTAATAATGTATCCTCTACTCCACCTGTTAATAATGTATTCCTCTACTCCACCTGTTAATAATGTATCCTCTACTCCACCTGTTAATAATGTATTCCTCTACTCCACCTGTTAATAATGTATTCCTCTACTCCACCTGTTAATAATGTATCCTCTACTCCACCTGTTAATAATGTATCCTCTACTCCACCTGTTAATAATGTATTCCTCTACTCCACCTGTTAATAATGTATTCCTCTACTCCACCTGTTAATAATGTATTCCTCTACTCCACCTGTTAATAATGTATTCCTCTACTCCACCTGTTAATAATGTATTCCTCTACTCCACCTGTTAATAATGTATTCCTCTACTCCACCTGTTAATAATGTATCCTCTACTCCACCTGTTAATAATGTATTCCTCTACTCCACCTGTTAATAATGTATTCCTCTACTCCACCTGTTAATAATGTATTCCTCTACTCCACCTCTTAATAATGTATTCCTCTACTCCACCTGTTAATAATGTATTCCTCTACTCCACCTGTTAATAATGTATTCCTCTACTCCACCTGTTAATAATGTATCCTCTACTCCACCTGTTAATAATGTATTCCTCTACTCCACCTGTTAATAATGTATTCCTCTACTCCACCTGTTAATAATGTATTCCTCTACTCCACCTGTTAATAATGTATTCCTCTACTCCACCTCTTAATAATGTATCCTCTACTCCACCTGTTAATAATGTATTCCTCTACTCCACCTGTTAATAATGTATTCCTCTACTCCACCTGTTAATAATGTATTCCTCTACTCCACCTGTTAATAATGTATCCTCTACTCCACCTGTTAATAATGTATTCCTCTACTCCACCTGTTAATAATGTATCCTCTACTCCACCTGTTAATAATGTATTCCTCTACTCCACCTGTTAATAATGTATTCCTCTACTCCACCTGTTAATAATGTATCCTCTACTCCACCTGTTAATAATGTATTCCTCTACTCCACCTGTTAATAATGTATCCTCTACTCCACCTGTTAATAATGTATTCCTCTACTCCACCTGTTAATAATGTATTCCTCTACTCCACCTGTTAATAATGTATTCCTCTACTCCACCTGTTAATAATGTATTCCTCTACTCCACCTGTTAATAATGTATTCCTCTACTCCACCTGTTAATAATGTATCCTCTACTCCACCTGTTAATAATGTATTCCTCTACTCCACCTGTTAATAATGTATTCCTCTACTCCACCTGTTAATAATGTATCCTCTACTCCACCTGTTAATAATGTATCCTCTACTCCACCTGTTAATAATGTATCCTCTACTCCACCTGTTAATAATGTATTCCTCTACTCCACCTGTTAATAATGTATTCCTCTACTCCACCTGTTAATAATGTATTCCTCTACTCCACCTGTTAATAATGTATCCTCTACTCCACCTGTTAATAATGTATTCCTCTACTCCACCTGTTAATAATGTATCCTCTACTCCACCTGTTAATAATGTATTCCTCTACTCCACCTGTTAATAATGTATTCCTCTACTCCACCTGTTAATAATGTATTCCTCTACTCCACCTGTTAATAATGTATTCCTCTACTCCACCTGTTAATAATGTATTCCTCTACTCCACCTGTTAATAATGTATTCCTCTACTCCACCTGTTAATAATGTATTCCTCTACTCCACCTGTTAATAATGTATTCCTCTACTCCACCTGTTAATAATGTATTCCTCTACTCCACCTGTTAATAATGTATTCTCTACTCCACCTGTTAATAATGTATTCCTCTACTCCACCTGTTAATAATGTATTCCTCTACTCCACCTGTTAATAATGTATTCCTCTACTCCACCTGTTAATAATGTATTCCTCTACTCCACCTGTTAATAATGTATTCCTCTACTCCACCTGCTAATAATGTATTCCTCTACTCCACCTGTTAATAATGTATTCCTCTACTCCACCTGTTAATAATGTATTCCTCTACTCCACCTGTTAATAATGTATTCCTCTACTCCACCTGTTAATAATGTATTCCTCTACTCCACCTGTTAATAATGTATTCCTCTACTCCACCTGTTAATAATGTATTCCTCTACTCCACCTGTTAATAATGTATTCTCTACTCCACCTGTTAATAATGTATTCCTCTACTCCACCTGTTAATAATGTATTCCTCTACTCCACCTGTTAATAATGTATTCCTCTACTCCACCTGTTAATAATGTATCCTCTACTCCACCTGTTAATAATGTATTCCTCTACTCCACCTGTTAATAATGTATCCTCTACTCCACCTGTTAATAATGTATTCCTCTACTCCACCTGTTAATAATGTATCCTCTACTCCACCTGTTAATAATGTATCCTCTACTCCACCTGTTAATAATGTATCCTCTACTCCACCTGCTAATAATGTATCCTCTACTCCACCTGTTAATAATGTATTCCTCTACTCCACCTGTTAATAATGTATCCTCTACTCCACCTGTTAATAATGTATCCTCTACTCCACCTGTTAATAATGTATTCCTCTACTCCACCTGTTAATAATGTATTCCTCTACTCCACCTGTTAATAATGTATCCTCTACTCCACCTGTTAATAATGTATTCCTCTACTCCACCTGTTAATAATGTATTCCTCTACTCCACCTGTTAATAATGTATCCTCTACTCCACCTGTTAATAATGTATTCCTCTACTCCACCTGTTAATAATGTATTCCTCTACTCCACCTGTTAATAATGTATTCCTCTACTCCACCTGTTAATAATGTATCCTCTACTCCACCTGTTAATAATGTATCCTCTACTCCACCTGTTAATAATGTATTCCTCTACTCCACCTGTTAATAATGTATTCCTCTACTCCACCTGTTAATAATGTATTCCTCTACTCCACCTGTTAATAATGTATCCTCTACTCCACCTGCTAATAATGTATTCCTCTACTCCACCTGTTAATAATGTATTCCTCTACTCCACCTGTTAATAATGTATTCCTCTACTCCACCTGTTAATAATGTATTCCTCTACTCCACCTGTTAATAATGTATTCCTCTACTCCACCTGCTAATAATGTATTCCTCTACTCCACCTGTTAATAATGTATTCCTCTACTCCACCTGTTAATAATGTATTCCTCTACTCCACCTGTTAATAATGTATCCTCTACTCCACCTGTTAATAATGTATTCCTCTACTCCACCTGTTAATAATGTATTCCTCTACTCCACCTGTTAATAATGTATTCCTCTACTCCACCTGTTAATAATGTATTCCTCTACTCCAACCCTACATCAGGATACAGGAAAATAGGATTCAAGAACAAGTCTGTCTCTCCTCACCTGTCTGTCTCTCCTCACCTGTCTGTCTCTCCTCACCTGTCTGTCTCTCCTCACCTGTGTCTGTCTCTCCTCACCTGTGTCTGTCTCTCCTCACCTGTCTGTCTCTCCTCACCTGTCTGTCTCTCATCACCTGTCTGTCTCTCCTCACCTGTCTGTCTCTCCTCACCTGTGTCTGTCTCTCCTCACCTGTCTGTCTCTCCTCACCTGTGTCTGTCTCTCCTCACCTGTCTGTCTCTCCTCACCTGTGTCTGTCTCTCCTCACCTGTCTGTCTCTCCTCACCTGTCTGTCTCTCCTCACCTGTCTGTCTCTCCTCACCTGTCTGTCTCTCCTCACCTGTCTGTCTCTCCTCACCTGTGTCTGTCTCTCCTCACCTGTCTGTCTCTCCTCACCTGTCTGTCTCTCCTCACCTGTGTCTGTCTCTCCTCACCTGTGTCTGTCTCTCCTCACCTGTCTGTCTCTCCTCACCTGTGTCTGTCTCTCCTCACCTGTCTGTCTCTCCTCACCTGTCTGTCTCTCCTCACCTGTCTGTCTCTCCTCACCTGTGTCTGTCTCTCCTCACCTGTGTCTGTCTCTCCTCACCTGTCTGTCTCTCCTCACCTGTGTCTGTCTCTCCTCACCTGTCTGTCTCTCCTCACCTGTCTGTCTCTCATCACCTGTCTGTCTCTCCTCACCTGTCTGTCTCTCCTCACCTGTGTCTGTCTCTCCTCACCTGTCTGTCTCTCCTCACCTGTCTGTCTCTCCTCACCTGTCTGTCTCTCCTCACCTGTGTCTGTCTCTCCTCACCTGTCTGTCTCTCCTCACCTGTCTGTCTCTCCTCACCTGTCTGTATCTCCTCACCTGTCTGTATCTCCTCACCTGTCTGTCTCTCCTCACCTGTCTGTCTCTCTTCACATGTCTGTCTCTCCTCACCTGTCTGTCTCTCCTCACCTGTGTCTGTCTCTCCTCACCTGTCTGTCTCTCCTCACCTGTCTGTCTCTCCTCACCTGTGTCTGTCTCTCCTCACCTGTCTGTCTCTCCTCACCTGTGTCTGTCTCTCCTCACCTGTCTGTCTCTCCTCACCTGTCTGTCTCTCCTCACCTGTGTCTGTCTCTCCTCACCTGTCTGTCTCTCCTCACCTGTGTCTGTCTCTCCTCACCTGTCTGTCTCTCCTCACCTGTCTGTCTCTCCTCACCTGTCTGTCTCTCCTCACCTGTCTGTCTCTCCTCACCTGTCTGTCTCTCCTCACCTGTCTGTCTCTCCTCACCTGTGTCTGTCTCTCCTCACCTGTGTCTGTCTTTCCTCACCTGTGTCTGTCTCTCCTCACCTGTCTGTCTCTCCTCACCTGTCTGTCTCTCCTCACCTGTCTGTCTCTCCTCACCTGTCTGTCTCTCCTCACCTGTCTGTCTCTCCTCACCTGTGTCTGTCTCTCCTCACCTGTCTGTCTCTCCTCACCTGTGTCTGTCTCTCCTCACCTGTCTGTCTCTCCTCACCTGTCTGTCTCTCCTCACCTGTGTCTGTCTCTCCTCACCTGTCTGTCTCTCCTCACCTGTCTGTCTCTCCTCACCTGTCTGTCTCTCCTCACCTGTCTGTCTCTCCTCACCTGTGTCTGTCTCTCCTCACCTGTGTCTGTCTCTCCTCACCTGTGTCTGTCTCTCCTCACCTGTCTGTCTCTCCTCACCTGTCTGTCTCTCCTCACCTGTCTGTCTCTCCTCACCTGTGTCTGTCTCTCCTCACCTGTGTCTGTCTCTCCTCACCTGTCTGTCTCTCCTCACCTGTCTGTCTCTCCTCACCTGTCTGTCTCTCCTCACCTGTCTGTCTCTCCTCACCTGTCTGTCTCTCCTCACCTGTGTCTGTCTCTCCTCACCTGTCTGTCTCTCCTCACCTGTCTGTCTCTCCTCACCTGTCTGTCTCTCCTCACCTGTCTGTCTCTCCTCACCTGTCTGTCTCTCCTCACCTGTGTCTGTCTCTCCTCACCTGTCTGTCTCTCCTCACCTGTCTGTCTCTCCTCACCTGTCTGTCTCTCCTCACCTGTCTGTCTCTCCTCACCTGTCTGTCTCTCCTCACCTGTCTGTCTCTCCTCACCTGTGTCTGTCTCTCCTCACCTGTGTCTGTCTCTCCTCACCTGTCTGTCTCTCCTCACCTGTGTCTGTCTCTCCTCACCTGTGTCTGTCTCTCCTCACCTGTCTGTCTCTCCTCACCTGTGTCTGTCTCTCCTCACCTGTCTGTCTCTCCTCACCTGTGTCTGTCTCTCCTCACCTGTGTCTGTCTCTCCTCACCTGTCTGTCTCTCCTCACCTGTCTGTCTCTCCTCACCTGTCTGTCTCTCCTCACCTGTCTGTCTCTCCTCACCTGTCTGTCTCTCCTCACCTGTGTCTGTCTCTCCTCACCTGTCTGTCTCTCCTCACCTGTCTGTCTCTCCTCACCTGTCTGTCTCTCCTCACCTGTCTGTCTCTCCTCACCTGTCTGTCTCTCCTCACCTGTGTCTGTCTCTCCTCACCTGTCTGTCTCTCCTCACCTGTCTGTCTCTCCTCACCTGTCTGTCTCTCCTCACCTGTCTGTCTCTCCTCACCTGTCTGTCTCTCCTCACCTGTGTCTGTCTCTCCTCACCTGTGTCTGTCTCTCCTCACCTGTCTGTCTCTCCTCACCTGTGTCTGTCTCTCCTCACCTGTGTCTGTCTCTCCTCACCTGTCTGTCTCTCCTCACCTGTGTCTGTCTCTCCTCACCTGTCTGTCTCTCCTCACCTGTCTGTCTCTCCTCACCTGTCTGTCTCTCCTCACCTGTGTCTCTCCTCTAGTGTTGTCACGATACTGGAATTTCGAACTTCGATACGATACCTTGAAAAGTATCGATATTCGATACCATTTTCGATACCACTGGGAAAAAGGTTCAATCTTAAAATGTAAAAAAGAAAAAGAAAAAAATATTTTTTTTTAATAAATTTTACTCTAGTTGCTGGTTGATTCTCCTCAGCTTCTCTCTGGCAGGGTTCTACAGTGCGACCATATTGCTCGCATTTGCCCCTAGAAATATGTGTGTGCGAACCGGAAAAATTAATTACTTGCACGGTGTGCGAGTGAAGATTACAGCCTCAAAAAGTCTCTCCGCTGATAATCGTTCAAAAACTACAAGTCCCACATTGCACTCAAGCCAACAGTCCAATCACAGTAGAGTGACGTGACTGGTTTCAAGGGGAAAAAAGGAAATGACCAATCGGAAGCTCCCATTTGCTTTTTTACTTCCTGAAAATCCGCCATTGCGATATGCGAGAGTTTTCCGAGACAGTAACTTATTCTAGTCTTACCAATAGCAATAGATTTTAGAACACCTAGATTTATCGATAGCAATAGTAATATAACGTTAATGCAACAAAATGAATGCCTTGCTTTGTTAACACTTTAACTGCCACACACGAGATATCTCGGGTTTATTTTTATGTGGTTGAAAGCCACTCACGAGATTTCTCAGATTTTTTTTTATTAGCGATCTGAAATCATATTGCATCACGCGAGCCTACCCGAGTATACACGAGCACCGCCGGCGATCACATGTGGAAAAAAGCGCCCCCTATCGTCTCCCAGATGACATAAGGGATTTTGGAATGGACTCAATGAAAATGGATGGGGAAAAAATCCGGTACTCCACATTTTCCAGTCCACTGATCCAGCCGGGGTTACCACAGTTCATTCTGGAGCCTCTGAGCCCCGCTGATCATGGAGTTCTACTGTATCGCGTTGGATCTATACACTTATCGATTTTTTCTAATGGTGATCAGGAATTGGAATATACCAGTTGGATACCATCTGATGTCAGGTAAGGAATCTATGTTATCAGTGTTAGGATAATCAGACATTTATAAGCTGTTTTGTGAAATGGGCTCTTTCGGTTTCACTGTAAAAGTCCAAGAGGAAATCAACGCGGTGATTATCCGTGCGCGGCCCGAATGTGCGTGCGTGCACGTATAATATTGATCATCTAGCGTTTATTTGAAAACGATTCATAAAAAGACAGACGAATATCAACGTTGTGGAATATTCCAGTAAAAGACGATTTTCATAGAATGGTCCAGAATGGGCTGTTTTTTTATCTCAAAACGGGTGCTTTTCTAAATGCTCTGAAACGGAAATGACGCGATAAAAAACCAATCTGCCTTGACAGCACTGACTGGAAAATAGTCTTTGATAAGCGACAGGCAGATTAGACACATAGCCATAATTTAAAACATAGATTAGGCGATATTAACGTTAACATTGAAGTGGATGGTGGCATCAAGGGGGTAAAAAGGAAAACCCGGCGTGGCACTCAAAGTGTTAATCATAACGTTGATGCAGTAGCGTATGTCGTTGTGTTGGCTGTAACGGCCATGAGAATAACATAACACTGTGTACACATTAAAATTGCGATAATCAATTCTAACATTTTCAAATCGATGCAGTTGAATTTTCCCCTTAAGATCGATGCATTGCGATTAGGGATGTTTCTATAGCAGACCTGGGCATTGTACGGCCCGCGGGCCGGATCCGGCCCGCGGGATGATTCTGACCGGCCCGCGAAAGATTACATGATAATAAAAAAAAATTAAAAATTTTTTTTTTTTTTTTTTTTTTCTTTTTTTTTCATGTCAACGTTCACACGCACAGTATACGCTTAGGAGACATGCTCAGAAGATGTTGGTTCTCTTTGGATCCACCTACATATGTGAACAGACATTCTCAGTCATGACGTTTACCAAGTCCAGGTACAGATCCTCTCTCACTGATGAACATCTGGCAGCTGTGCTTCGCATCTCCACCTCAGACATGCAACCTGACTTTGATGGACTTGTTAAAGCTCAACAGAGACTGGATTTCTCACACTGAATGAAAAAAAAAGAACTGAAGAACACTAAAATGTGGAAATATAACAAGTGAAATGGGACACTTGATATTTTTTTTTCTTTTTTTTGCAGTTCTGAAAACATTAAATGTTTAATATAGGCATGTAAAGTAAAAAAAAGGCTACAAAACTGGGACACTTTTCTTTACACAGTTCAGTGACATGTCTTGTTTATTTTTGCTATAAGATGATGTGATGTCTTTAGAAAGCTAAGAAAATCCTTGTTTCAATAGTATATGAAACTCAAAATGCCCTTTGTTATTAATGTTTCACATTTTGTTTATCATTTTGGAAATAAATTCTATTTGAATAAATTATATTTTTGAAAGCTAACCTCACCTTTTAATTGCCAAATAATAACATACACTCTTACCAGGGGTCAAAACAATGCCATTTACTGCTTTTTATATAGAAATAAAATGTATATTATGCATAATTGAGTTTGGAATTTTGGCCCGGCCCCCCAACATATTTTCAGTTGCTCATTCGGCCCCCCGGGAAAAATAATTGCCCACCCCTGTTCTATAGCCTTTATTTACCCAGGCAAGCAAGTAAGAACAAATTCAGATTTTATTTATTGTCAAAAGTATGCATAATGTTGTGTTAATTCCACAACAAGAGATATGTAATGTTAATTACCTGAAATTATTCAATTATTTGGGGGGGGAAACCCTGCATATATCGGTATCGGTTGATATCGGTTGATATCGGTATCGGAAATTAAGAGTTGGACAATATCGGTATATCGGTATCGGTAAAAAAGCCAATATCGAGCATCCCTAATTGCGATGCATTGTTACACCCCTACACCAAAGTCACTGGCCCACTGTGCGTGTGTGTATGCTAACTGGCTAGCATTATCAACAGCAGAGGTGGGTGAAAGCGGTGTGACGTAATTGGCAGAATCGACTGTCAATCAATGGTCTACCTGACACGCAAACTCATAAACAATGTTTCTGTACTGGAGGTGTATAGTATTTCAATAGGCAACCCTGAAAGGATTATTTTTCTAGAAGAGCAACACTAGCCAAAACATAGGCATTGTATGCATAAAAGGGGCAAAGGCTAAAGTTAAGTGACTGTTACTTTTGTAGCAGTAGTTTGATTTGATAGTTTATTTGATAGGGACAGCACATGTTAATGAACATCACGTACAAAATACAAAATGTAAACATGCAGGGTTGTAGCAAGAGCTAATTTACACCAGGAGACAGCAAAACTCTTTCAATAAATAAATAGCCTGCTTAGGGTAAAAGCATTGTGACAATCAATGATAAAAACAACAATAAAAACAAGAAACAAGTTACATAAACTAAATCAGATTAAAAATGATCACAGTTCTGGTTTGCCTTAAGATAGGTCTTGAACATGGAGTATGTGGGGCACTCTCTAATCACAACTGGTAGGCTATTCCAGTAGTTACCACCTTTAACAGCGGTGGCCTAATGGTTAGAGAAGAGAAAAATCTGCCGCTGAAGTGCCCTTGAGCAAGGCACTTAACCCCCAACTGCTCCAGTGGAGTTGCTCAGTGGCCAATGGTGTCAGACTGTGGTTGTACTGGGCAGCTCCCAGGTATGAATGGAACTGTGTGAATGTGAAGCAGGGCGTAGCTGAAAAAGAGCATCTGTGCTCAGCGAACCTACCCTGGATAAATAAAGGTTAAACAAAAACAAAACAAAAATAACAGAGAACACAGTTTTAGCAAAGGTAGTATACCGAAAAGGCACCTTACAGTCCCCTCTACTGATGGCCCTGGTGGTAATGCCAGTGTCTCCTTTTTGTTCAATGTCTGTGTCGCATTCCCGTTTGCACACGCAGATACACACACACACGCACACAGTGGGCCAGTGACTTTGATGGTATGTGCTATTGCACAGATGTGTGTCCCGTTCCCGTTTGCACATGCACGCACAGTACAAATATACATTTAAAAAAAAAAAAAAAAAAAAATATCCGTTACTTGAAATATTTTCACTGTGCTCCTAAATTTCTTTGTGTGCTCCTAAATTTTTTTTATTTAGGAGCACATGTGCTCCTTGGGAAAAAGGTTAGCGTAGAGCCCTGACTATAAGAGAAGATAAATATAACACTTTTAAAACCCTTTGTTTATCTTTAGATCACACATTTAAAGATAACTAAATTATATAATCTTATAAATTGTGTTTATATATATAAATATATAATCTGTGTTGCATGTACCTGACAAACTGAACTGTTTGTATTACAGTCATATTCCAATTTAACTGAATGCACATGTGTGTGTGGACTACTGTACTATTACAGGTATTGTAATAAACAATGCAACTTCCTTATAAAAAAAAAAAAAAATATGAATAATTAAATATCGATATTGCGGGAAATGAGTATTGAAACCGTTTTAAATATTCAGAATCGATATGTATCGAAAAATCGATATTTTTGACGACACTACTCTCCTCACCTGTGGCTCTCTGCTGTGTCGTGTCGGAGGCCAGCCGGTAGCTGCGTCGGCTCAGTGCCGTGCCCCCCCCCTTCGAGTTCATGTTGTTAGACTGGAGTCCTCCGGCCCACAAACACTGCTGAGAGAACACACATTAATACACACTGCTGGAGAACACACACATTAATACACACTGCTGGAGAACACACACATTTAATACACACTGCTGGAGAACACACACATTAATAAACACTGCTGGACAGGCCCGGACTGGCCATCGGGAGCACCGGGAGTTTTCCCGGTGGCCTGGCCTGCACATATAAACAAAATTATAATAATTATATATAAAAAAGAAATAGATTTTTTTATTTTTATTTTTTTTCAGGCCATTGTTTCTAGTTGTGGCGGCGGCGCGGCGCGATAGTTAGATAACCTAGGTGGGTGGGGAACAACCAGGATTTCACTGTCTGCGACAGAGTTGGAGAACTATCTGACTCTCTCCCTCACGCGGATCACACACACACAATGGAGCCGTGCTGCCGCTTGTGATTGGTGGAGGCGGGACCAGGCGATACAACTGATTGACAGCGGAGGTGGCAAATGGAATGGCACCAAGGTCAAGGAACCAGCAGGTTAGTCAGTGATAAAAATAAACATGTGGATGTTAGCTAGCTAACGTTAACATGCAATGCATCATCTCCCCTGTCAAAAGCCCAATGTTAAATCTGTCAAGAAAAAAAAAAAATTTAACCCTTGTGTCTGAAAACTAAAGTGTTATACTCTTACTAGGGATGCACGATAATTATTATTAATAGGTACAAGCGTGCTCGCGCCGTCGTCGCGGGCCCCCAACACCGTGGCGGTGGTGATGCCGCAGGTGACCCGTTGTGGTGGTGATGTGAGGTGGTGATGTGTCCACTCAAAGCCTCTTTTTCAAGGCTCCGCTTTGAAAAAAGAAGAACAAAAAGCTTCGAGCGTCTTAGGTTGGATGCACCACAAGCTGTTGACGGATTGTGAATTTTCATTTGGAAAAATAAATATGGTCACTTTATCAGTCAAAACTGTTGTCTTGGCTTTTGTTTCTGTTGTCTGGTTAGGTCACATTTAAGTTGGTGTTAAGTTATTGTCCTGGGAAGTCTTTTTATGTATTATTATTGTATTGTGATATGTTTTGTTTCATGTTGAAAAAAAAAATATATACATTACATTTTTTTTTATAATACAATAAATATCGGTTATCGATATCGGTTATCGGCTTGAGGAGCATAAAGTTATCGGTATCGGTGTCAAAAAAGCAATATCGTGCATCCCTAACTCTTACCATATTAGGGGACTAAATTGAAAAACGCCATAAAAAGATTATACTGTATGTTGAAATAATTTCCCACTTTCTTTTCCATAAATATTTTATTCAACTTCAGATTAAAAATGAAATACTCCCACTTTTCTGAAAGGAGTTGTTAAATCTGACATTACAAAAAACAATATGTGGTGGTTATGATTGGGGCTGAAGTTGAATAAACAATTTATGAAAGAGAAAGTCAAAATAATTCAAAGATAATTCAAAGATTAGCCACATATATTGGCTACAAACATAATCACTGCAAATGTATCAATTTTTTTTTAATCTGATCAGACACAAGGGTTAAGTTGTTGTTCCCTTTCTAATTTCCTCAAAAACATCTAGTCTAGTTAATGTGATCAATATTATTTGACAATTGATGCTTTTTGTTGGAAATTTCAGTCAGTGAGCTCATACTTCCTAGGACCCCTTCTCTTCTCCCTGAACACTGCTGCAGGACAGACTGACTGAAGTAACATTATAAACACTGCTGCAGGACAGACAGACTGAAGTAACATTATAAACACTGCTGCAGGACAGACTGACTGAAGTAACATTATAAACACTGCTGCAGGACAGACTGACTGAAGTAACATTATAAACACTGCTGCAGGACAGACTGACTGAAGTAACATTATAAACACTGCTGCAGGACAGACAGACTGAAGTAACATTATAAACACTGCTGCAGGACAGACTGAAGTAACATTATAAACACTGCTGCAGGACAGACTGACTGAAGTAACATTATAAACACTGCTGCAGGACAGACTGACTGAAGTAACATTATAAACACTGCTGCAGGACAGACTGACTGAAGTAACATTATAAACACTGCTGCAGGACAGACTGACTGAAGTAACATTATAAACACTGCTGCTGCAGGACAGACAGACTGAAGTAACATTATAAACACTGCTGCAGGACAGACTGACTGAAGTAACATTATAAACACTGCTGCAGGACAGACTGACTGAAGTAACATTATAAACACTGCTGCTGCAGGACAGACTGACTGAAGTAACATTATAAACACTGCTGCTGCAGGACAGACTGACTGAAGTAACATTATAAACACTGCTGCTGCAGGACAGACTGACTGAAGTAACATTATAAACACTGCTGCAGGACAGACTGACTGAAGTAACATTATAAACACTGCTGCAGGACAGACTGACTGAAGTAACATTATAAACACTGCTGCAGGACAGACTGAAGTAACATTATAAACACTGCTGCAGGACAGACTGACTGAAGTAACATTATAAACACTGCTGCTGCAGGACAGACTGACTGAAGTAACATTATAAACACTGCAGCAGGACAGACTGACTGAAGTAACATTATAAACACTGCTGCAGGACAGACTGACTGAAGTAACATTATAAACACTGCTGCAGGACAGACAGACTGAAGTAACATTATAAACACTGCTGCTGCAGGACAGACTGACTGAAGTAACATTATAAACACTGCTGCTGCAGGACAGACTGACTGAAGTAACATTATAAACACTGCTGCTGCAGGACAGACTGACTGAAGTAACATTATAAACACTGCTGCTGCAGGACAGACTGACTGAAGTAACATTATAAACACTGCTGCAGGACAGACTGACTGAAGTAACATTATAAACACTGCTGCAGGACAGACTGACTGAAGTAACATTATAAACACTGCTGCAGGACAGACTGAAGTAACATTATAAACACTGCTGCAGGACAGACTGACTGAAGTAACATTATAAACACTGCTGCTGCAGGACAGACTGACTGAAGTAACATTATAAACACTGCAGCAGGACAGACTGACTGAAGTAACATTATAAACACTGCTGCAGGACAGACTGACTGAAGTAACATTATAAACACTGCTGCAGGACAGACAGACTGAAGTAACATTATAAACACTGCTGCAGGACAGACTGACTGAAGTAACATTATAAACACTGCTGCTGCAGGACAGACTGACTGAAGTAACATTATAAACACTGCTGCTGCAGGACAGACTGACTGAAGTAACATTATAAACACTGCTGCTGCAGGACAGACTGACTGAAGTAACATTATAAACACTGCTGCTGCAGGACAGACTGACTGAAGTAACATTATAAACACTGCTGCAGGACAGACTGACTGAAGTAACATTATAAACACTGCTGCAGGACAGACAGACTGAAGTAACATTATAAACACTGCTGCAGGACAGACTGACTGAAGTAACATTATAAACACTGCTGCAGGACAGACTGACTGAAGTAACATTATAAACACTGCTGCTGCAGGACAGACTGACTGAAGTAACATTATAAACACTGCTGCAGGACAGACTGACTGAAGTAACATTATAAACACTGCTGCAGGACAGACTGACAGACTGAAGTAACATTATAAACACTGCTGCAGGACAGACAGACTGAAGTAACATTATAAACACTGCTGCAGGACAGACTGACTGAAGTAACATTATAAACACTGCTGCAGGACAGACTGACTGAAGTAACATTATAAACACTGCTGCTGCAGGACAGACTGACTGAAGTAACATTATAAACACTGCTGCAGGACAGACTGACTGAAGTAACATTATAAACACAGCTGCAGGACAGACTGACTGAAGTAACATTATAAACACTGCTGCTGCAGGACAGACTGACTGAAGTAACATTATAAACACTGCTGCAGGACAGACTGACTGAAGTAACATTATAAACACTGCTGCAGGACAGACTGACTGAAGTAACATTATAAACACTGCTGCTGCAGGACAGACTGACTGAAGTAACATTATAAACACTGCTGCTGCAGGACAGACTGACTGAAGTAACATTATAAACACTGCTGCAGGACAGACTGACTGAAGTAACATTATAAACACTGCTGCTGCAGGACAGACTGACTGAAGTAACATTATAAACACTGCTGCAGGACAGACTGAAGTAACATTATAAACACTGCTGCAGGACAGACTGACTGAAGTAACATTATAAACACTGCTGCTGCAGGACAGACAGACTGAAGTAACATTATAAACACTGCTGCAGGACAGACTGACTGAAGTAACATTATAAACACTGCTGCAGGACAGACTGACTGAAGTAACATTATAAACACTGCTGCAGGACAGACTGACTGAAGTAACATTATAAACACTGCTGCAGGACAGACTGACTGAAGTAACATTATAAACACTGCTGCTGCAGGACAGACAGACTGAAGTAACATTATAAACACTGCTGCTGCAGGACAGACTGACTGAAGTAACATTATAAACACTGCTGCAGGACAGACTGACTGAAGTAACATTATAAACACTGCTGCAGGACAGACTGACTGAAGTAACATTATAAACACTGCTGCAGGACAGACTGACTGAAGTAACATTATAAACACTGCTGCAGGACAGACTGACTGAAGTAACATTATAAACACTGCTGCAGGACAGACAGACTGAAGTAACATTATAAACACTGCTGCAGGACAGACTGACTGAAGTAACATTATAAACACTGCTGCAGGACAGACTGACTGAAGTAACATTATAAACACTGCTGCAGGACAGACTGACTGAAGTAACATTATAAACACTGCTGCAGGACAGACTGACTGAAGTAACATTATAAACACTGCTGCAGGACAGACTGACTGAAGTAACATTATAAACACTGCTGCTGCAGGACAGACTGACTGAAGTAACATTATAAACACTGCTGCAGGACAGACTGACTGAAGTAACATTATAAACACAGCTGCAGGACAGACTGACTGAAGTAACATTATAAACACTGCTGCAGGACAGACTGACTGAAGTAACATTATAAACACTGCTGCTGCAGGACAGACTGACTGAAGTAACATTATAAACACTGCTGCAGGACAGACTGACTGAAGTAACATTATAAACACTGCTGCAGGACAGACTGACTGAAGTAACATTATAAACACTGCTGCTGCAGGACAGACTGACTGAAGTAACATTATAAACACTGCTGCAGGACAGACTGACTGAAGTAACATTATAAACACTGCTGCTGCAGGACAGACTGACTGAAGTAACATTATAAACACTGCTGCTGCAGGACAGACTGACTGAAGTAACATTATAAACACTGCTGCTGCAGGACAGACTGACTGAAGTAACATTATAAACACTGCTGCAGGACAGACTGAAGTAACATTATAAACACTGCTGCTGCAGGACAGACTGACTGAAGTAACATTATAAACACTGCTGCAGGACAGACTGACTGAAGTAACATTATAAACACTGCTGCTGCAGGACAGACTGACTGAAGTAACATTATAAACACTGCTGCTGCAGGACAGACTGACTGCAGTAACATTATAAACACTGCTGCAGGACAGACAGACTGAAGTAACATTATAAACACTGCTGCAGGACAGACTGACTGAAGTAACATTATAAACACTGCTGCTGCAGGACAGACTGACTGAAGTAACATTATAAACACTGCTGCAGGACAGACTGACTGAAGTAACATTATAAACACTGCTGCTGCAGGACAGACTGACTGAAGTAACATTATAAACACTGCTGCAGGACAGACTGACTGACTGAAGTAACATTATAAACACTGCTGCTGCAGGACAGACTGACTGAAGTAACATTATAAACACTGCTGCAGGACAGACTGACTGAAGTAACATTATAAACACTGCTGCAGGACAGACTGACAGACTGAAGTAACATTATAAACACTGCTGCAGGACAGACTGACTGAAGTAACATTATAAACACTTCAGCAGGACAGACTGACTGAAGTAACATTATAAACACTTCAGCAGGACAGACTGACTGAAGTAACATTATAAACACTGCTGCAGGACAGACTGACTGAAGTAACATTATAAACACTGCTGCAGGACAGACAGACTGAAGTAACATTATAAACACTGCTGCTGCAGGACAGACTGACTGAAGTAACATTATAAACACTGCTGCAGGACAGACAGACTGAAGTAACATTATAAACACTGCTGCAGGACAGACTGACTGACTGAAGTAACATTATAAACACTGCTGCAGGACAGACTGACTGAAGTAACATTATAAACACTGCTGCTGCAGGACAGACTGACTGAAGTAACATTATAAACACTGCTGCTGCAGGACAGACTGACTGAAGTAACATTATAAACACAGCTGCAGGACAGACTGACTGAAGTAACATTATAAACACTGCTGCTGCAGGACAGACAGACTGAAGTAACATTATAAACACTGCTGCAGGACAGACTGACTGAAGTAACATTATAAACACTGCTGCAGGACAGACAGACTGAAGTAACATTATAAACACTGCTGCAGGACAGACTGACTGAAGTAACATTATAAACACTGCTGCTGCAGGACAGACTGACTGAAGTAACATTATAAACACTGCTGCAGGACAGACTGACTGAAGTAACATTATAAACACTGCTGCTGCAGGACAGACTGACTGAAGTAACATTATAAACACTGCTGCTGCAGGACAGACTGACTGAAGTAACATTATAAACACTGCTGCAGGACAGACTGACTGAAGTAACATTATAAACACTGCTGCAGGACAGACTGACTGAAGTAACATTATAAACACTGCTGCAGGACAGACTGACTGAAGTAACATTATAAACACTGCTGCAGGACAGACTGACTGAAGTAACATTATAAACACTGCAGCTGCAGGACAGACTGACTGAAGTAACATTATAAACACTGCTGCAGGACAGACAGACTGAAGTAACATTATAAACACTGCTGCTGCAGGACAGACTGACTGAAGTAACATTATAAACACTGCTGCAGGACAGACTGACTGAAGTAACATTATAAACACTGCTGCAGGACAGACTGACTGAAGTAACATTATAAACACTGCTGCTGCAGGACAGACTG
The DNA here is from genome assembly GCF_963971535.1 of Notolepis coatsorum. Classification (NCBI taxonomy): domain Eukaryota; kingdom Metazoa; phylum Chordata; class Actinopteri; order Aulopiformes; family Paralepididae; genus Notolepis; species Notolepis coatsorum. Next base: position 111,683,713 of record NC_140175.1, read on the forward strand.
ACTGAAGTAACATTATAAACACTGCTGCAGGACAGACTGAAGTAACATTATAAACACTGCTGCAGGACAGACTGACTGAAGTAACATTATAAACACTGCAGCAGGACAGACTGACTGAAGTAACATTATAAACACTGCTGCTGCAGGACAGACTGACTGAAGTAACATTATAAACACTGCTGCAGGACAGACTGACTGAAGTAACATTATAAACACAGCTGCAGGACAGACTGACTGAAGTAACATTATAAACACTGCTGCTGCAGGACAGACTGACTGAAGTAACATTATAAACACTGCTGCAGGACAGACTGACTGAAGTAACATTATAAACACTGCTGCTGCAGGACAGACTGACTGAAGTAACATTATAAACACTGCTGCTGCAGGACAGACTGACTGAAGTAACATTATAAACACTGCTGCAGGACAGACTGACTGAAGTAACATTATAAACACTGCTGCAGGACAGACTGACTGAAGTAACATTATAAACACTGCTGCTGCAGGACAGACTGACTGAAGTAACATTATAAACACTGCTGCTGCAGGACAGACTGACTGAAGTAACATTATAAACACTGCTGCTGCAGGACAGACTGAAGTAACATTATAAACACTGCTGCAGGACAGACTGACTGAAGTAACATTATAAACACTGCTGCTGCAGGACAGACTGACTGAAGTAACATTATAAACACTGCTGCAGGACAGACTGAAGTAACATTATAAACACTGCTGCAGGACAGACTGACTGAAGTAACATTATAAACACTGCTGCAGGACAGACTGACTGAAGTAACATTATAAACACTGCTGCAGGACAGACTGACTGAAGTAACATTATAAACACTGCTGCAGGACAGACTGACTGAAGTAACATTATAAACACTGCTGCTGCAGGACAGACTGACTGAAGTAACATTATAAACACTGCTGCAGGACAGACTGACTGAAGTAACATTATAAACACTGCTGCTGCAGGACAGACTGACTGAAGTAACATTATAAACACTGCTGCAGGACAGACTGACTGAAGTAACATTATAAACACTGCTGCTGCAGGACAGACTGACTGAAGTAACATTATAAACACTGCTGCAGGACAGACTGACTGAAGTAACATTATAAACACTGCTGCAGGACAGACTGACTGAAGTAACATTATAAACACTGCTGCAGGACAGACTGACTGAAGTAACATTATAAACACTGCTGCAGGACAGACAGACTGAAGTAACATTATAAACACTGCTGCTGCAGGACAGACTGACTGAAGTAACATTATAAACACTGCTGCTGCAGGACAGACTGACTGAAGTAACATTATAAACACTGCTGCAGGACAGACTGACTGAAGTAACATTATAAACACTGCTGCTGCAGGACAGACTGACTGAAGTAACATTATAAACACTGCTGCTGCAGGACAGACTGACTGAAGTAACATTATAAACACTGCTGCAGGACAGACTGACTGAAGTAACATTATAAACACTGCTGCAGGACAGACTGACTGAAGTAACATTATAAACACTGCTGCAGGACAGACTGACTGAAGTAACATTATAAACACTGCTGCAGGACAGACTGACTGAAGTAACATTATAAACACTGCTGCAGGACAGACTGACTGAAGTAACATTATAAACACTGCTGCTGCAGGACAGACTGACTGAAGTAACATTATAAACACTGCTGCAGGACAGACAGACTGAAGTAACATTATAAACACTGCTGCAGGACAGACTGACTGAAGTAACATTATAAACACTGCTGCAGGACAGACTGACTGAAGTAACATTATAAACACTGCTGCAGGACAGACTGACTGAAGTAACATTATAAACACTGCTGCTGCAGGACAGACTGACTGAAGTAACATTATAAACACTGCTGCAGGACAGACTGACTGAAGTAACATTATAAACACTGCTGCAGGACAGACTGACTGAAGTAACATTATAAACACTGCTGCAGGACAGACTGACTGAAGTAACATTATAAACACTGCTGCTGCAGGACAGACTGACTGAAGTAACATTATAAACACTGCTGCTGCAGGACAGACTGACTGAAGTAACATTATAAACACTGCTGCAGGACAGACTGACTGAAGTAACATTATAAACACTGCTGCAGGACAGACTGACTGAAGTAACATTATAAACACTGCTGCAGGACAGACTGACTGAAGTAACATTATAAACACTGCTGCAGGACAGACTGACTGAAGTAACATTATAAACACTGCTGCAGGACAGACTGACTGAAGTAACATTATAAACACTGCTGCAGGACAGACTGACTGAAGTAACATTATAAACACTGCTGCTGCAGGACAGACTGACTGAAGTAACATTATAAACACTGCTGCAGGACAGACAGACTGAAGTAACATTATAAACACTGCTGCAGGACAGACTGACTGAAGTAACATTATAAACACTGCTGCTGCAGGACAGACTGACTGAAGTAACATTATAAACACTGCTGCAGGACAGACTGACTGAAGTAACATTATAAACACTGCTGCTGCAGGACAGACTGACTGAAGTAACATTATAAACACTGCTGCAGGACAGACTGACTGAAGTAACATTATAAACACTGCTGCAGGACAGACTGACTGAAGTAACATTATAAACACTGCTGCAGGACAGACTGACTGAAGTAACATTATAAACACTGCTGCTGCAGGACAGACTGACTGAAGTAACATTATAAACACTGCTGCTGCAGGACAGACTGACTGAAGTAACATTATAAACACTGCTGCTGCAGGACAGACTGACTGAAGTAACATTATAAACACTGCTGCAGGACAGACTGACTGCAGTAACATTATAAACACTGCTGCAGGACAGACTGACTGAAGTAACATTATAAACACTGCTGCAGCAGCAGGACAGATGTATTTAGTATATATAGATAGATAGATATCATTCAGTAACATGATGACAGAGTTTAGCTAGCAGCCGGCTAACAACAACACAGACTCACCAGAATCCTCTCCTGATGATGATGTGGACTAACGGCACACTGTAAACACGATGTTTGATATGTTAGCTGGTAATAACTGCTAATAACGGGTATAATAACAATAATAATAATAATAATAATAATAATACGGGAGCCGACGGTTAAAGGAAACAGTCTCACTATTATAATAATAACCATGTGACGGAGAGTCAGCGGGTCCAAAATACCTCTGCCCGGCGGAAGGCGAAGGCGAACAGCTGATCCAGGTTGAAACGTCATCAGACACATTATGACACGAACATTAACAACAAGACACAGTGTTCACATTAGAACCTATGGAACACTGTAGAACCCTCTGGGTATAATTAAAAAAAACTGGGTAGAACTTAGGGAATTAAACCCCTTGTAGAATCGACTCTTTTCGTATCACAAACAGTACTGTATTTTCAAATCTGGTATGTCATAAATGTATAGATGTAGCAGTAGGCTACTGTCTATCTGTATGTCGTGTATGTTATGATGAATTGAAAATGGGGGACCCTGATGTAAACAAGACGAAAGTCTTTCTCTGGTCTGCATCCCCATAACAATTGTATGTATTGAGCTGTACTGTACTGTACCCATTCTGCAATCTGTTAATAAAGTTTTCAATCAATCAATCAATCATCATTATGAATTGAAAATGGGGGACCCTGATGTAAACAAGACAAACGTCTTTCTCTGGTCTGCATCCCCTTAACAATTGTGTGTATTGAGCTGTACTGTATTGTACCCATTCTGCAATCTGTTAAATAAAGTTTTCATTCATTCATTCACAGAAGACGAAGCCACCATGAGGCTCAAACTGGTGTTAAATAATTCTTCAGCAAAGTTACAAATTAAATGGGACTATTTTCTAGTGCTTTATTTGTGTGACATTTCTAAATTTAACATAAAGAATAAATAAATAAAGTTTGGTAGATATAGTTCATTTTAAACTTCATCAATTTAATTGCCCCCATGTTTCCCGTACCACTACTGTATATCAGAGCTCAGGTAGAGCTCTACTGTATATCAGAGCTCAGGTAGAGCTCTACTGTATATCAGAGCTCAGTTAGAGCTCTACTGTATATCAGAGCTCAGGTAGAGCTCTACTGTATATCAGAGCCCAGGTAGAGCTCTACTGTATATCAGAGCTCAGTTAGAGCTCTACTGTATATCAGAGCTCAGGTAGAGCTCTACTGTATATCAGAGCTCAGGTAGAGCTCTACTGTATATCAGAGCTCAGTTAGAGCTCTACTGTATATCAGAGCTCAGGTAGAGCTCTACTGTATATCAGAGCCCAGGTAGAGCTCTACTGTATATCAGAGCTCAGTTAGAGCTCTACTGTATATCAGAGCTCAGGTAGAGCTCTACTGTATATCAGAGCTCAGTTAGAGCTCTACTGTATATCAGAGCTCAGTTAGAGCTCTACTGTATATCAGAGCTCAGTTAGAGCTCTACTGTATATCAGAGCTCAGTTAGAGCTCTACTGTATATCAGAGCTCAGTTAGAGCTCTACTGTATATCAGAGCTCAGGTAGAGCTCTACTGTATATCAGAGCTCAGGTAGAGCTCTACTGTATATCAGAGCTCAGGTAGAGCTCTACTGTATATCAGAGCTCAGGTAGAGCTCTACTGTATATCAGAGCTCAGTTAGAGCTCAGTTAGAGCTCTACTGTATATCAGAGCTCAGTTAGAGCTCTACTGTATATCAGAGCTCAGTTAGAGCTCTACTGTATATCAGAGCTCAGTTAGAGCTCTACTGTATATCAGAGCTCAGTTAGAGCTCTACTGTATATCAGAGCTCAGGTAGAGCTCTACTGTATATCAGAGCTCAGTTAGAGCTCTACTGTATATCAGAGCTCAGTTAGAGCTCTACTGTATATCATAGCTCAGTTAGAGCTCTACTGTATATCAGAGCTCAGTTAGAGCTCTACTGTATATCAGAGCTCAGGTAGAGCTCTACTGTATATCAGAGCTCAGTTAGAGCTCTACTGTATATCAGAGCTCAGTTAGAGCTCTACTGTATATCAGAGCTCAGTTAGAGCTCTACTGTATATCAGAGCTCAGTTAGAGCTCTACTGTATATCAGAGCTCAGTTAGAGCTCTACTGTATATCAGAGCTCAGGTAGAGCTCTACTGTATATCAGAGCTCAGGTAGAGCTCTACTGTATATCAGAGCTCAGGTAGAGCTCTACTGTATATCAGAGCTCAGATAGAGCTCTACTGTATATCAGAGCTCAGTTAGAGCTCTACTGTATATCAGAGCTCAGTTAGAGCTCAGTTAGAGCTCTACTGTATATCAGAGCTCAGTTAGAGCTCTACTGTATATCAGAGCTCAGTTAGAGCTCTACTGTATATAAGAGCTCAGTTAGAGCTCTACTGTATATCAGAGCTCAGTTAGAGCTCTACTGTATATCAGAGCTCCATTAGAGCTCTACTGTATATCAGAGCTCAGTTAGAGCTCTACTGTATATCAGAGCTCAGTTAGAGCTCTACTGTATATCAGAGCTCAGTTAGAGCTCTACTGTATATCAGAGCTCCGTTAGAGCTCTACTGTATATCAGAGCTCCATTAGAGCTCTACTGTATATCAGAGCTCAGTTAGAGCTCTACTGTATATCAGAGCTCAGTTAGAGCTCTACTGTATATCATAGCTCCGTTAGAGCTCTACTGTATATCAGAGCTCAGTTAGAGCTCTACTGTATATCAGAGCCCAGATAGAGCTCTACTGTATATCAGAGCTCAGTTAGAGCTCTACTGTATATCAGAGCTCAGTTAGAGCTCTACTGTATATCAGAGCTCAGTTAGAGCTCTACTGTATATCAGAGCCCAGATAGAGCTCTACTGTATATCAGAGCTCAGTTAGAGCTCTACTGTATATCAGAGCTCAGGTAGAGCTCTACTGTATATCAGAGCTCAGTTAGAGCTCTACTGTATATCAGAGCTCAGTTAGAGCTCTACTGTATATCAGAGCTCAGTTAGAGCTCTACTGTATATCAGAGCTCAGTTAGAGCTCTACTGTATATCAGAGCTCAGTTAGAGCTCTACTGTATATCAGAGCTCAGTTAGAGCTCTACTGTATATCAGAGCTCAGTTAGAGCTCTACTGTATATCAGAGCTCAGTTAGAGCTCTACTGTATATCAGAGCTCAGTTAGAGCTCTACTGTATATCAGAGCTCAGTTAGAGCTCTACTGTATATCAGAGCCCAGATAGAGCTCTACTGTATATCAGAGCTCAGTTAGAGCTCAGTTAGAGCTCTACTGTATATCAGAGCTCAGTTAGAGCTCAGTTAGAGCTCTACTGTATATCAGAGCTCAGTTAGAGCTCTACTGTATATCAGAGCTCAGTTAGAGCTCTACTGTATATCAGAGCTCAGTTAGAGCTCTACTGTATATCAGAGCTCAGTTAGAGCTCTACTGTATATCAGAGCTCAGTTAGAGCTCTACTGTATATCAGAGCTCAGTTAGAGCTCTACTGTATATCAGAGCTCAGGTAGAGCTCTACTGTATATCAGAGCTCAGTTAGAGCTCTACTGTATATCAGCGCTCAGTTAGAGCTCTACTGTATATCAGAGCTCAGTTAGAGCTCTACTGTATATCAGAGCCCAGGTAGAGCTCTACTGTATATCAGAGCTCAGTTAGAGCTCTACTGTATATCAGAGCTCAGTTAGAGCTCTACTGTATATCAGAGCCCAGATAGAGCTCTACTGTATATCAGAGCTCAGTTAGAGCTCAGTTAGAGCTCTACTGTATATCAGAGCTCAGTTAGAGCTCAGTTAGAGCTCTACTGTATATCAGAGCTCAGTTAGAGCTCTACTGTATATCAGAGCTCAGTTAGAGCTCTACTGTATATCAGAGCTCAGTTAGAGCTCTACTGTATATCAGAGCTCAGTTAGAGCTCTACTGTATATCAGAGCTCAGTTAGAGCTCTACTGTATATCAGAGCTCAGTTAGAGCTCTACTGTATATCAGAGCTCAGTTAGAGCTCTACTGTATATCAGAGCTCAGTTAGAGCTCTACTGTATATCAGAGCTCAGTTAGAGCTCTACTGTATATCAGAGCTCAGTTAGAGCTCTACTGTATATCAGAGCTCAGTTAGAGCTCTACTGTATATCAGAGCTCAGTTAGAGCTCTACTGTATATCAGAGCTCAGTTAGAGCACTACTGTATATCAGAGCTCAGTTAGAGCTCTACTGTATATCAGAGCTCAGTTAGAGCTCTACTGTATATCAGAGCTCCATTAGAGCTCTACTGTATATCAGAGCTCAGTTAGAGCTCTACTGTATATCAGAGCTCAGTTAGAGCTCTACTGTATATCAGAGCTCAGTTAGAGCTCTACTGTATATCAGAGCTCAGTTAGAGCCCAGTTAGAGCTCTACTGTATATCAGAGCTCAGTTAGAGCCCAGGTAGAGCTCTACTGTATATCAGAGCTCAGTTAGAGCCCAGGTAGAGCTCTACTGTATATCAGAGCTCAGTTAGAGCTCTACTGTATATCAGAGCTCAGTTAGAGCCCAGGTAGAGCTCTACTGTATATCAGAGCTCAGTTAGAGCCCAGGTAGAGCTCTACTGTATATCAGAGCTCAGTTAGAGCTCTACTGTATATCAGAACTCAGTTAGAGCTCTACTGTATATCAGAGCTCAGTTAGAGCTCAGTTAGAGCTCTACTGTATATCAGAGCTCAGTTAGAGCTCTACTGTATATCAGAGCTCAGTTAGAGCTCTACTGTATATCAGAGTTCAGTTAGAGCTCTACTGTATATCAGAGCTCAGTTAGAGCTCTACTGTATATCAGAGCTCAGTTAGAGCTCTACTGTATATCAGAGCTCAGTTAGAGCTCTACTGTATATCAGAGCTCAGTTAGAGCTCTACTGTATATCAGAGCTCCATTAGAGCTCTACTGTATATCAGAGCCCAGGTAGAGCTCTACTGTATATCAGAGCTCAGTTAGAGCTCTACTGTATATCAGAGCTCAGTTAGAGCCCAGGTAGAGCTCTACTGTATATCAGAGCTCAGTTAGAGCTCTACTGTATATCAGAGCTCAGTTAGAGCTCTACTGTATATCAGAGCTCAGTTAGAGCTCAGTTAGAGCTCTACTGTATATCAGAGCTCAGGTAGAGCTCTACTGTATATCAGAGCTCAGTTAGAGCTCTACTGTATATCAGAGCTCAGTTAGAGCTCTACTGTATATCAGAGTTCAGTTAGAGCTCTACTGTATATCAGAGCTCAGTTAGAGCTCTACTGTATATCAGAGCTCAGTTAGAGCTCTACTGTATATCAGAGCTCAGTTAGAGCTCTACTGTATATCAGAGTTCAGTTAGAGCTCTACTGTATATCAGAGCTCAGTTAGAGCTCTACTGTATATCAGAGTTCAGTTAGAGCTCTACTGTATATCAGAGTTCAGTTAGAGCTCTACTGTATATCAGAGCTCAGTTAGAGCTCTACTGTATATCAGAGCTCAGTTAGAGCTCTACTGTATATCAGAGCTCAGTTAGAGCTCTACTGTATATCAGAGCTCAGTTAGAGCCCCAGGTAGAGCTCTACTGTATGTTTTTGACAGTTTATCAGCTTTTATTTTACAGAACCGTTTGTTGTTTATTTCTAGACATAGCAAGCTATTGGGGGAAAGGGGTTGTTCTGACAAGATACACTTTGCTTTCAAATAAATGTTGTTTATTTTTTTATAAAAATAATACGTCAGAATCCTCTGATCTTTGTTTGGACTGAACGTCTAGCTGCACGCATCAGAAAGCAGTTTACACATACAAGGAATTTGATTTGGTAATTTGGTGCGACATTAACAGTCAAATAAAATGGTAGAATAAGATCAAATGAAAGCCAAGTTTAAATAGAAGCACAATAGAATAGAATATAGTTATAAAATAAAATAGGCCCGGGCTGTACAGTTGTGCTGCATGATGTGATCAAGTATATACACTAATTAGAATACAAATAACAATACAGTGGGATGGAATATTCATCATACCTGGAGCCCCAAGGCAAGTTTGGTCCTGAAGATAATGCCCATTAGGGGTGTAAAGGTACACGTATCCGTACTGAACCGTTTCAGTACTGGACCTTTGGTTCAGTACGTGCTGTGTACCAAACGAATACAACGTTACTTTAACCAGAATGCAGAACTATTCTTTTTGCATACAGAATTTTATTCAAGTTCACCCCCTTTCCCAAAATGTAACTTGCGCAAAGGGATGGATGTTGTTCGTTCAGCCCACGCACACTACTGAGAGATTACCTGTAATTTAGCATAGCATCATAGTGTACGCAAACGACAAGCCAGAAGACCTATTCTTCACAAGCTATTCGTTGACAGCCCTACTTAACATACTGCACACTACATCACCCCTGAGTGGAACATGGAAAGCCAAACTTTGCCCCACTGTACCGAAAACCCGCACCGAACCGTGACTTAAAAACAGAGGTACGTACCGAAACAGTGGTCTTTGTGTACCGTTACACCCCTACTGCCTATACAAGGGTTTTGTGTGTTGGTTAACTGTAAATGTAGCATATTCATTCTTAAATGATGTTTAGAATTAGCATACAGAAGAATTAACTGACCAGGAATCAATTCATCAATCATGTTTAAGGTTTTATTTCAATACAAATGAGTTCAGGCTGTGAAACTGTCTGGTTCTTTATCTCTCCATCCTCTGAGCAGCTCCACTGAAGTAGTTGGAGGTTAAATGCCTTCAATTGCAGTCCGGAATGGAACTGCTCCTTTACATTACATACAGAGCTCTATTCTGTTCCTTTTATTACCCTGCCCATACCTGTACCTCCCCTCCCCCTTGCTGCTATGACGCCTGCATTTCTCCAAGGGGATCAATAAAGGAATCTCTTAGCATGTCCATCAGAATATGCAGGTAAACTGGGGAAGTAAAAGTGTCAGTCAGCAGTGAAGTGAGACGAGGGAGACTTTTGCCCCCAGTTCTTTGAAAGCCTGTAATACTGGGTGCATGACTGGTAATACTCTAGTGAACCATAGAATGTAGCAGATGATCTTGTGGTCTTTAGTCCAAGTAGCGATAGTGGCTCAGGAGGTAGAGCAGTCGTCTGGTAGTCGGAAGGTTTACCGGTTTGATTCCCGCTCCTCCCAGGCAGCATGTCGAAGTGTCCCTGAGCAAGACACTTAACCCCTAACGGCTCCTGATGAGCAGGTTGGCACCTTGCGTGGTCGCCTCCGCCGTCGGTGTGTGAGTGTGTGAGTGAATGGGTGAATGTGAGGAACAGAAATTGTAAAGCGCTTTGGAGAAGAGATATATAAAATGTACCAGCAGCTCCTTACTATAGTGTTCTGTGTCTGGTGTAGAACATGACATCAAATACAGTGTTCTGTGTCTGGTGTAGAACATGACATCAAATACAGTGTTCTGTGTCTGGTGTAGAACATGACATCAAATACAGTGTTCTGTGTAGAACATGACATCAAATACAGTGTTCTGTGTAGAACATGACATCAAATACAGTGTTCTGTGTAGAACATGACATCAAATACAGTGTTCTGTGTAGAACATGACATCAAATACAGTGTTCTGTGTCTGGTGTAGAACATGACATCAAATACAGTGTTCTGTGTCTGGTGTAGAACATGACATCAAATACAGTGTTCTGTGTAGAACATGACATCAAATACAGTGTTCTGTGTCTGGTGTAGAACATGACATCAAATACAGTGTTCTGTGTAGAACATGACATCAAATACAGTGTTCTGTGTAGAACATGACATCAAATACAGTGTTCTGTGCAGAACATGACATCAAATACAATGTTCTGTGTCTGGTGCAGAACATGACATCAAATACAGTGTTCTGTGTAGAACATGACATCAAATACAGTGTGTCTGGTGTAGAACATGACATCAAATACAGTGTTCTGTGTAGAACATGACATCAAATACAATGTTCTGTGTCTGGTGCAGAACATGACATCAAATACAGTGTTCTGTGTAGAACATGACATCAAATACAATGTTCTGTGTCTGGTGTAGAACATGACATCAAATACAGTGTGTCTGGTGTAGAACATGACATCAAATACAGTGTTCGGTGTAGAACATGACATCAAATACAGTGTTCTGTGTAGAACATGACATCAAATACAGTGTTCTGTGTAGAACATGACATCAAATACAGTGTTCTGTGTAGAACATGACATCAAATACAGTGTTCTGTGTAGAACATGACATCAAATACAATGTTCTGTGTCTGGTGTAGAACATGACATCAAATACAGTGTTCTGTGTAGAACATGACATCAAATACAGTGTTCTATGTAGAACATGACATCAAATACAGTGTTCTGTGTAGAACATGACATCAAATACAGTGTTCTGTGCAGAACATGACATCAAATACAGTGTTCTGTGCAGAACATGACATCAAATACAGTGTTCTGTGTCTGGTGTAGAACATGACATCAAATACAATTCCTGAAAGTGTTGTCATGACCTGTAGAACCAAAGAGGACAAATGTCTCAAATGTCCTGACTTTAGATGTGAATAGAGCAGCTGACAACTAGGGAAAGTCCATCTGACTGCTTGGAAAGACGGCTGAGAGGAGGGCATAGACCCCATGATGATGGCATGGTTAGCGCCCCATTACAGTGGTGGGTTAGCACCTCATTATAGCGGCAGTGCAGACGGTAAACACTTTGGCTGCACCCAAAAAGAGCTACGACAAATACAGGAACAATTCCCCCAGAGTCTGCGAGAGCAGCGGTGGAAGAGGACTCCCAGACAGATCACACGGTTACATGGACCGTGGAGCGGACAAGAAGATTTATTTCACCACCTATTTGTCTTATATCGTTTTCATGTCTTGGATATAAAACTGAAAATACAATATATAAAATTTAAAAAAAAACATGCAAACATGGAATCATACAGAGTAGCCTCCTCCTTCAATACATTTTAAATGATAAATCAGATCTATGAATCCAGCAGGGGAAATCATTAAATGTCTTGTGTTCAGATACAGTAGACCCCATGAAGTCACTAATAGAGGCCTTGCACAGAATGTTGTGTAGTTCTTCTTCCAACATGGCTGGCTGTAACAATGGCATTGTTACGTACATGGCAATGGAAGAGACAAGAATGGTTGCTATGTGCCGATATATGAGAAATATATAAACAAAAACATCATCATTTGGCTGTCTTATTACTTATTACGGTGTTTGAACTCAGTGACTGATGGTGTTTGAACTCAGTGACTGATGGTGTTTGAACTCAGTGACTGATGGTGTTTGAACTCAGTGACTGATGGTGTTTGAACTCAGTGACTGACGGTGTTTGAACTCAGTGACTGATGGTGTTTGAACTCAGTGACTGATGGTGTTTGAACTCAGTGACTGACGGTGTTTGAACTCAGTGACTGATGGTGTTTGAACTCAGTGACTGATGGTGTTTGAACTCAGTGACTGATGGTGTTTGAACTCAGTGACTGATGGTGTTTGAACTCAGTGACTGACGGTGTTTGAACTCAGTGTCTGATGGTGTTTGAACTCAGTGACTGATGGTGTTTGAACTCAGTGACTGATGGTGTTTGAGCTCAGTGACTGATGGTGTTTGAACTCAGTGACTGATGGTGTTTGAACTCAGTGACTGATGGTGTTTGAACTCAGTGTCTGATGGTGTTTGAGCTCAGTGACTGATGGTGTTTGAACTCAGTGACTGATGGTGTTTGAACTCAGTGACTGATGGTGTTTGAACTCAGTGACTGATGGTGTTTGAACTCAGTGTCTGACAGTGATTGAACTCAGTGTCTGACAGTGATTGATCACACCAGGTCCAGAAAGGCCAGTCTCTTGGCCACGCCCTCCTGTCCATGTCTCTCCTCGAGCTGCCGGCGCTCTGCAGGGTCAGAGGAGAGCAGGAGGCCGTCGTCATGGCAACTCCAGAACAGGAGGCGGCAGGGAGCTTGGAGGAGACGCAGCGCGACCAAGAAGTCTCCACTCGAGTTAAGCAGAGCCTTGGTCACAGTCAGGAGGTCCTGAGAGAGAGAGAGAGCGAGAGAGCGAGAGAGCGAGAGAGAGAGAGAGAGAGAGAGCGAGAGAGAGAGAGAGAGAGAGAGAGAGAGAGAGAGCGAGAGAGAGAGAGAGAGAGAGAGAGAGAGAGAGAGAATTTTCAATATCATCAAAATACAGCAATAACCCATGGTTTCTTTTCTTAATAGAAATATGAGTTTAGAGTTTAGACTCCGCACTCCAAATGAGTTCCAACTCTAATCAGGGTTCCCACAGACATTGCAAAGTAAAATTCAAGGACTTTCAATTACTTTTCCAAGCACTATTTTTTATTTTAAAAGGGCATTTAAAAGGATACAATTCACTTTTAAATGCTGATTTTTATAGAAAAATCTGATCCAATATTTATGGCTTAAAACCAATTTCCGACAATTAGTTACACTTTAGATAAAAAAAAATTTCATGGATGAACAAAACTTTCAATGTGAATGGTTGATTTGAATTTCAATGATGTAAAAAAATGGGCTGTTTCAAGGAATTCCAGGCCTTGATTTAACTTTTTATTTTGTATCAAGCACTTTAAGCACTTCAAGGACCTTGTGCAAACCCTGGGGTTGGGTACCGTTGATAGTTTTTAGTTCATTGATGTCGAATATCTTATATATAACTAAAGGCCATAATGTATAATATGCCTGTGAACGTCTGTGTCTCTGCCTTCTCCCCCCTGCATGTGGCGTGACCTGCTGACCTCTGGCTGTAGGCTCCCTCCACACACAGGGCCCCCTGTACATCTCACGCACACACTCACGTGCACACGCACACACACTCACGCACACACGCGCACACCCAGCTATCACGCCCATGAGTTATGGAGATGTTGTCCTCGAGACTAGGGGCCTCTCCCTGAGTACATCTGGAACCAATTAGCCCCCCTTCTTCTGACCAAGCACACACACAGCCTAGCAAGCACACACCACACACACACCCATGTTACACACACAGATACATACACACAACCCCCCCTCCCCTTTCTCTCCCCATCCTAGAGTGTATAAATGACATGTAATGTGGATATTCTGCCCTTCTTCTACTGGTGCTGCGAGAGGATGTGCCCGCGCGGGGTGACTGTTCTTCTTCTCTGTGAATAAAAGCTCCGTTTGAAATACTCCGTGTTCCGCTTCGTCTTTCGGTCGACTGGTCCACACCCATATCAATTAAGAATTCACGACGAGGGATAGGAAATACCTAACACCGTTCACATTTGTGTGCCATGCACACTGTGCATTATGAAGTGACAACAATTGCACCAACCTGCTCTCAAGGTACTGACCTGTGGCACAGTGATCTGTGTATTCTGTAGTACAGACGTCATTTGGCTGGTACCTTTAGAGTTCGGTACCCAACCCTAGAATTCAGTAAAGAATCTTGGTGTGTAGTATAGTAGCACCTCCTCAATCTGATGACGCTTCAACAGTCTCTCTCTAGCACCTCCTCAATCTGATGACGCTTCAACAGTCTCTCTCTAGCACCTCCTCAATCTGATGACGCTTCAACAGTCTCTCTCTAGCACCTCCTCAATCTGATGACGCTTCAACAGTCTCTCTCTAGCACCACCTCAATCTGATGACGCTTCAACAGTCTCTCTCTAGCACCTCCTCAATCTGATGACGCTTCAACAGTCTCTCTCTAGCACCTCCTCAATCTGATGACGCTTCAACAGTCTCTCTCTAGCACCTCCTCAATCTGATGATGCTTCAACAGTCTCTCTCTAGCACCTCCTCAATCTGACGACGCTTCAACAGTCTCTCTCTAGCACCTCCTCAATCTGATGATGCTTCAACAGTCTCTCTCTAGCACCTCCTCAATCTGACGACGCTTCAACAGTCTCTCTCTAGCACCTCCTCAATCTAACGGTATGAAAATATAGATCTTGTCCAAGTCTAGTGTCACACAATGTCAACAAACGCTCTCACCAGATTGGTCTGCTTCATCAGCGCTCTGATTCGCTCCTTGTCCTCCTCCAGCTGGGCCTGAGTTAGTGACATGGCAGTGTCCTTGCTACTGATTGGCTGGGGGGAGGAGGCGGCTGCAGTATCGTTGTTTGCTACTCGCAGAGGCTCTTCTTCCTGAGAATCACTTTCAAATACAAAGAGGTGAGAGGGAGCAGGCTCACTGGCTGCAGCCCCGGGACAAGCTGCCTTCACTGGGGGAAGGTCCCTGGAAGCTGCAGCCCCGGGACAAGCTGCCTTCACTGGGGGAAGGGCCCTGGAAGCTGCAGCCCCGGGACAAGCTGCCTTCACTGGGGGAAGGTCCCTGGAAGCTGCAGCCCCGGGACAAGCTGCCTTCACTGGGGGAAGGGCCCTGGAAGCTGCAGCCCCGGGACAAGCTGCCTTCACTGGGGGGCCGTCCCTGGAAGCTGCAGCCCCGGGACAAGCTGCCTTCACTGGGGGACCGTCCCTGGAAGCCTGGGACTCTAAGCCTTTCTCCTGGGGTGCAGCAGTAGAGGTAGCCTGGGCCTCTAAGCCTTTCTCCTGGGGTGCAGCAGTAGAGGTAGCCTGGGCCTCTAAGCCTTTCTCCTGGGGTGCAGCAGTAGAGGTAGCCTGGGCCTCTAAGCCTTTCTCCTGGGGTGCAGCAGTAGAGGTAGCCTGGGACTCTAAGCCTTTCTCCTGGGGTGCAGCAGTAGAGGTAGCCTGGGCCTCTAAGCCTTTCTCCTGGGGTGCAGCAGTAGAGGTAGCCTGGGCCTCTAAGCCTTTCTCCTGGGGTGCAGCAGTAGAGGTAGCCTGGGCCTCTAAGCCTTTCTCCTGAAGTGCAGCAGTAGAGGTAGCCTGGGCCTCTAAGCCTTTCTCCTGAAGTGCAGCAGTAGAGGTAAGGCAAGGGTGAAAGGTCTCCTCATCAGACTGGGAGAGAGAAACACAGGCCAAACATTAATAGAATACCTTGAGCCTCTGAGTGCATGCTTACCAACTGTCCGTCTGCAACACTACTATCACCAACATCTAAGAAGGGAGATCCCCCCTTGAACGGCTCTTCTAAGGTTTCTCTCCTCCACATTGCCTGTGGTGCATTTGGTCCTATTGCTAGGTTTTAGTGAGTTTTTCCTTAGCTTCGCGTGGGGTATGTCTGGGAGTGTTGCATTTATTTATTTTGTATTTATTTTACATTTTTTGGACTTTATGGTGTTCTTGTTTTGTTCTTGATTTATTGTGATGTTTCTTCTTGACTTGTTTAAAGAAGACGTGTCCGGCCCATGGGGACATTAACGTGTGTTGTCGGGCCTTACAAATACATTTGATTTGATTTGATTTAACCCTGCCAGGCCTCTCTGATCATCCGATTCAGGTCTTTGTGTAGTTCCCAGGGTGCAGTAGGGTTGAACAATTAATCAAAATGTTATTAAAATCACATTATGGCCTAGTCTAGTGCAATATCCAAATCACAGGAGGTGCAAGCCCTAGCCATATTTTCAGAAAATCCATTTGCATGTTCTTGGTATCTAGGGACATCTATGGACCTCACCTCAGGGAATGTATTCCCAGTGTCGGAAATATTGTGTAAATGCTTGAGTAAATTGTAATGAACCAAACGAGAATATCATTTCCATCTTTGACGGTGAATAACACCATGGAAAAGTGAGAAATTGCCACTGAGCTCATTCAGCACCTTCCTGAAATTAAGTGTACCAATAATATAAGCAAATTAACAAAGGGTAGATGATTTACAGGGGTTTTTGTAGATACAGTACTGAATTTTTCCATCCGGACACATGCTATTTGAAATATGAATTTTTGATCCACTTTTTCTCCCATTTTTCTATATTTTCTCCCATCCCAATTGTTGTATCATCCAATTCAACCCTCCCCTGTCACGAACGCTGTTTCTTGCCTCCCACAAGCCGGCTGCAATGTGGACTAAGTCATACATAGCACAAGTCCCCTCCGGTACTTGAGGTAACAGCAGTCGCATTTTTTCACCTGCGCAGCTCGACCTCTCAGTGGCGAGGAGTAACGCGTGGGAGGCTCACGCTGCCCCCGACACTTCCTGATTCTACTGCGCAGGCGCACCAACCGACCTGTAGGAGTCGCTGTCCACAACGCCCGATCCCCACCCATCAGTTTCCCACCCCCTAATACGGCCAATGTGTATTAGTATGAACGACCAGCTAAACTGAAAGCAATGTGGAGCGCTGGGCTCGAACAGGCGAGCCCAGCGTCTCCGCATTCGTGGCGAGCGCCTTGCCCACTACGCCACGTAGCCGCCCGAATATAGAATAATAATAAACTTTATTTGTATAGCACTTTTCATACAGAAGTTACAGTTCAAAGTGCTTCACAACAGTAAAAAATACAGGCATAAGCGAGCATAAAAAAAGATAGAGAGGTAGCAAGTAGGGATGTCCGATATTATCGGCCTACCGATATTATCGGCAGCGTTTCCGTTAGCCGGTAATTACCGGTATTTGACCGGCAAAATCTGTTGAAGTCCGACATATTTAATCTCTCCGGTCATAATGTCCGGTGAAAATAATTCCCTCCAAGCACAATTAGATTATTTGAATTGTATTAAAATAGGGAGAAGCATCCATCTGCAGACCGACAGAACCCCCAGCTTTGCCGGCAAGGTGCAGTACTCCAATTCAGCCATTGGCAATTCAGCTGTTGGGTGGGGGGCGCTGCTGAGCGGTTCACAGACCGGACCTAAAAACACCGCTGCTCTGTGGGTCTGCAGCTCCATGCTTCATGTAAATCTAGCAGCAGCCAGCTCGCGTTGACAACAGCGATGTCATTATTAGACCGGCTGCTTGGTGAAGCAACGATGAAACAAATGTAATGATTGTTTCGTTCATCGCATAGGCTATTTAATTTTAGCCTATTTTAATACAATTCAAATAATCTAATTGTGCTTCGAGGGAATTATTTTCACAGGACATTATGACCAGCACCAAGTCGTTGGGAGGTGGAGTCATCACGCAAACCCACGATAATGTTGCCGTCTCTCTCTGCCAAATTTCTCAGTTCTTCGCTTGATATAATTAATACAAATGTCCAATATAACGGAATTCGTTAGCTCATAAAAATGTGATTATAACAGACTGCTGTTTATTAATGTCGGGCAGACTGCCCACCGACACCTCAAGTCGGCAGCAGCACGAAGTCTCGAGGGACTTATTTTATTTGGAATATATTAATGACTGTATATATGCAAAAGTAGCCTAGTTTTAAGTTAAAATATTATAAATGCCTTGATGATGTCATTCTTTATATAGGCCTATCAATTGTTTTTAAGCTCAATAAACTCTGACCGGAATTTATCCCATTTGTCCGGTAGATTGAAATCTACCGGACACTCAGACCTGCAAAAAAAAATTCTAACGGAAACCCTGATTATCGGCCGATATGATGTTCACTCCACCATGCAGGTTATATTGAATTTTAAGATACCGGAGACCTTCTCCTATTTATACCTGGGTAACTTACCTGAGGAATTGGTAGGAGGAGACAGATATTTGATGAAAATATTTTTAGCAGCAAGTAAGAAAGCGATCACGCGTCTCTGGTATCAACAAGAACCTCCAACAAAAGAAAAATGGTTGGCCATTATAGGCGAAATATACACAATGGAAAGACTTACTTTTACTCTCAGATTACAGGAAGAGAAAGGTTTGAAGTACTGGGAAAAGTGGGACTTTTATATGGTAATGACAACAACCAGTGGATGATGTATTGATGTATAGTTGTAAAGAATATTCGCCATACCTATAGGGAAAGTAAGAGAATTGAGAACTCATGTGAAAAGTATATTTTTGTAAAGTGACACTAATAATGCAGCCCGGGATTGTGTTTTTGTTATGTCTTGTTGTTTGTGATTGTTTGCTTATTGTGAAAAACAATAAAAAGAAAGTAAAAAAAAAAAAAAAATGTGATATCGGAAAATAACGGTATCGGTTTTAAATTTTTTTCTTTTCTTTTTTTAACATTTCTATAACCTTTATTTACCCAGGCAAGCAAGCAAGAACAAATTCTGATTTTATTTATTGTCAAAAGTATGCATAATGTTGTGTTAATTCCACAACAAGATGTAATGTTAATTACCTGAAATTATAAAAAAAATTGGGGGGGGGGGGGAACCCTGCATATATCGGTATCGGAAATTAAGAGTTGGACAATATCGGTATCGGTAAAAAAAGCCAATATCGAGCATCCCTAGTAGCAAAGTAAGGTAAATCACAGTGTTTCACATTAGGATCTAGCATCCCAATAGGCCTTTCTGTTTACAGTTTCATTCAGTAATACAAATAATAAAAATAGAATAGACAGAGTAAAAACAAAGTGCGGTTGGATTCAGTTTAAAAATAGGCTAAAAATGATCAAATATAACGGACATACAACAGGGTATTTAACATACAACAGAGCAGTGCATCAGTAAGAAGTAAAAAGTGTGATAAAATACCGGTAGTTACATTTTGGATTACAACAGAGCAGTGCTCTTAAAATTACAGTGTGCATAGAACCGACACATACATTTGATAGGAAGCAAAGAGATAGGTTTTAAGCTGTCTTTTGAAGATGTCTAGCGAGTTGGCTTCCCTGATGTTTTGGGGTAGTTTGTTCCATAGTTTTGGGGCATAGTTGATAAAGGCTGCATTACCGATCCTCTTTTGACTGTTTCTGGGAGCCTCTAGTAGTCCAGCAGCTGATGATTGCAGTGTTCTTGCTGGCCTGTAATTTATTAGAGTGTTGGCGATGTAGCTAGCAATATCATATCATATCAGGCCTATGGCCAATACATCTATAGATCGGGCCAAATCTCCTCTTTCCAATGGAAGAGTTAAATCTGGATTTAGTACCAGGCACCCGTTACAGGGCAGCAAAGACGGTTAAATTAAATCTACTGTAAGTACAGTTACTTTTGTATAATGTCCATAGCTCTGCCATTTTTTATCGGATTGCGACATGGTTTTTTCTAGACGTTCACAGAAAGGTAAAGAAATACGGTGTATTTTATGGCAATAACATTCTGGTTTGTTTGACCCGTGAGATATAGTCACGGTTTTCACACCAATATATTTTGTTCACGTCAAGCGGCTGCAGCTTTGACTGCGGCTGGTGTGAGCTGGGTAGTGTAGTTTTATGAAATGTCGACGTCCATCGAAAGCCCTGGGTCTCCTCTTTCTTAAGACTACAACGAGTGCTTCTTCTTCTCGCGTCTAATTCATCCGTTTTCCAGGTGCAATGCGCAGCGATTTTTATAAGCTCATATTTCTCTAATAACACTTAAAAATAAAATCATTGGTAAGCAAACCTAATGCTGAAAATATACACTTTGACTGCTGTTTTGATAGGGTTAGGGTCTTTACACTTGGCTACATTTGAAAAAGAAAAGCAACATTACATAACCCCTTAAGCACGAGCGGTATATGAGAAATATGAGTTTATAAATATCTTGGCGCATTCCGGCAGAAACCGGATGAATTAGACGGAAATAAAGGAAGCCGTCATACTTGTGTGTAGTCCTGTGAAAGAAGAGACCCAGGGCTTTCGATGGGCTTTCGAATTTCATAAAACTACCCTACCCAGCACACACCAGCCCTGGTGTGAAATCATTTTTGAACTTTATTTTTCGTGATTATGAACAAACCTGAACGTTATTGCCATAAAATAGAACGTAGTTTGTTTCTTTACCTTTCTGTGAACGCCTAGGGGAAAAAATGTGTCTCAATCTGATGAGAAATGGCGGAGCATTTTTCATTACAAAAAAGTAACTGTACTTACAGTAGACTTCATTCACGGTCTTTGCTGCCCCGTTACGGGTGCCTGGTGGTACTAAATCCAGATTGAACTCTGCAATTGGAAAGAGGAGATTTGGCCCGATCCATAGATGTATGACTTGGCCATAATAAGGTAATTTATAGGCCTGATATTCTATATTCATATTTAAAATTGCATGTGTCCGGATGTCAAAATTCAGTACTACTGTATCTACAAAAAAACCTGTAAATCATCTGCCCTTTATTAATTTGCTTAGATTTTTGTACACTTTATTATTACCATATTATTCACCATCACATTTTCTTTTTCTTTTTTATTAAGTATTTTTTATAATAATTTAGATTCTCCTTTGGTTCATTACAATTTACTCAATCATAGTAACAGACACAATATTTCTGTCACTGGGAATACATTCCCTGAGGTCCATAGATACCAAGAACATGCAAATGGACCTTGTAGAAGTGGAGCAATCTTCCATTTACTTGGGTATGTACTTTTAAGCAAATTTTCTGAAAATATGGCTGGGGCTTAAGAGGTTAATACAGACTGTATTGATCTATGCATGACATGAAATAAATCTTGTACCGGTACCGGGCCGATCGGGTTTAAGAGATTAACTGTGCTATAGAAATAAAGCATGGCTTGACTTGACCTTTTAACCTTTAGGCTGCTAGAAACCCTGTCCTCAGGTAGAAAACTAGACCCTGTCCTGAGGTACAAACCTAAACCCTGACCTAGTTTTTTTTATTAGAATCTAACCTAGAATGAACATAGACCCTACCAAGAGGCTGCCTGGAACCAATCATGGAGCCACTCCTCTCTGCTTACCTCTTCTGCATAATTTTTTTCCGTAGCCGCATTTTGCGGAGACGCTCTCTGATTGGCCACTGACTGACGCTCTCTGATTGGCCACTGACATGTGCGCCCAATTGCGTGACGAGCTGTGTCTTTGCCCATTTCCGGGTCTAACAGCCTGCAACCTACCTAACGCCTAGTTTATCACTGGTTAAGCTTAGGCGACTCTTTCGAAGTTGGTTAAGGTTAGAGTTTGGAATCAGGGCTGGTGTTCTATCGCCCTGCTCTAAGACAAACTCTAACCTCAACCAACTTCGAAAGAGTGTCTAAGCTTAACCGGTGTAGAAACAGGCGTCACACGATTGGGCGCACATGTCACATGAAGTGGCCAATCAGAGAGCGTCTCCGCAAAATGCGGCTACGGAAAAAAATAACGCACCTCTTCCGAATCATCAAACTCCCTGCTAGCCTTCTCCAGGATCCCCAGCTTCCTGTGTGTCTGCTCTCTGTCCTGCACCGCCACCTGCTGGACCAATGATGCCACTGCCTCCACTGTAAGACAACAAAACCCAACAAGACTGACACAGTAGAATACAATAGAAGACAAGTAGATTTGAACATAAATATAATAACCACAGTAAAGAATGTCCTCCTGGGTGTTATGGTTAAAAAATAATTGTTGAATGAATGAACTAATCAATCAATCAATCAACAGTGTCAGACTGTGGTTGTACTGGGCAGCTCCTAGTGGTCAACAGTGTCAGACTGGTTGTACTGGGCAGCTCCTAGCGGTCAACAGTGTCAGACTGTGGTTGTACTGGGCAGCTCCTAGTGGTCAACAGTGTCAGACTGTGGTTGTACTGGGCAGCTACTAGTGGTCAACAGTGTCAGACTGTGGTTGTACTGGGCAGCTCCTAGTGGTCAACAGTGTCAGACTGTGGTTGTACTGGGCAGCTCCTAGTGGTCAACAGTGTCAGACTGGTTGTACTGGGCAGCTACTAGTGGTCAACAGTGTCAGACTGTGGTTGTACTGGGCAGCTCCTACTGGTCAACAGTGTCAGACTGGTTGTACTGGGCAGCTCCTAGTGGTCAACAGTGTCAGACTGTGGTTGTACTGGGTAGCTCCTAGTGGTCAACAGTGTCAGACTGTGGTTGTACTGGGCAGCTCCTAGTGGTCAACAGTGTCAGTCTGTGGTTGTAATTGGCAGCTCCTAGTGGTCAACAGTGTCAGTCTGTGGTTGTACTGGGTAGCTCCTAGTGGTCAACAGTGTCAGACTGTGGTTGTACTGGGCAGCTCCTAGTGGTCAACAGTGTCAGTCTGTGGTTGTAATTGGCAGCTCCTAGTGGTCAACAGTGTCAGACTGTGGTTGTACTGGGCAGCTCCTAGTGGTCAACAGTGTCAGACTGGTTGTACTGGGCAGCTCCTAGTGGTCAACAGTGTCAGACTGTGGTTGTACTGGGCAGCTCCTAGTGGTCAACAGTGTCAGACTGGTTGTACTGGGCAGATCCTAGTGGTCAACAGTGTCAGACTGTGGTTGTACTGGGCAGCTCCTAGTGGTCAACAGTGTCAGACTGTGGTTGTACTGGGCAGCTCCTAGTGGTCAACAGTGTCAGACTGGTTGTACTGGGCAGCTCCTAGTGGTCAACAGTGTCAGACTGTGGTTGTACTGGGCAGCTCCTAGTGGTCAACAGTGTCAGACTGGTTGTACTGGGCAGCTCCTAGTGGTCAACAGTGTCAGACTGTGGTTGTACTGGGCAGCTCCTAGTGGTCAACAGTGTCAGACTGTGGTTGTACTGGGCAGCTCCTAGTGGTCAACAGTGTCAGACTGTGGTTGTACTGGGCAGCTCCTAGTGGTCAACAGTGTCAGACTGTGGTTGTACTGGGCAGCTCAGACTGTGGTTGTACTGGGCAGCTCCTAGTGGTCAACAGTGTCAGACTGTGGTTGTACTGGGCAGTTCCTAGTGGTCAACAGTGTCAGACTGGTTGTACTGGGCAGCTCCTAGTGGTCAACAGTGTCAGACTGGTTGTACTGGGCAGCTCCTAGTGGTCAACAGTGTCAGACTGGTTGTACTGGGCAGCTCCTAGTGGTCAACAGTGTCAGACTGGTTGTACTGGGCAGCTCCTAGTGGTCAACAGTGTCAGACTGGTTGTACTGGGCAGCTCCTAGTGGTCAACAGTGTCAGACTGTGGTTGTACTGGGCAGCTCCTAGTGGTCAACAGTGTCAGACTGTGGTTGTACTGGGCAGCTCCTAGTGGTCAACAGTGTCAGACTGGTTGTACTGGGCAGCTCCTAGTGGTCAACAGTGTCAGACTGGTTGTACTGGGCAGCTCCTAGTGGTCAACAGTGTCAGACTGGTTGTACTGGGCAGCTCCTAGTGGTCAACAGTGTCAGACTGGTTGTACTGGGCAGCTCCTAGTGGTCAACAGTGTTAGACTGGTTGTACTGGGCAGCTCCCATGGTAAATATAACTAACCTGAGGTGGTAGCTGGTTCCTCCTCCAGTCTGGCTCTCTTGGGACTGGGCTGCTCTCCTTCTGCCTTCTGGGAGACGGCATCAGATGGTGACTCAGCATTATGAGCCTCAGATGGTGACTCAGCATTCTGAGCCTCAGATGGTGACTCTGCATCCTGAGCAGGAGACTTTGTTGATTGTCTGGTCATCTCGAACGCAGGTGATAATGAAGGAGACTCCTCAACACGAGGAGGCCGCTTCTGAGGAGGAGTGTCCAGCTGGGACTCAGGCTGGGCTGGTAGAGGGTCCTCTGGCGCCACCTGCTGGAGAAGGTTTATATGATGAGAAAGGCAGTTTGAGAAAGATGATGTTAAAGGACAGTTTGAGAAAGATGATGTTAAAGGACAGTTTGAGAAAGATGATGTTAAAGGACAGTTTGAGAAAGATGATGTTAAAGGACAGTTTGAGAAAGATGATGTTAACTCGTTCCCGGCCAACAACGATTATACTCGTTATTGGCCGCCAATCGCTGAACGCCAACAACGAGTATACTCGTTATTTGATCGTTATTTCTTTTATTCGATATTTCTATTCATTACAGGCCCACTGACTCAGGGTTAACATTGGGAATCGCATTGTAGAATGCCTAGGTGCAATACCGGCCGCATCACGCTAGACGGCGGTATCGAGCATCCTTTCTAACATGGTATCCTGGGCTGTGGGGCGAACGGTTGTCCCGGTTACATTGAAGCCCGTCAAATATCGCCGATCCATATGTTATGGTGGATTATGCCGTTGAGCAAATGGACATTGGATATACCAGATGGCGATCAAACAATTGGAATATTCTATTTGGATTACTCCCGGCCACAGGTAAGGGCGATTTGACGTCAATTTTAGCTTGATCCTGCAATGCTTTTACACCGATCGGGCTGATAACCGTTTTTAGTGTTCAATGCGAATGCCGTTACTGACAATCAAATAATCAGAAACGACCCCCCCCCCCCCTTTGATGCATTCATGATGGAACATAATAGCTATATTGTAGATTTGATTCCAGAACAATAGCGGGTTCAGGCAAGAAACGGCAGCATTTCATGAATTAGCCTCGACCGCTCTAAAACCATACTTATATTCACCACGGTATAACACGGGAACGTATGGATGGAAAAATTATCTCTTTTTTGCATCTTAACCGGAAGAAACTCAATGTCAAATGACTATAGTATTGAATCCATGGCTATAATATAGAATATAGATTTAGCTCTACAAACAAGGTGACTAACTCCCATCGTTTACAGCTTGGCAGTAGCTACCACAGGATAAGGCTAATAGCTGGCAGCCAATGAGGTAAAGGACAGTTTATGAAAGTGTTAAATGACAAGGAAGGAAAACTTGAAACTAAGTTTCAAAGGAAGATTGGAAAGTAGCTTGTGGTGAAGTTCATGCTAAATACATTCCTTAAATTAATACAATATAAATGGTTAATGAGGACATGCGACACTGTGGACGATTGTTTCCAGGTGTGGGAGTTTGTGATTGGAAGCATCAAGTGTTGAACAACACAGTGAGGGTCAATAAATAAATGTGTCTTTTTGCAGGTTTGAGCTTAAGCAGTTGTTGCTACGGTAACAGGGTTAGGGTTAGACCTACCTGCTCCACCACCAGTCTGCCAACCAGGTGTTTAATATAACGGTCTTTCATCGACTGCCAGCTGTGATTGGTCACATGCTTCTTCTCCATTTCCTGCCACAGCTGGTTCCCGCCCACCTTAGACCTGCTCTTGGAGATGATCTTCAAGATGGCAGCGTCCTCCTCGGGGGTGTAGGGAAGACGGCCTGACGGGACATTCAGAGAAGCATGGTTACTGTTACGAAGGATCAGATTAAACCGAATATATATATTTATTTATGGATATATATTGAATAGTATTTGTATATCGTTTGATATCCCTTGTATATTCCTTGTACATATACACGGAATATCCCTTTAGCCTACTATAGCCCATAATAGTTCATTCTCTTATTGGACAAAGGACCAGGCGCCAGGGGACCAGCCCCTGGCGTCAAGTTCAAAGGTACCGACGAGACATGTCCGTACTAGCCCCGGCTCCGCTCAGGGATACGGCTACCGAAATGAGAGTGGCACTATTTGTTCACCGTGCATATAAATATGGCGCAAGTAAATGTAGAAGTCCCTTACCCTTC
This sequence comes from Notolepis coatsorum, assembly GCF_963971535.1. Lineage (NCBI taxonomy): Eukaryota > Metazoa > Chordata > Actinopteri > Aulopiformes > Paralepididae > Notolepis > Notolepis coatsorum. Next base: position 111,709,917 of record NC_140175.1, read on the forward strand.
TTCCCAACTTAGTAACAGAACGTGAAGCCTCACCCACGATACGACGTGCGGTGAAGTATGGCCTGTTTGGCCTTAGAATAGCATTGAGACCTCGTGCGAATTAATAACTGAATTGTCAGAGTTTGGCACTGTACCGTCGAGTGCGACGTATTTCTATCAAGTAATAATAGTCTATCGTGTATGGTGCATCGTGCGGTTAGAGTTCTAAAGTGACCAGCATCTCCAACGCTTCCTCGTGTTATCTAGAGTCTTATCCAGGTTGGGCCAACCACATGGCGCTTTCATCCGAGGAGATCTAGGCGAGGACCGAGGGACATGTACACTGGATTACCTCCCGACGACTGCTGAGCCCTATGCGGCTGGAATATATTTGCTTTGGTACTGTGATTTGTGGAGCGGATAATCGCCGACGCCTGTGAGTGTTGGATTTACCCCCGAGAGGAGTCAAGTTGAGTCGGCGCTCAGAGAGACTGAGGTCGCCTAGCTTCTTCTTCATTGTGGAGCTACAGCCTACAAGAGAACCAAGGTGTATTCATCTGCGGATCAAGAGTCTATTGCACTGTCTTCTGTACTTGAAGTCTCCATAGATATCGTTGACCAGACGGTCTACTACCGACGGCTCTCCTACCCCCCCTACCGGCTTACAACCGGGAGGACCCCCTCCAGAATATCCCGCTATATCATTAAGTGTACCATAGATGTAATTCCCTAAGAACCAGGTTGTATACTTGCTTCCTGCGTAACCAGAGATTGGACATTCAGTGTTGATTTGCCTACGAGTACTCATTTGCCTTACAAGTGCATTCAAATGATAAATGTAAGATAAATATTCTATGTACCTTTTGCTCCATTAAATATTTGATTATTACCTTTGACTGGAACCGATTTCATTGTGGAAAGTGTTCATCATATTTAGATATCGTGTACTGTATGGCCAGTAGTTAAAGTACATAAAGCGGTAGTGGTTTAATGATACCATACTTATCAATACAGTCAGGGAATTGTACCCCTCAGTTACAATTGGTCCTTCGAGCCGGATGGTAATTAGTGTAATATTAATATAGTGGTATTAATATTGAAATGGCCTATGATGAACACTCCACGAAACGGTCCTCCTAAAGTAGAACGCCCGCAGCGTAGACGGCAGCCACCTCAGTACTTAGAGGATTACGCTGCCAGTATACTACCTAGCCTTCTACATACGGTAAACGCGGTAAAAGTAGAAAGTAAAATTATGTCCGACCCTATCAACCAGGATACCCCGACCACAGAGGCCCTAGTGGGTTCTAATGTAACTGACCAAGCTCACGGTGGGGACCAGGAGGGAACTGACACGACTTTACCCCCCGCCAAGACCGAAGAAGTAGTTCCCAGAGAGCTCCGGGAGGAAGACAACCCTCCAGAGATGGAACTCTGCACGGAACAAGATGAGGAGAGCGCCGAGGAGATAGAGCTCCAGGACTCCCCGCAGGAGAACGCATCCCCAACAAGTATCACCTCAACCAGCGTCTTCCCCCAGCGAGGCGGACAAGATGCTGGCACAGGCGTTCCTCGCCAGCCTAGCAGCCTCCACAGAGCGCGATCGGCTCCAAGCACAGACGCTTAGTGAGCGCGAACATTCTACCATGGAAAGAGAACGCATTCAAGCGCAGCAACGGAGCGACGAAGAGCGTATACGTCTGGAGATGAGACGCCTTCAGACGGAAGAGAATATGGCAAGAGACCGGGCCGACACCCAGCGTGCCGCTGCCGGTGCCCAAAGAGAAGCAGAGCGCGACATCGCTCTCACCAAGCGCGAAGCCGAGCGCGACCGATTACAAGCGCAGCTAATGGAGCAGCTGATCGCCAGGGCGACACCCCCTCCCTCCACACGGGGTTCCAGGGCCTCGTCAAGACACGGGTCAAGGGCACCCTCCCCTAACCGATTAAGCGACCCTGAGCCCGACCACCAGAGAGAGCCTATACCCCCCTCCGAACTCCTTCCCCGACTGGTCCCAGTGAGACCCAGCTACAAGGAAGGAACGGCGTACACCGCGGAGAGGCTAAATAGACGACTACAGGATCTAGATGACCTGACAGAGGAAGAAGAGGGAGAGGAGGAGAGTCAAGCCCGACAGCAGCACAGTACTCCACAGGACCAGGAGGTCCAGTACAGCCCAGGCTATACCCCCGCGGCTCTGCGCTACAGACCCCCGACTCTATTCACGGGTGAGCATGACGCACGACCAGTCCCGAGGAATAGCACCTGGACCAGCGGGCCATGGTACCCTGCCGGTACCAGCCCACCGAGAGGCGTAAGAGGAGACTCACCTAGGAGGCCTCTCTTCCAACGCTCACCGATGTGCCAGCCATCCACGGCGTCATACATTGGCACACCGACGTTTCCAGACTTCACCCATGAGAACCGAGCACAGTACACGGAGCTACGGATGTGCTTAGAGACAATGATGGTGGATGTAGCTGATGAACGCCACAAGTATGCTATCCTATTGAAGCACCTGAAAGTGCCCAGAGCGCACAACATAGCGCTAGCTTATGCCACCTCTACGACCCCATACACCGCGGCTCTAGCAGCACTAGACCAAAGATATGGACGTATATGGGATTACGTAATACAAGAGATAAGGCATATTGACCGCCTACCCCCAGCAACAGACAATCGCTCACTAGACGACCTGTCTATCAAAGTACAATCCCTGGTAGGGATGCTGGGGGCGCAACGAGAAAAGGGTATGCACGAACTATACGCAAACTCGAATGTCGAGAGGATTTTAGAGAAGCTGCCGCCCGCCCGACAGGAGCGCTTCAGGCGGCAAAGAGACCACCGTGATCCTAACGGTCCCGAGCCATCCCTCCTAGACCTAGCCGACTTCCTGGCGAGAGAAGTCAGCAGCCTACGGTTGGATACGTTCGTGCGGAGCACACCAAGCTCCAGAGAGGGACCTAGGAGAGCAAACGATGGCCGAAGATTGGTGACTGTCATGCACCAATCAGAATCAGTACCGAGCAGCAAGAACCACAGTACCCCCTCGACGAAAGAGAAGTGGAAGATGGTGTGCCCGTACTGCGAAAAGGAACACTGGTTGTCACAATGTGACCTGTTCAAGAAGATGACCGCTGAAGAAGTGAGTCACTGGATAAAGTCCAACAGGCGCTGTTACCGATGTGCGCGCAGTCACATGGCAGCCGAGTGCCGCCTAAAGAAGAGGTGTAGTCGGTGTGACGGAGCCCACCTAGATGTCCTACAGAACAGAAGAAAGCCTGCACCATCCAGCAGCACAAAGGCAAGTGTTATGTACATTGACCCCGCTAGCAGCGGGGGCGCCCAGGTGCTCTTAAAGGTGGTCCGCGTAACACTGAGTTACCAAGATAAGGTCATGGACACTTACGCCGTCCTTGATGACGGGTCAGAGAAGACCCTTCTCCTCGCGTCCGCTGCGGCCCAGCTGGGGCTGCGGGGGAGCGAAAACCAGATGACGATTCGGACAATAAGAAGAGATCTAAAGACGATAAAGGGCGAGAATGTCTCCTTCACTATCGCAGCAAGCGGGCAGCCAGAGAGACGGTATAGGATTACTAATGCTTTCACCAGCCAAGAAATAGGACTATCGCAGTACACCTACCCCATCGCCAAGCTGATGGATAAATATGTGCACCTGCGTCAACTACCTATCCCGCTCATAGACGGTGCCACCCCGACCCTGCTGATAGGCTCCGACCATGCAGACCTCATAGTCCCGATAGACCGGGTCCATACAGGACCCAGAGGTTGTCCTGCAGCAGTCGAGACCCGCCTAGGATGGACACTACAAGGCCCCCTCGCCAAGTCTCTTAACCGAACAGCAGCCACTAGCTGCCTCCACTCCAGAGTGACCGAAGAAGACACTACTCTCCTGCAGCATGTCGAGAGGCTATGGACACTAGAGACAATGCCCTTTAAGAACGAAAAGAAAGACATTCGTTCTAAGGAAGATATTTACGCTATAGCCCTCCTCGAGCAAGGGACAAAGAGAGTCACAGTCAACGGAGTGATGAGATACGCAACTCCACTCCTGAGGCGAGAGGGAATGCCCACCTTTCACGCCACAAAAGAAGCGACGGAGCGGTATCTATTGAACACAGAGCGGCGCCTAGCCAAAGACCCCGCTCAAGAGACTGTGTACCGCGCTGAGATTAACAAGCTAATCACAGCGGGACACATAAAGAAAATTGACATTAAAGAGGCCGATCAGACGACCGAATCATGGTACGTGCCGCACCACAAGGTCCACCACAACGGCAAGGATCGTATTGTGTTTAACTGCAGCTACCAAATCGGATCACAAAATCTGAATAAAGAGCTCTTGCCCGGCCCAACACTCGGCCCCTCTCTACTAGGCGTGCTACTACGCTTCCGTAGTAGCACCGTAGGACAAGGTGGCTATCAGCGGCGACATCAAAGGGATGTTCCTGCAGGTGAGACTAGTGGAGGAGGACAAGCCCCTGCTGCGGTTCCTATGGAGAGAGAGGATCGGAGATGAGCACCCAGCCATCTGTCAATGGGAAGTCCTCCCTTTCGGAACCACATGCAGCCCATGCTGTGCTACGTTTGCACTACAAAAACACGTTGCAGAGGACCCAGCAGCAGATGAAGAGGTCCGACAAAGTGTGACAAATAGTTTCTACGTGGACAACTGTTTACAAAGCGTCTCGACGCCAGAAGAAGCCGAGGCTCTTCTACTCAAGCTCCGCGCCTCCCTGATCTAAGGCGGCTTTGATCTCAGGCAGTGGGCCAGCAGCGACCCGCAAGTATTGCGCAGCCTCTCCCCCGAGGACAAGGCAGCGAGCAGCGACACCTGGATGGCGACCATCCCAGGAGAAGCCCAAGAAATGACACTAGGACTAGTCTGGCGCTTCAAAACAGACTCGCTCCATTATAGACACAAACCCCTGACCAAGGAGCAGGGAAGGTCGACGGCAATACCGACCACCAGACGGAGTGTATACAGAACACTCGCCAGACAATATGACCCGTTGGGATGTATTCTACCCTACACCACCAGGGCAAAGATGATTGTAAGAGCGCTATGGGACAAGGACCAGGGCTGGGACGATCCCATACCCGAACACCTTGCATCCACATGGAGAGAGTGGGAGACGGAACTCCGCTCACTCCCAGGTGTTAACATACGCCGCAGCTACTTCCCACCCACAGTGAGGCCAGAGACATGCAAGATGGACCTGCACGTATTCAGCGACGCCTCCGAAGTAGCCTACGGTTCGGTGGCCTACTTGCGTGCCCGAGAGGAGGGAGGAGAAATACATACTGCTTTCATCCTGGCTCGCTCAAGAATAGCCCCACGAAAGCAACAATCTATCCCGCGTCTAGAGCTCTGCGCAGCCCTTGCAGGAGCGCAGCTCGCCACGTTAATCCAACGTGAACTCACCATCCCGGTGCAAAGAACAATCTTGTGGTCAGACTCCACGACAGTACTCACATGGATCCGGTCTGATTCGTGCAGATACAAGGTCTTCGTGGGAGTCAGAGTCACCGAGATTCAAGAGTTAACAGAAGTAGCGAGCTGGAGGTATGTGGACACCAAACACAACCCAGCTGACGTCATCACCCGGGGAATGTCCCTGGATGACCTCACCCGTCACAACCTCTACAGTGACGGACCAGAGTTTCTCAAGCTCCCCGAAGAAGAGTGGCCTACACCCACCCCACGGGAGGAGAGTAAAGAGGAGGCCGAAAACAAGAAACCTATGTTCTGTGGATTGAACACACTCGTCTCCACAGACCCCGACATAGACGATTGCCTCACCCTACAGAGTGCGCATCTAAAGACATTTCTGTGGCACCACCCAGAGGTTCAGCCCACGACTGACATTTCAGCAGCTGACTACGAAGAAGCAGAACTTCTTCTACTACAACGAGCCCAGAGAGACTCGTTCCCCGATGAGCTAGACTGTCTACAGGGAGCAAAGCCCGTCCCATCAGACAGCAGACTGCTCCACCTAGCCCCCGAGAGCGACGCCCATAGTCTCATCAGAGTGGGTGGTCGTCTGCGGAGAGCCCCAGACTTACCGGATGACGTCAAGTACCCGATAGTCTTGAACAGCCGACACAAGGTCACAGAGCTGATCATAAAGAAATACGACGAGGATGTGCACCACGCAGGGGCAGAGAGAGTCTTCGCGGAGATCAGACGTCGTTATTGGATACTGCAAGGGAGAGAAGCAGTGCGGCGCTTCCAGCGAACCTGTCTAGACTGTCGTAAGTGGCGAGCCCAGCCCAGTATACCCCGGATGGCTGACCTACCTCCCTGTCGCCTCCGACTCGGCGACAGGCCTTTTCACTCCACCGGTATGGACTGTTTCGGCCCGCTGTATATAAAGAAAGGAAGAGGAACCGAGAAGCGGTGGGGTATTGTATTCAAATGCATGACCACCAGAGCGATACATATCGAACTCCTTCCAACCATGAGCACAGACTCATTCCTTATGGCCTTCCGAAGATTCACATCACGGAAAGGAAAACCGTCTACATTATTGTCTGATCACGGGACAAACTTCAAAGGCGGAGAAAGAGAGCTGAGAGAGAGCTTCCAAGCTATGGGCCCAGAACTTAAGACCCACCTCGCTCCATCCCAGATTGACTTCCAGTTTAATCCCCCGAACGCACCTCACTTCGGTGGAACTTGGGAACGAGAAGTACGTTCTATAAAGACAGCCCTGTATGCCGTGCTTGGGGCCCAGACCGTGGCGGAAGAAGTCTTAATGACAGTCCTCACGGAGATCGAGGGAGTATTGAACTCAAAGCCCCTCGGTTACGTCTCAAGTGATGTAGCAGATGTCGACCCAGTCACCCCCAACACACTCTTGATGGGGCGGCTGGACCCCGCGCTACCCCAGACAATGTACAGGCCTGAAGAAGCGAACGGCCGAAGAATGTGGAGGTACAGTCAAGTATTGGCTGACAAGTTTTGGAACAGCTTCCTACTCCACTACCTACCGTCTCTACAGACCCGCCAGAAATGGGTGAAAGAGAGAGACAATTTGACAGAAGGAACAGTCGTCATGATTATCGACCAGTCACTACCCCGAGCTATGTGGCCGGCTGGCCACGTAAGCAAAGTGATCACCGGTGCCGATGGAAAGGTCCGAGCAGCTGAAGTGCTCGTCCAAGGGCGGACCTACACCCGACCCGTGGCGAGGCTAATAGAACTGCCAAGGCTCCCCGATACTATCGATGACGACCATGACCCCATGACTTTGTGAATTGACTGACCCTCACAGCGGACATTGAGTAGTGGACAGTGCGGTTAATCTGTCTCTGCTTAGCTAATTAGGTGGGACTAATTAGGGGGCGGCTGTTACGAAGGATCAGATTAAACCGAATATATATATTTATTTTTGGATATATATTGAATAGTATTTGTATATCGTTTGATATCCCTTGTATATTCCTTGTACATATACACGGAATATCCCTTTAGCCTACTATAGCCCATAATAGTTCATTCTCTTATTGGACAAAGGACCAGGCGCCAGGGGACCAGCCCCTGGCGTCAAGTTCAAAGGTACCGACGAGACATGTCCGTACTAGCCCCGGCTCCGCTCAGGGATACGGCTACCGAAATGAGAGTGGCACTATTTGTTCACCGTGCATATAAATATGGCGCAAGTAAATGTAGAAGTCCCTTACCCTTCTTCCCAACTTAGTAACAGAACGTGAAGCCTCACCCACGATACGACGTGCGGTAGGGTGCATCAAAATACACATTTCCAGCGTATTGATTTGTATGGGTGCTAAAAGTGTTACCATCCATGTAAAAACAATACATGCAAAATATTTTTGCAATACGAGGTGATTTAGATGTGCAACGGTACATCAGTACATGCTGTCCTCTCCCAACATGGCCTGCTGTTAGTGTCTGTGTGTGTCTGTGTGTGTGTGTGTGAGTTGCAACATTGTTTCATCTCGCACCTGGTCCTGCAATTTTTGGGGGGATGGGCGGGATGGGCCTATAAATAGCTTTACCTGTGTGGCTCTGCATCAGAGTTTACTCAATTCCCCCAACTCCACCATCACCCACCACATGATCCAGCTCTCCAACTATATCTCCAGCTATCCAGTTCTCACAAGATGGCATCGCCGCCCTTAGGCTCCCGCCAGAGCAGCCGCAGCCTGGTCTTTGGTCTGGGCCCCAGCATAACCAATGCAGATGCCATCATCAATGGTGCCAAACTGCCAAGTGGTCGCCAGATCTTGCGGTGCATGCTGTACAACTGCGACACGCAACTGCATGCCAAGCGGCCAGGTTTGACCGGAGCCTTGTCACGGTTCCATGCGGCTAAGGACGTTTTGGAGCAGGTGCAGCCATTTTATGGAAAGGCCAATATTCCAATGGTGAGTGATCGTCGAGCATGCGTCAAGATAGTAGCGCTTGTCGATGCTAGCAACAAGCTGCGGCAAATTCCAAAGGCCAGGCGCTCCAGTGAGGCTACAGCTCGACTGGTGGACGCAATGGAGCACAAGCTGGATGCCACATTCCCGCTGTGGTCTCCAAATGCAGAGGAGCTGATCTGTGATCCAGAGGACATTGCTTTCCTGGCCAGCATGAAGGGCGACAGAGTGGCCACATTTGGAGCATTGGATGCCAATCTGCAATCCAAGTTGAAGCGGCGACAGGAGCGTGAAGCAGCGCAGCAGGCATGCTTTACCAAGGAGCAGCAGGAGATGACTGCGAGGTCCAGCATGGCGGTGGTGTTGGAAAGCGAAAGTGATGAAGACAGCAATGCAGATGAAACAGCTGCTCCACCGGCTGAGAACACACCCACCCGTGAGCGTAAGAAGACTGGCACCACAGCCTTCATTCCATCAGACATTCTCAGCCGGCCGAGTCTTGTGTCACTGGCTACACGGTTGAAGATCACACCAATGCAGCATGCTGCCTTCACGCGCGGTCTGATCGAGGAATCCGGTGGCAATTCGGCAATGGTCTCCACATCCTACGCAACAGCAGACCGAGCGCGCCGCCACGTGTTGCAGGCCATCAGTGAGGACCAGCAAGAACAGTGGACACCACCTCCCATGTGCACCTTGCACTGGGACAGCAAGTTGACGCCAATGCTCAACAATGTGCGCCAGTTGGAGGAGCGTCTGACAGTGGTGATCGGAGACGCGGAGCGGCTCAAACTGCTTGGTGTGCCAGCATACATGAAGGGGACTGATGAGGCATGTGGAACGATCATTGCCCGGCTGACATGCAAGCTGCTGCAGGACTGGTGCTGCACCGATCAGGTTGTCAACATGGCATTTGACACCACCGCATCAAACACTGGCCATCTCACGGCAGCCTGCATTGCCATCCAGCTCTCACTGGGTCGACCACTGCTCTGGTCCGGGTGCCGGCACCACATCGGCGAGGTGCTCCTCAGCCACATCTTCACTGACCTCAAGGTGGAGACGTCACGCTCGCCAGAGGTTACATTGTTTACACGTCTGCGCGACAACTGGAACCTGTTGCCACACAAGGACAGCGGCCCATTGGCCCGCTACATTCCTGGCGATGCCAAAACACCGTTCCTGGGCAAGTTGCGTGCTGAACTAATTGTGTGTGCTGCAGGAGTGCTCGACTACAAGCGAGGCGACTATCGCGAGTTCGTGCAGCTATGTCTTGTGTATCTGAGTGCAGACAGTGCAGAGCACACTCCAGTTAACTTCCAACGACCGGGAGCACTGCACAAGGCGCGGTGGATGGCTAAGCTGCTCTACACTCTCAAGCTGGCCTTGATGGAGCAGCACATTGCCTTGCTTCCTCAGGGGACCATCACTACGCAGCAGCAGGTGCTGAAGATTCGGGCGTTTGCCAACTTCATCACGCACATCTACGCAACGTGGTGGTTGACCTGCGACACGGCCGTAGATGCGGCATGGAATGACCTTACACTCTACCACAACCTGTACGCATACAAGTCTGTTGACGAGGGCATCGCAGCATCAGCGATTAAGGCGCTGAAGCGGCACCTATGGTACCTGTCAGGCGAGATGCTGCCCCTGGCACTCTTCAGCACCAAGGTGCCAGTTGGCGAGCGGCGCGCACTTGCAGATGCTATATTGGAGCACAAGCCGGCTGATATATCCATGCAAGCCCCACAGCTCCGCTTTGGCACTGGCTTCGGCAAGCCAAAGTTTCCAACCCTCTCGCCGACCACCAGCTTGGCTGACCTCGCCAACCCAGACTGCTGGTTCGGCATGCACCTGCTGCACATCGATCCCGCGTTTCTTTCACTGGATGTAGAGGATTGGGTTACCAGTACAGCATTTCAGATGGGTGCAGTGAATGTACGTGCCATCAATGTTGTGAATGACTGTGCCGAGCGTGGCGTCAAACTGACGTCAGACTTTGTGGCAGCAGCCAGGAGCGAGGAGCACCTGCAGAATGTGCTACAGGCAGTTGAGCATCTTCGCTGCTGCAAGCGCAAGCTGGACCAGGGCCCTCATTCATCAATAGTGTGCGTAGAACATTTCTATTTCCACACGTAAGCACGGAATGTAGAACTAGTGTACGCACAGGGAAGTCGGGATTCATCACACGGTGCGTACGCAGGCTCTATGCTCCTCCGTGTTGATGAATACCACTTTGTTCTACCGTCAATGCTCGTGCATGATTATCCATATATGGTCATGAAAATGAGGAAACACCCCCCATGGGATGTGAAATAATGGACTGACCCGAGCGGGACTCTGAGAAACTCCACGGAGAATTCACTGCTGTCGAACCAAGAAGACACTATCGCGTATTATGGGATAAATAAAAGGCGGATTTGTAAACGGTGATGTCAGATATCAACGGCTCCCTAAGACCATTGCTGCAATTCTGCCTGGACAGCTCAAAATACTAATAAAGACCGTTCGTTGACCACTGTTTGGCGTTGGTTGTGTGTCATTATAACCGTGCTGTAATATGAATGCCTTTATTAGTTGTGTTCGATTGGCTATATGATTTTTAGAGGCATCTATTTTGTTGTCGGCTAATAAAGACCGCGCTGGAATATGACTGCCTTTTCCCGTGTTGTTTGATTAATACCCAGGGATTAAGGTTCTCCTCAATTTTATTCCAAATCGCGATGGATCTCTCGTCAATTTTCTACCTGCTGCATATGATTTCTAGAGGCATACTACAATCTATTTTGATGTCAGTATTGGGTAGCCTACATAAACAATAATAGAGAGCATATACAAGAACAATGAATCTCACTGCATGTATGATGTAGCCTGCCTTTTCAATACATGAACTTGAATCCCATCATGTTTGTGTGCGGGACTCACAAGGCTGTTGTCACAATGGGTGGTACCGATACAGACTAATAATAACAGTCCACACAATATCACGATCCATGCCATAGCCTATGTTCTATTAGGACATGATCTGTGACGACAAATGTTCTAGAATGTTTGATTAAGATATCATACTCTGACAGCATGCCTATGAGCAACAAAAACGCAAACTTGAATCCCATCATATACATAGTCTGTCCACTATCTGCATGGTGTCATTGCAATGCGTTTTCTATTCTTTCTTATACAGTAAAAAGGGGGAAGAACACTATATTCATATGACTTATTCTGCTTACAGCTTCGAAATTCCACTTGTTTCGTTTAACGTAAAGCCTTTTAAATATAATCAAAACGTTCCCGTGTTTCGGCGGTCTGTGCGCAACATAATAACGAGTTGAGCTTTATGATTTATGATGAATTGAAAATGGGGGACCCTGATGTAAACAAGACGAAAGTTGGTCTGCATCCCCAATTAACAATTGTATGTACTGAGCTGTACTGTACTGTACCCATTCTGCAATCTGTTAATAAACTTTTCAATCAATCAATCAATCAAGCTACGCGGAGCGCAGTCAGTCAGTAGCCTACACCCCGTATATTCCGATAACGCTATATAAACCATGCTGCATTCATTCTGAGAGAAAGATCTATTATTCCAAATGCTATTTATAGGGTTTTGACCATAATTACACTACTGTTGCTATTTTACAATGAACTATAATGAACTACGGTTCGTACAGAACATGCCAGTGTTATTATGTACAGAAGCTCATTTCCTTGTTGTAATAATATATTCTACCACTGGGCGTCAGGTACGCCTGGTCTGACCTGTGCGTAGATGTAAGCACGGAGTCAAGTTCAAATCGAAATTGATGAATCCCACTCTTTGCTTAGAAATGATCGTACGCACAGGGTAAGCACAGATCTGTGCGTAGAACACGTTGATGAATGAGGGCCCAGGTCTAGGACTCTAGGATGCTTGAGACATGTTTGAAAGACTATTTCAATGTTGTTATCAAACATTTTGTTCTTAAATGTTAGGGTTAATAAATGTTGTTCTCAAAAACTATTTCTTGCCGTTTTTGAAATTGCCTTGTCATGTTATCTAGTAAAACGCCCAAAAAGGCCAATTTTCATATATTTCACATGCTGTGTGGTACCTCTAAATCTCAACGAATCTTTCCCAAACTTTGCACAAATCATTTTTATGTTTGTCCGAACAGAATGCAACCCCACACAGATTGATATGTTGAGATTACATTTTTGCATTGCAATTTGATGCACCCTAACGTGCGGTGAAGTATGGCCTGTTTGGCCTTAGAATAGCATTGAGACCTTGTGCGAATTAATAACTGAATTGTCAGAGTTTGGCACTGTACCGTCGAGTGCGACGTATTTCTATCAAGTAATAATAGTCTATCGTGTATGGTGCATCGTGCGGTTAGAGTTCTAAAGTGACCAGCATCTCCAACGCTTCCTCGTGTTATCTAGAGTCTTATCCAGGTTGGGCCGACCACATGGCGCTTTCATCCGAGGAGATCTAGGCGAGGACCGAGGGACATGTACACTGGATTACCTCCCGACGACTGCTGAGCCCTATGCGGCCGGAATATATTTGCTTTGGTACTGTGATTTGTGGAGCGGATAATCGCCGACGCCTGTGAGTGTTGGATTTACCCCCGAGAGGAGTCAAGTTGAGTCGGCGCTCAGAGAGACTGAGGTCGCCTAGCTTCTTCTTCATTGTGGAGCTACAGCCTACAAGAGAACCAAGGTGTATTCATCTGCGGATCAAGAGTCTATTGCACTGTCTTCTGTACTTGAAGTCTCCATAGATATCGTTGACCAGACGGTCTACTACCGACGGCTCTCCTACCCCCCCTACCGGCTTACAACCGGGAGGACCCCCTCCAGAATATCCCGCTATATCATTAAGTGTACCATAGATGTAATTCCCTAAGAACCAGGTTGTATACTTGCTTCCTGCGTAACCAGAGATTGGACATTCAGTGTTGATTTGCCTACGAGTACTCATTTGCCTTACAAGTGCATTCAAATGATAAATGTAAGATAAATATTCTATGTACCTTTTGCTCCATTAAATATTTGATTATTACCTTTGACTGGAACCGATTTCATTGTGGAAAGTGTTCATCATATTTAGATATCGTGTACTGTATGGCCAGTAGTTAAAGTACATAAAGCGGTAGTGGTTTAATGATACCATACTTATCAATACACGCAATTTAAAGGTGGCTACAAGGCTCATTCTGATAGTGGCTTTGGCAAGTCAGATCACGCATCCATTTTCCTTTCACCAAAGTACAGACAGAGAATTAAAAGTACTCCCGTAGTCTCGCGAGAGGTGCAGAAATGGGATCTGACGTCAGAAGAGACGATCCGGTCAGTGTTTCACCACACAGACTGGATTGTGTTCCGCGACACAGATAACATTAATGCCTACACGGAGACAGTGCTGGACTATGTCTGTACTAGGGTGAAAGAAACAATCCCCACTACCAAAATGAAAGTTTACCCAAATCAAAAACCCTGGGTAGACAAATCCGTCCGTGAAGCTCTGAGAGAGCGCACCAAAGCATACAATGACGGCCTAGTGGCAGGCAACATGAATGACCACAAGGTGGCGCGACACAACGTAAGGAGGACAGTGTCAGAGGCCAAACGGCGCTACAGGGATAAAATTGAACTCCAGTTTGAACAAGCTGACTCTAGAGCTATGTGGCAGGGGCTCAAAACGATGACAGACTACAAAGGCGCCTCCCTCAAACTGAACAGTGACATCTCCTTAGCAAACGACCTCAATACCTTCTATGCGAGGTTTGATGCTGGTAATAACAACACCAGCTCACAAGCCTCGGCAATGGGGGGGGGGGGGTCGGCTGCTGATGGAGGCGCAGTGTTCAGGGTAACAGAGCATGAGGTGAGGCGGACCTTTAAAAAAGTGAATATCAGGAAGGCAGCAGGTCCGGACGGCATCCCCGGCCGCGTCCTAAAAGTCTGTGCCGACCAACTGGCCCCAGTATTCACTGACATATTTAACCTGTCCTTAGAACAGGCTGTCATCCCCACCTGCCTGAAGAAGTCCACTATTATCCCTGTACCCAAAAAATCCAAGCCTGCTTGCCTCAACGACTACCGCCCTGTAGCTCTCACCTCCATAGCCATGAAGTGCTTTGAGAAGCTAGTAAAGGGCTACATCTGCTCCTCCCTCCCCATCAACATGGACCCCCTGCAATTTGCATACCGCCCCAACAGGTCCACGGAGGACGCCATATCCCATGTGCTGCACACAGCAGCATCACACCTGGACAAGAGGCAGGGGAACTATGTGAGAATGCTATTCATCGACTACAGCTCGGCATTCAATACCATAGTCCCCTCCATACTCATAGCCAAGCTCAGGGACCTGGGCTTGGGCTATGACCTCTGCCAGTGGGTCTTGGACTTCCTGACTGGCAGACCCCAGGTGGTGAGAGCAGGCAACTGCACCTCCTCATCCATCACCCTCAACATAGGGGCCCCCCAGGGCTGTGTTCTGAGTCCCCTCCTCTACTCCCTGTACACACACGACTGTGTGGCTCAGCGGAGTAGCAATACAATCGTCAAATTTGCTGACGACACAGTGGTGGTGGGCCTGATCTCTGCCAACGACGAGAGGGCCTACCTGGAAGAGGTCAAGGTCCTGGCGGGATGGTGCCAGGAAAACAGCCTCTCCCTGAACGTCAGCAAAACAAAGGAGATGATTGTGGACTTCAGGAGGTCGGGGGTCAAGGACTACAGCCCCCTCAGCATCGACGGGGCACCGGTTGAGAGAGTCAACAGCTTCAAGTACCTCGGAGCCTACATATCCGAGGACTTGACATGGACCACACACATTAACAGTGTGGTGAAGAAGGCACGACAACGCCTCTACTTCCTCAGGCGCCTAAGGAAGTTCCAAGTCAGCCAGAAGATCCTTAAGAACTTCTACTCATGTACAATAGAGAGCATCTTGACCGGCAACATCACCTCCTGGTTTGGGAATAGCACTGCAAAAGACCAAAGCAGACTACAAAGAGTGACACGTTCAGCCGAACGCACAATTGGAGGGGGGCTCCCCACCCTCCAGAACATTTACTACAAGCGTTGCAAGGGCAAGGCTAAGAGAATCATTAAAGACTCCAGTCACCCGAACAACTGCCTCTTCGAACTGCTGCGGTCAGGCAAGCGATACAGGAGTCTCAAGGCGAGCACAGAAAGACTCAGAAGTAGCTTCTATCCCCAGGCCATCAGGCTGCTAAACGAACAATGAATGAACACTACACAACAACAACCACCAAACGCACATAGCACACACATCCACACGCACACACCCACTTTAAACAAACACACTGTAGCACCCACTCCACACACTTTATAGCACACACACACTTTAAACAAACACACTGTAGCACCCACTCCCCACACTTTATATTTATGGATGAAGGATTGCACTACAACTCGTACACCTTACTGTAAATTGTACATAAAATTGTACCTCATCCCATTTCTGCTTTGCACTAGATAGTACTGTACATTAGTACACTGCATAGTATTGTGTATTGTATATTATATGGTAACTCAGAACATTGTACATATGTCTATACCGAACACTGTGACCTCATTTTCTTCTTCTAAATTCATGCTATATTATGTTATTATGTTATTTGATACTATCTTGTCTAGCACAGTCTCTGGAGCGTAACAGTAAGAAGCATTTTGTATGAAAGTATTCTGTACTTCTGTATGACAACTATTAAAGAACTTGAACTTGAACTTGAATACAGTCAGGGAATTGTACCCCTCAGTTACAGTTACCATGGTTACCAAAGACATTCAGAGAAGCATGGTTACCATGGTTACCAAAGACATTCAGAGAAGCATGGTTAAGTCCTCCTGCTGGACACACGTTGGACCAAAGATGGTGGATATAAAAGAAGATGGGTCTATAATCCAACATAATAAATGTGACAATAATAATATGATATGATAATGTAATACATAAGATATTATATATAATACTGTGCATAACATAAGATTCAGTGTGTGCGCATGTCCGATTGCTTGGCCCCTGGTATTGCTGCTTGCAGCTTTGTCTAGAACCATGGTATTGCTGCTTGCAGCTTTGTCTAGAACCATGGTATTGCTGCTTGCAGCTTTGTCTAGAACCATGGTATTGCTGCTTGCAGCGTTGTCTAGAACCATGGTATTGCTGCTTGCAGTGTTGTCTAGAACCATGGTATTGCTGCTTGCAGCTTTGTCTAGAACCATGGTATTGCTGCTTGCAGCTTTGTCTAGAACCATGGTATTGCTGCTTGCAGCTTTGTCTAGAACCATGGTATTGCTGCTTGCAGTGTTGTTGAGAATCATGGTATTGCTGCTTGCAGCTTTGTCTAGAATCATGGTATTGCTGCTTGCAGCTTTGTCTAGAACCATGGTATTGCTGCTTGCAGTGTTGTTGAGAATCATGGTATTGCTGCTTGCAGCTTTGTCTAGAATCATGGTATTGCTGCTTGCAGCTTTGTCTAGAATCATGGTATTGCCGCTTGCAGTGTTGTTGAGAACCATGCATCCAATAAACTTCACGGTCAGCACTACACCTACTTGGGGCCTCAGCAATACACCCACCGAGTGTGAAGTTGATCAGATGAACGGTTCTCGATACAATATGCGAAGGACGGGAGCATTATGGCTAATTAAACGTATAATACTGCTACAGAGCCACCTATTGGCACCAGATGTGGCATGGTCATTCAGACATCATATCTACACGTGTCCAATGTGATTGCAATAGCACAAAGTGTTCAGCAGATATGACATATATAATTCAACATTGCACTCCCTTGGGTCCTCGACAATACACCTACATTACCGAGCATGAAGCCAATCATCATGAATGGTTCTAGAGATACGTGTGAAGTTTGTTGTTATAGTGCCACCATCATCTGGCCAAATCTGACACTGCACCTCCCTGGGTCCTCGGCAATAGGGAGGTGTAGTGGTGACGTCATTGCCGTTTTTCGTGTTCCACCCTCTGTGGAACACAATGCATTTCCCCATTGTCCATTTCTAGATCGTCTCGTTTAAAACAAATAAAGCATTAACATTGGCATGCTGTAACTTTCTGTGCTTATTCATCCACAATCTATAGCTCAACATGAAAATATTCGCAATGAATCATAAAAAAAAATCGCCAAATTTTATTTCAACAAAAAATGCTTAAAAAATAATGTTAGTGATAGAAGGGAACTCATTTTGTGCAAAAATGGAAAGCTTTTCAATTTACATGCGGCAGAATTGTTACAATAGCCGATAATAAATTTTCCTAATGATAAAACCCTATACGGGTGGAACAACCAGTGACGTCAGACTACACCTCCCTATACACTCGCCGAAACATGCAGTCAATTGGGCCTAACAAAAAAAAATGTGGTTCCTGTTGGATGTTAGTTAAGGCCATGGGTAGGTAGGGATTATTATTTTCTTTTTTTAACGGCGACTATGGATAGGGATTTTTTTTTCCAACATGGATGCATACTCTGCCAGCATGTTTAATATCCATATATTGTTGCTTTTATACGGAATGTACTAAAGGTTCAAATACAAAGACACTGTACTACAAAAGTACAATGTACAAAGGTAGTAGTATTAAAAATGCCACCCCTAAATACTACTCACTAAATATTTATAATTATTTTATTTTTTTATAAGCTCATAAAATATATTTGGGTTGCACATAAATCAGCAGGGTCGGTCGGCAAGCGGAACCAAACTATTTTTTTTGTTAGGCCTTGGATGAACATTTCTCGAGATATGAGCATTGAGATACTTGAAGCCTACCTGTAAACCTGCCAGCAGGGGGCGGTCTCTGTTTGCTGGACCGGGTCTGGACGTGTTGTGGTGTGAATCTGTAGTCCTCCATCTCCAGCTGCTGGTTCCTCTCTACACAGTCTCTGATGTACTGAGTGGAGACATACCTGGCGAGACCGCAGGAGACAGCAACGGATATATAGGAGTTGCTCTGAGACCCAACAAGACCACAAGACAGCAACAAATACACAGGAGAGGTGCTCTGAGACCCAACAAGACCACAAGACAGCAACAAATACACAGGAGAGGTGCTCTGAGACCCAACAAGACCAGAATACAGCAACAAATACACAGGAGAGGAGGTGCTCTGAGACCCAACAAGACCACAAGACAGCAACAAATACACAGGAGAGGTGCTCTGAGACCCAACAAGACCACAAGACAGCAACAAATACACAGGAGAGTTGCTCTGAGACCCAACAAGACCACAAGACAGCAACAAATACACAGGAGAGGTGCTCTGAGACCCAACAAGACCACAAGACAGCAACAAATACATAAGAGAGTTGGCCGATAAGATCTGATAACTACACAGTTTAAAACCTGACAGTCTTTCTTCCCCGTTTTATCTTGGTTCTATAGTAAAGTAGTAGCATAAACAACAATAAAATAGCTCTAGTTTACAATACAATAATGGATTGGGGTGGATGTAGTGAGGAGAAAAGCCACCCAGACACCCAGGGAACAGCACTGTCCTGAAGACACCCACCAGGGGGCAGCACTGTCCTGAAGACACCTACCAGTGAGCAGCGCTGTCCCCCACGGAGCTGATGTCCTCTCGGTCTGCCAGCAGGACAGCATGGGGCTCCTGAGAGCGACACAGCACTCCTCCTCCTGCCTTGATGTGGGACTGGAGCTGCACCTGGGGACCAGGACATGATATCCTTTAGGCTCACGGAGACGACTGGAGTGATGTGTCATTTAGTACAATGTTGTAAATGTACCTACATGTTAAATCAACTTGTTAAATTGTAAAAAGATCAAATGTTTAGCCTAAATTTCATCATGAGTCGTATGTCAATTTGTTTTGTTTTTAGGACTCTAGGAATAATAATGATCCTTAATCCTTAACTCTTTCTCTGCGAACAACGATTATATACGCTATTGCGCACCATCCTTTGAACGCCAACCACGTATATATACGTTATTTGATCGTTTGATATTTTTATTCATTATTCATCCAGGGACCTTGGTGTTACCATAGGGAATGAGTCTGAGATCGCAAAAGTCCAATACCGCTGCCTGGTAGGATGTGGCCGGTATTGCACATCCTTTGAAACTCTGTGTATTGGGCTGTGCGTCGATTATATTGGTCCGGGCGGACTTTTCTAGTAACCTGAACCTAGGGCTTCACCCGATCGCATTGAATCGTTTTCGGGACCCCCGATTCATTATGCTGGTTATGTCGTGGGCCAAATGGACATACGATCTACCAGATGGCAATCAAATAATTGGAATATTCTTTTTGGAATCCCACCGGCCACAGGTAAGAGCAATTTAAGGTAAATTTCAGCTTGATTGTGCCTTGTTTTCATAGCCATCGCCCTGATCAGCGTATGTTGTTGTACTAACGAATGCCGTTATTGACAATCAATTAATCAGAAACAACCCCCCCCCCCCTTTCATGCATTCATGATGGAACATAATACCGATCATATGCATTTGCATTTTTAATTGTAGCGTGTATAGGGACGAAATGCCAATGGATTAAGTATAATACACGTCACAGGCTATTACTAGCCTCCCAGGTATTACCCTAAACCGCTCTAAAACTATACTTATATTCACCACGGTATAAAACGGGAATGTATGGATGGAAAAATGATTTCTTTTTCACATCTTGAACGATAGATACTCGATGTCAAATGGGCCATAGTATTGCATCCATAGCTATAATATTTAAATAGTTATAGCCCTGCAAACAAGGTGAGCGACTCCATTGGTTTAATGCGTGGCAGCACATAGCCATATCCCGTTCCCAGCGTGGCAGAGAAAGAGTTAATAATGATATCCTAGCTACAGGCTAACAGACAACCTTATAAACTTTAATGATATCCTTAATAATGATATCCTAGCTACAGGCTAACAGACAACCTTATAAACTTTAATGATATCCTTAATAATGATATCCTAGCTACAGGCTAACAGACAACCTTATAAACTTTAATGATATCCTTAATAATGATATCCTAGCTACAGGCTAACAGACAACCTTATAAACTTTAATGATATCCTTAATAATGATATCCTAGCTACAGGCTAACAGACAACCTTATAAACTTTAATGATATCCTTAATAATGATATCCTAGCTACAGGCTAACAGACAACCTTATAAACTTTAATGATATCCTTAATAATGATATCCTAGCTACAGGCTAACAGACAACCTTATAAACTTTAATGATATCCTTAATAATGATATCCTAGCTACAGGCTAACAGACAACCTTATAAACTTTAATGATATCCTTAATAATGATATCCTAGCTACAGGCTAAAAGACAACCTTATAAACTTTAATGATATCCTTAATAATGATATCCTAGCTACAGGCTAAAAGACAACCTTATAAACTTTAATGATATCCTTAATAATGATATCCTAGCTACAGGCTAAGAGACAACCTTATAAACTTTAATGATATCCTTAATAATGATATCCTAGCTACAGGCTAAAAGACAACCTTATAAACTTTAATGATATCCTTAATAATGATATCCTAGCTACAGGCTAAGAGACAACCTTATAAACTTTAATGATATCCTTAATAATGATATCCTAGCTACAGGCTAAAAGACAACCTTATAAACTTTAATGATATCCTTAATAATGATATCCTAGCTACAGGCTAACAGACAACCTTATAAACCTTAATGATGTCCTTCTACAGCAGGGGTCTCAAACTCAAACTGGCTTAGGGCCACTGCTGGTGTTGTCATCTCATAGGAGGGACACTTTTTTCACAGAGATATCAACGTGTGCCCTGTGTGTGTGTGTGCGCTGATCAGGAAATCAGATAATCGATTTTTCAGCTCGCTTCTATAGCGTGCATAAGTACACATATACTATCTGTAATCTAGCATTTATTTGAAAACGATTCATAAATAGGCAGAAGAATTACAACGTTTTTTGTGTATTCCAGAATATTCCAGTAAAGGGCGATTATCACAGAATCTTTATATTTTCCTGAAACTTTCAAAAGACGAGTGTTTTTCAAAATGGTATAAAACGGAAATGAACCGATTAAAAAATAATCCGCTTCGACAATGTTGACTGCAAACAAGTCATTGATAAGCGACGGCCAGATTAGACACATAATAATAATTATGTAATATAATAATAATAATAATTTAAGACATAGTTTATGCGTTTGCAAATATGAGAGCTCCATCATTGAAGTGGGTGGTGGCATTCAAGGGGGGTAAGGTGCACCGCATGGCTGGCACTGAGTGTGTTAATGCACACAAGAGCTGTACTGGCCTAACAGAAATTATGTTTGTGCTTTCTTCTAGATAACGCCATTCAACCATCATTTGGCCATGGGACTGGTTCTCGGCAATAAATCATGAAAATAAAAAAGCCTGTTTTACAAATAGCTGAAAACACTGGTGTCGACTGATTTCTTCTGCAGTTTATTATTGCACTTACATGTTGAAATAACTATCTCTTAGAGTAATAACACTTGTTACATAAAAGCTGTAAATAGTTATGTAATGCCATTCGATTTTAAACACATTTTACGCATGCAAACTGAACTATGTTTTTATTTGTTACCCAGTGTCTCAAAATACTGACTTGATCACCACTTAATGGCTCAGGATAAGATGTAAAACCATTAACCTCTTAACACATTAACTGCCACGCTTATATCCATCAATGTATGATCACTGCCACCAGTCTAAGCCTATGGAGATGTTTACCTTCTTTGCAGGGCTATATAACTTTTTAAATTGTATTGCTAAATTGACATTACTATGGCCCATTCAACATCGATTATCTATCGTTCAGGATGTAGGAACGTTTTACTTTTTCATTCATAGATTCATACGAAAATACCGTCTAGAATATAAATATGTTTTTATCGTTTTCTGCAGTAATTCCTAGAACGCTAGTTATAGGCATAAACGCATATATAGATTATCAACTGCCGTTTGTTGGCGATACACGCTATATTAAAAATTTCAACTGTACATGATCCTAAACGTTATGACTTATGCGCGGATGAACGGGGGGGGGTCGTTTATAATTCTGTGATCGTCAGTAAATGCTTTATGTAGTATGGGTGATATATTGATCAGAGCAGTTTGCATGAATAATAATAAACAAACGCGGTGAAAATGACGTCAGCCTTACCGTTCGCCGATGAGACTGGAGGAAAAAGATCCCACTTATTTGTCGGCGATCTCCTAGATCCATTTCCGGTTTGTATAATCATAATAAACGCCCAAATCATATCGATTATTGCGTTATGGCAGCGATCGCTACACACGGACGTGTGTCTAGAGTCCCGCAACAATATGCGAGTGCCGGACGCATTTCCCCGGTGCACCGAGATCGACTCGATCCATTTCCGGTTGTAACTCGCCGATCATCCACCAGGCGGCAGTATTGAAGCGTTGCAGAGTTGTGCAGGCTCCCACTGTATCAGACCAGGCTCCGTGAGGGCATTCTGAATACCATGGCGAAAAAATGAAATATGATCTCAATAACGTCGTACGCCGTGGAATGGCAGAATTAGCATGAACTTGAATCACGTTGTACGACGTTTTTGGCGCAGGATGTGTTAATAAGCCCTAGCCCTATTTTCTGAAAATCCGCCTAAAAATACATACCTAAGTAAATGGACGTTTGCTCCACTTCTACAAGGTCCATTTGCATGTTCTTGGTATCTAGGGACATCTATGGAGATCAGTGAATGTATTCCCAGTGTCAGAAATATTGTGTGTTACTAGGCTTGAGTAAATTGTAATGAAACAAAGGGAGAATATCAATTATATATATATATATATATATATATATTTTTTTTTAATGTTGTCATCTTTGACGGTGAATAACACCATGCTAAAATTGACCAGACATGAAAAATCCTTCAGCACCTTCTTGAGATCACGTGTACAAAGAAATCTAAGTAAATTAATAAAGGGAAGATGATTAAATAGAAGGTTTTGTAGATACAGTACTGAATTCTGCCATCCGGACACATGCAATTTGAAATATGATTATAGAATAGAGAATATCAGGCCTATAAATAAAATGTCTCCGCCATTTTTCATCAGATTGCAATGCCGTTTTTTGCTAGACATTCACAGAAAGGTGAGAAACTAACAGCGTTCTGTTTTATGGCAATAACGTTCACATTTCTTTCTAAAGCAAATGTTATACAGTGGATAGGAGACGGAGTGTAACGTACTGACGATTTCCATTAAATTGTCGTAAAATCCGTACTTTACGCCAGAGGTCTGTGGCTGCCAGAGGCTTGCCCCGTGAGAGGCGTGTCTCCGGGTCTGCAGCTGGACCCTATTGGAAAATTACCTGCGGACTTTCTACCTCTGGTTTATTCAACATGCAGTACAACGTCCTGTGGGACTCTACAGTTACATCTACGGGTGAATAACAAATGCTGCAGCTGAATACACAACACATGGCTTTCTTACCTGACGGCGCCGTATAGGTCGACCATAATTTTGCAAGCCAGATTACATCATATTTTTTATATCACGTTGCGGGCCAGACGGAGGGGTGGGGCACAAATGGCCCGCGAGTTTGAGACCCCTGGTCTATAGGCTAACGGACAACATTATAAACCTTAATGGTATCCTTCTAACCTTGGAGGGTCCTGGCCTCAGGTAGAACCTCAGGGGATTCCCACTGACTGACAGGAACAGAACTGGAGAAACAGCTGCTTCCTGGTTGGACAGCATGGTCCCCTGGAGGAGCAAGCAGATAAAAGTGAACAACAACAGAACACAAATACCCCCCACCTCCCTGCTGGCCTGGGATCAGATCCCATCAGAACCTTGTCTCCTGTGTCTCCCCTACTCTGCCTCCCTCTTAAACCAATAACTGCCCATCTGTCTGTCTGTCTGTCTGTCTATCTGTCTGTCTGTTTCTCCCCTACTCTGTCTCCCTCTTGAACCAATAACTGCCCATCTGTCTGTCTGTTAAGGCTGAGCCAGAATGTTCGAACGTTCGTTCGTTACGTTAACATTCGAATTCTAAATCAAAATTCGAATTTTTTATTTTTAATAAAAAAATATATATATATTTTTAATATGTGTCTATTCATTCTGTTTAAACCAATGGGGTTTTTCTTCACAGTTGCAGATAAAGATTAGGCTACACTAATATTATAGTATTAAAAAAAAACTGCTAACTTATATTCATTAAAGAAAGTTGATTTAATAAAAAAAAATAAAGACTCGTTTAATCAGATTAATCACTTTATTCAAATTGAGGATTTAGTTTGAGGATATTTATAAAAAATATATATATATATTTATATATATAAAAATATATTTTGAAACAAAATATTTAAAATTTAAAATTTTATTTTTTATTAAAAACGAAGGTTCGAACGTTCGTTTGAAAAACCCTGACGAAGTTCGAATCCCAAAAACAGGCTTCGGGGACAGCCTTACTTTCTGTCTGTCTGTGTCTCCCCCGTGAGTACCAATCCGATACCCATTGTTCAATTAATAAACTGTATGCCTCACTGTGTGGAAGAGACTGGGATCATTCTTCACTTAAAACATTACTTTCCTAACTTAGTGAAACAAAATGTAACAAATGAACACATAGATATAAATGTACTGAATTGTTATTTCTTATTATTATATTACATTATTATAAAAAATAAAAATCCGACACAAAATCGGGACTGAAAAAGTCAGATCGGTACATCCCTAGGCATAATAAAAAATATTGTTGGTTTCCTGTTGGTTGTCAGTTTGGCCATGGGTAGGTAGGGAATTTATTTTATTTTATTTTTTTATTTTATTCTTTCCCACGGCGACTATGGATAGGGAATTTCTTTATTTAATTAAAATGTTCACAACAACATGGATGCATGTACTCTGCCAGCATGTTTAATATCCATAATACTAAATGTTTGACTAAGATTTCTATGAAACTTTATTCTTAAAAAAAAAAGAAGAAAAAAAATCGGATTTTTTTTTTATAATTTTTTTTTAAAAACTCATAAAATATATTGGGTCGCACCTAAATCGGCAGGGTCGGTCGGCAACCGGAAACCAACCATTATTTTTGTTAGGCCCTAGTTGTAGGCTCTGCTTTGGCATGGCTGTGTCTCATTCTACCTCGACAAACGCTCCTACCAAGTATCATGGAGAGGTATCCTGTCGGCCCCCCACCCCCTACAGACTACAGCTCTGGCAATTGTCTAAAGCTAGGCTAGCCAGTCTTACCCCCTTCATACACCATGTTTAATTATTCCTGCACATCCTGGCAACCCTGAGGAAACACATCTCCTCAGTGTCAGTCTCCTACGAAAAGTAATGAACTACCAAAACTACCAAAACGAAAGAAATATTCCTGCATGTTTGAAGTCCCTTTTTCACAGCATGATGTTGTCAGGTTGTCTTCATAAACAGTACTGTATATTTGTAGATCTGGTATGTCATAAATGTCTAGATGTAACAGTAGGTACTGTCTATCTGTATGTCATAAATGTCATTATGAATTGAAAATGGGGGACCCTGATGTAAACAAGACAAAAGACTTTTTTTTTTTTTTAATCTAGTTCGTTGGTTGACTTTTTTTTATTACATTGGATGCCATTTTGTCACAGGAAAGATTTGCCTCTAGGATAGATCCCAGGTAGGTAATTTCATCTTTCCTTGTGACAATATTGTCACCCACTGTAACTGAGAAGCCGTCGGTCTTGCTGAGTTTGTTATTTGAACCGAAGAGAATGGACTCTGTTTTGCCCATGTGTAATGATAGTTTGTTGTCGGCGAGCCATATGCAGATTTTGCCTAGTTCCGAGCTGAGGGTTTTTTCAACCTGCAACTTGTTCTTGTCAGAGACCAGCAGGGCTGAGTCGTCTGCAAACAGGAACAAGTTGCAGTCACAAGCTGACGACATGTCATTTGCATAAATTAGGAACAGTAGCGGTCCTAGTATGCTTCCTTGTGGAACACCACAGCTCACTGTGAGAGGGGGGGGGGGGGGTAGAGTACCGTTTACCTCCACCATCTGTTCTCTCCCCTCCAGGTAGGATTGCATCCAGCTCACTGATAAACTATCAAAACCAATTGCTTTTAGCTTGTCAATCAGAATGGAGTGATTGACAGTGTCGAAGGCCTTTTGTAGGTCCAGCATGACCATGCCGCAGTATTTGCCCGCGGCCACCTTTTGTTTGATGTGGTCATTTAAATAGAGAAGGCATGTGTCAGTGGAGTGGGATGTTCTGAAGCCAGATTGGAATTCGTAGATCAGATTTTTTTCCGCCAGGTACTTTTCAACCTGTTCGTAGACTATTTTCTCCATGACTTTCGAGATGGAGGTAAGAATAGAAACAGGGCGGTAGTTGCCTGGGTCTAATTTGCTGCCCTTTTTGTTAAAAAAGGTTTTAACCGCGACGGGCATATAGTAATGGCGAGGATATAAAGCATGTTAAAGACGCATTTATTGGACGTGTTGCTCGCAGAGTTTACATAGAAACAGTGCGACTTGCAAGAGTTATCACAGGCTGTAGAACGCAGGACTGAAGAGCTCACGTTACACGTTGCGCATGTAATGACTGAAGCCGCGTTTTGAATGTCATCACAACAACACGTTAGGTTACGAACGTAACCCTGTTCTTTGACATTCTGTGATATTTTTTCAGTGCTAAAACCCTTTTCGTCCGAAAGCCGAAAGTGCCTTTTTGAACCATTTTCTGCCGATAATTTTTGGTGGCCGAATATTCGGTGCATCCCTACTATAGTAAAGATACTTCCCAAAGGTCAGTGAATACCACGACCACAACACCAGAGGGAGCTCAACAAATCATGTTAAACCCAGATTCTGCTCAAACAAGGGACTAAACACATTTCACAATAATGCCACATCGATGTGGAAATGCCCTACCCACAGCTGTAAAGGAATGTGAATCGCTACCCACTTTCAAAACCACTCTCAAAGAGCACCTACGGGAGGCTGCAATTCGAAACTGGCCCCTGTAAATGTCCTAACACAACCCCCCCCCCCCAATGTACAGTAAATGTCCTAACCCAATAATACACAAGACCCTCTTCTTGGGACCAAGTAAGATTTCGTCGATATTCCAATGTAGTTTCCCCCACCCCACCTACCCAACCCCCCCCTCCAATGTACAGTTCCCCCCCCCCCCACCCACCTCCAATGTACAGCCCCCCCCCACCCAACCACCTCCAATGTACAGTTCCCCCCCCCCCACCCAAACTCCTCCAATGTAACCGTTACAGTTTCTTCGTCAAATGTATATACTCTCTTTTTTAGACTCTTCTTGTATCACAAACAGTACTGTATTTGTAAATCTGGTATGTCATAAATGTATAGATGTAGCAGTACTGTCTATCTGTATGTCATATGTTATGATGAATTGAAAATGGGGGACCCTGATGTAAACAAGACGAAAGTCTTTCTCTGGTCTGCATCCCCTTAACAATTGTATGTTTTGAGCTGTACTGTATTGTACCCATTCTGCAATCTGTTAATAGTGTTCAATCAATCAAGACCAGTTCATATCAACACCAGTCTCCATCACAACATTACGCCAAAGACAAACCAACATTAACAACCAACTAGTGAAGATGAATGTAAGTTTGTAACCGAACCACAGCGTGGCTAACTAGATTAGCGTGCAAGCTAACGCCAACGGTCCTCGTCGTTAGTGAAGTTGTAGAGAGGCTTACCTCTGGGTTAACTAACTGAGTTTACTAAACAACTCACTTACTAACGTTTCTCCTCTCGTTGTTCCCCCCCCGTCTCTCTTCTTCTGCAGCAGGATCATCTGTCCGATTTTCGCCTTCTTCTTTGGTTTTGTGAGGCGGTTGCAATCCAAAATGTTGCGTTTAGCGCCCTTTACTGGATTAAAAATAAAACGACACTTTTTTTTTTTTTTTTTATTGATCTTTTCCCTCCTCCATTTTCCTCCGATTTTCTCCCATCCCAATGTTA
This sequence comes from Notolepis coatsorum, assembly GCF_963971535.1. NCBI lineage: Eukaryota > Metazoa > Chordata > Actinopteri > Aulopiformes > Paralepididae > Notolepis > Notolepis coatsorum. Next base: position 111,738,311 of record NC_140175.1, read on the forward strand.
GTCGTATGCCAATTCCCAATCCCCTTCCTGGTCGCTGCGCACTTACCCCCCACAGTCATATGATGAATTGAAAATGGGGGACCCTGATGGAAACAAGACGAAAGTCTTTCTCAGGTCTGCATCCTCTTAACAATTGTATGTATTGAGCTGTACTGTACTGTATACCCATTCTGCAATCTGTTAATAAACTTTTCAATCAATCAATCAATCAATGATTTCAATCAATCAATCAATCAGATCATCTGGGAGAGTGGAGGCTAAGTCAGAGGTAAGCGACAGCTGTGATTGGAGGATCAAGAAAAGAGGGCAGGGTTTTGAGACAGTGATAAGCTGCACCTGGCCAGCAGGACCTGAGGGATGAACAGTGATCAGCTGCACCTGGCCAGCAGGACCTGAGGGATGAACAGTGATGATCAGCTGCACCTGGCCAGCAGGACCTGAGGGATGAACAGTGATGATCAGCTGCACCTGGCCAGCAGGACCTGAGGGATGAACAGTGATCAGCTGCACCTGGCCAGCAGGACCTGAGGGATGAACAGTGATCAGCTGCACCTGGCCAGCAGGACCTGAGGGATGAACAGTGATCAGCTGCACCTGGCCAGCAGGACCTGAGGGATGAACAGTGATGATCAGCTGCACCTGGCCAGCAGGACCTGAGGGATGAACAGTGATCAGCTGCACCTGGCCAGCAGGACCTGAGGGATGAACAGTGATCAGCTGCACCTGGCCAGCAGGACCTGAGGGATGAACAGTGATCAGCTGCACCTGGCCCTAGAACAGATATCAGAGAGAATTGGACGTTAATATGGTTCCAGACTAAAACAAGTGTCTGTACACTAGAGTGCTAATAGGCCCAGTAAACTGTACAAAGCATTGTAATAGGATGAAACATATGATATTGTCCATAAAATCCCCCCCCCCCCTATTGATATGTTGAACAAAACAATAAAGAATGCAACCATACTACAAAAGCAACAACAATATCATAAAAACATCACACAAACCTTAACCAACCATATAAAAAGAAACATACACACTAAATGCTGTGTCAACCTAAAATGGGTTTCTATAATGGAGCGAGCAGAAGCTGGAAACATCATGACAACAAGAAATCAAACCCTGAAATAATGTCCCACATCCAAAGAATGTAATCATTGCGTACCATGCCCCCAAATATTAAAGCAGACGAAACGGAATGGAAAAACAATTTATTACACAAATCAATCAGGAGACAGGCATGGCACTGTTACGCATTGCATTCTACATATCATCCTTCCGACAGTGATCAACTTGGAGAATAGAATAGAAATACCTTTATTATCCCGAGGGAAATTTGACACTGCAAATCGCTCACATTACGTAAACATTTAGACGGAACAAGTCACAAATAAGAATAAAGTTTGTGTCCTTCTGCAAAAGTTCCATCTTACTAAGAGCGTACGTGCAACGCCCAGCTTACTTTGTGCTCTTAGAGATCTCTGGGTGCTCAAGGTGGATTTTGCAGTAGCTTGTGTGTGTGTGGGCATGGAGTGGGAGTCCGAGTCCAATGGTGCCAACGGACACTGCCAAAACGGCACCCCCTCCCTACCTGTACAAAAACAGCTGAAAACGTGTCACAAACTTGTCAGACGATACTGATCATATGTCTGCCTCCTCCAACATGCTCATGCAGTCTGTGTCTGAAGAGCAGGTCCCTGAAACCATGTCTGGAGCTGTTGCTGAGCCAGTGACTGGATCCAAGGTCACAGACGATCGGTAAACAACGTAATGCAGAGCACATCGACACCAACTGCACCGGTCAGAGATGTCAAATAAATAGTTGTTCCAGTTTGACTGGATTGGTTGGTGTCTTAATGAGAATGCAGATTCAGATATGAGGGACATTAACATGCCCCTAGATATGGCCATTCAAAGGGCTTTGATAGATGATAATGCCTGTTTTTAGATTTCATATACAATGAGTGCAATGGGATTCGGGCACTTTGTTTGCTCCACAACATGAATGAATAAAAAAAACAGGCATTTATATACAATAAACTGTCTGTGGTATGCATGTCCAGTAACATAAGTATAAGTAAAGTACAAAAGTACACATTAGACGAGTTGAAAATACCAATTCCATTTGAGAAATGAATCAAAACGAACCCTTCTGTGATGTCTGTGGCAGGTATATTATTCAGATGTTCCTCCAGGGCCCTGTCCATCCGTCTCCACCCACCACACCGTTCTCCAGTCGCAATACTCCAATTCAGCCACTGGGTGGCGCTGAGCGGTCCTCACACAGTGCGGTCCTTTCCGAGTCTGCAGCTGGATACTATTGACTAGAATAGGAGGAACACCACTCTGTTATGAGTTGATCTGTCTGTTGTCAATGGCCCTTTAGTGCTTGAGAAAATTATATTTATTACTGGACCGTGCAGCTTCAAGTAGAGCCTTCTGACCAAGAGCATAATTTATAGAAATCTTGACATGTCAGAGAGAAATTCGCCTTGACTTGAATTTCACTCTTCACAAGCTCCACGCTGTCTATTTCTCTGGTCCGTCCATCATGAGGGAGCTCAGCCTCTCTTTTGAGCTTTTCCTTCCACAGCTATGCTAACATTCAGACAGCTAGTATGATTGATAGCAGGCAGCCACAGCATGAGTGAACATAGTTGTTGCACTGCGCTGCACATTAACACTAGGTCGGACGAGTGTCCCCCAGGGCTCGGTCCTTGGACCGCTCCTCTTCTCCCTCTACACCAAATCTCTGGGTAACATTATCACGTCTCATGCCTTCTCGTATCATTGCTATGCCGATGATACTCAACTCTTCATCTCCTCCCTCAGATATCCATGTCTCTGAGCGGATCTCGGCCCGTCTGTCCGACGTCTCCGCCTGGATGACTACAGTACCAACCACCTCAAACTGAACCTAAGCAAAACTGCCGGCCAAATCCTCCCCGCTGACGACCTTTCCATCAGTGGAAAATGTAGCCGTGGCCTCGTCCCCCGACTGCCAAGAACCTTGGTCGGTGTAGTCCTTGATGATCGGCTGAACTTCTCTGCTCACATCGCCGCAACGACCAAGACCTGCAGATTCCTCCTGAGCAATGTCAGAAGGATCCGCCCCTTCCTGACAAAAGAAGTCACTCAACTCCTTGTCCAATCAACTGTCATGTCTCGCCTCGACTACTGCAATGCACTGCTCGCTGGTCTACAGACCACCAAGCCTCTTCAACTCATCCAGAACGCAGCCGCCCGTTTGATCTCCAACCTACAAAAATCAGCCCATGTAACCAAACTTCTCAGGGACCTGCACTGGCTCCCCATCGCCACACGAATCCGCTTCAAGGCCCTCGGACCTGGCATATCGCACAGCAAAGGGAACGGCTCCCGCCTACCTCTGGTCAATGGTCTCCAACTACCCACCCTCAAGACCCCTACGCTCTACATCCTCTGGCCACCTCAGACCCACTCCTGTCCGAGCTCCGGGAGTCATCAAAGAGAAGCCGCCTATTCTCGGACCTTGCTCCAGAATGGTGGAATGAACTTCCCACCAGTTAGGACAGCCGAATCCCGACCAATATTTTGCTGTCGACTAAAAACACACTTCAATCAATATCTGAAATGAAAAAAAGAAAACCCCATCAACCTTCCTTCTGTCCTATACTACCATGCACTCCTACTATATTAATGTCTTATTTATATGCACTCAATACTGCAGCACCCAAGTTTCAGCACCGTTTGATGATCATCATTACTCAGCTGCAATGCAAGAGTTATACCCTTCCTGCCGATTGTCGTACAGAACTTGTAAGTCACTTTGGATAAAACTCAGCTAAATGTATATAATTTAAAGTCGTTTGTGTAACCAATCTTATACAATATATATGCAGTATATATAAATATATACAGCACCATTGTACATGCCATCAGTTATATGGGTAGACTATAGTATGAGGTAGGTGTGACGTATAAAAGGAGGATGAAGATGACTGAGCACTTATGAACTTTTGAAATGGACCCCTAGATAATATGTATGTTAATGTCTCATGTGTTTTAATGTCTCATGCGTGTGTAAGCTACTACATACAAGCAGGTACAAGTAAAACAAGAAACCGGTACTTTTCAGATTTTTTTTAATTTAGTTTTCCATTTTTATCCTGTCAGTCTGTTCAGAGACTGATACTTTCCACCACGTCAGTCTTATCTTTGGTACCTAAGAAAGAACAGTTAAGGCAACTACAGCATCTCTATGGATTCTAAATGAGTCACGGCTGCAGCAGACTGCGTTACCATGGTGATGGGAACCCCCCCCCCCCCTCCTCCCGCAATTCACCACACGCTCTCACCTCAGCACCCAAACATCACATTGCTACAGCGAGGGGAGGGGCAGCGGGGGTTGCTTCCACAGAGTAATAGTAGTGGAAGTAGCGGTTAACCGGTTCAACGGTTGGTTTGGAGACGACAGCAGCTCTACGGCGTTGCACCATCAGGCTCAACAGGAAACCTAAAGGTCTTAGCTAGAAGACACCATCAGGCTCAACAGGAAACCTAAAGGTCTTAGCTAGAAGACACCATCAGGCTCAACAGGAAACCTAAAGGTCTTAGCTAGAAGACACAACAGGAAACCTCAGCTAGAAGACACCATCAGGCTCAACAGGAAACCTAAAGGTCTGGTCTCAGCTAGAAGACACAACAGGAAAGCTAAAGGTCTGGTCTCAGCTAGAAGACAACAGGAAACCTAAAGGTCTGGTCTCAGCTAGAAGACACAACAGGAAACCTAAAGGTCTGGTCTCAGCTAGAAGACACAACAGGAAACCTAAAGGTCTGGTCTCAGCTAGAAGACACAACAGGAAAGCTAAAGGTCTGGTCTCAGCTAGAAGACACAACAGGAAAGCTAAAGGTCTGGTCTCAGCTAGAAGACACAACAGGAAACCTAAAGGTCTGGTCTCAGCTAGAAGACACAACAGGAAACCTAAAGGTCTGGTCTCAGCTAGAAGACACAACAGGAAAGCTAAAGGTCTGGTCTCAGCTAGAAGACACAACAGGAAACCTAAAGGTCTGGTCTCAGCTAGAAGACACAACAGGAAACCTAAAGGTCTGGTCTCAGCTAGAAGACACAACAGGAAAGCTAAAGGTCTGGTCTCAGCTAGAAGACACAACAGGAAACCTAAAGGTCTGGTCTCAGCTAGAAGACACAACAGGAAACCTAAAGGTCTGGTCTCAGCTAGAAGACACAACAGGAAAGCTAAAGGTCTGGTCTCAGCTAGAAGACACAACAGGAAACCTAAAGGTCTGGTCTCAGCTAGAAGACACAACAGGAAACCTAAAGGTCTGGTCTCAGCTAGAAGACACAACAGGAAACCTAAAGGTCTGGTCTCAGCTAGAAGACACAACAGGAAACCTAAAGGTCTGGTCTCAGCTAGAAGACACAACAGGAAACCTAAAGGTCTGGTCTCAGCTAGAAGACACAACAGGAAACCTAAAGGTCTGGTCTCAGCTAGAAGACACAACAGGAAAGCTAAAGGTCTGGTCTCAGCTAGAAGACACAACAGGAAACCTAAAGGTCTGGTCTCAGCTAGAAGACACAACAGGAAACCTAAAGGTCTGGTCTCAGCTAGAAGACACAACAGGAAACCTAAAGGTCTGGTCTCAGCTAGAAGACACAACAGGAAAGCTAAAGGTCTGGTCTCAGCTAGAAGACACAACAGGAAACCTAAAGGTCTGGTCTCAGCTAGAAGACACAACAGGAAACCTAAAGGTCTGGTCTCAGCTAGAAGACACAACAGGAAAGCTAAAGGTCTGGTCTCAGCTAGAAGACACAACAGGAAACCTAAAGGTCTGGTCTCAGCTAGAAGACACAACAGGAAACCTAAAGGTCTGGTCTCAGCTAGAAGACACAACAGGAAACCTAAAGGTCTGGTCTCAGCTAGAAGACACAACAGGAAACCTAAAGGTCTGGTCTCAGCTAGAAGACACAACAGGAAACCTAAAGGTCTGGTCTCAGCTAGAAGACACAACAGGAAACCTAAAGGTCTGGTCTCAGCTAGAAGACACAACAGGAAACCTAAAGGTCTGGTCTCAGCTAGAAGACACAACAGGAAACCTAAAGGTCTGGTCTCAGCTAGAAGACACATTCTCCGTTTCAGTTCATGTTCAAGTAGTGAAGTCTTCAGGTAAATTAACCCGACAGATTCAGAACTGGTCCACTCAGCCTCTTCCAACCACCCGCTACTGATTTGAGTTAAAGGGTCACTTCACAAAACACTGATTTATTAACAACACCATATTCAAAGTCTCATTTATAAATCAATAATTGTCAAAAATATGTGACAAGCCGTTTAGTTTTTGGATGAGTTTGAAATTATGTGCAAAATAAATCAGCATCGTTTTTGTTGAAGTGGCCCTTTAAAAAAGGTCCATATTCCAACCAGACATGACCATCTGATGGAGGTCAGCTCTCTGCCTACTTTCTTATGGAGCAGCCGGAGTCATTTGGTTGGTTAGGTGTAAAATGAACATCTTTTGGTAAGTAATTACTAGATGTACAATAAACACAATTTTGTATTGATGATTGTGTGTTTGCGTGGCGTTTACTAGAAGAAAAGTATTGCTTTTGGCATCGTTTTTTAAAGTATGGGTTTGGCAACTAAATCGGGAAATATAAAAAATACCCAACTCATGAATAAGGAAGCCGTAATTAAACAGATGACTCATTACATTAAAATGGGAGCTTTTAGTTTGAGCCCGAAGCCGTGACCTAGTGGGCAGACCAGACCAGTGGGTTGGAGGTTCAGACCGGAGATGACCGGTTCCAACCAGCTGAGCCCAGAGTCTGGAAACTGAAGCTGCACTTAGTGGTCGTCAAGGGGACCAGGTCCAAAATATTCTCAGCTGAAAAGGAACAGAAAAAACCAACAAACACATTCCGACTGGCATTTAAAGTTGAAGAACCACTCACACACCCTCCACCTGCTGTGTCTCAGGTAACACCCTCCACCCTCCACCTGCTGTGTCTCAGGTAACACCCTCCACCTGGAGCCTGCTGTGTCTCAGGTAACACCCTCCACCTGGAGCCTGCTGTGTCTCAGGTAACACCCTCCACCTGGAGCCTGCTGTGTCTCAGGTAACACCCTCCACCTGGAGCCTGCTGTGTCTCAGGTAACACCCTCCACCTGGAGCCTGCTGTGTCTCAGGTAACACCCTCCACCTGGAGCCTGCTGTGTCTCAGGTAACACCCTCCACCTGGAGCCTGCTGTGTCTCAGGAGACTAATACTGCACTTGTTCACTTTCTAACTTGTAAAAGAAGATGAAAAACATGTTAATATTTACATAATTACAGAGTACAAAATGGAAGTAGCGAGTATTAGAAGAAAAACAAAACTCATTTGGTTGATGATGTTTGATTGGCTATTTACACGATCATGAGCATTGAAGAAAAAAAGTCAACAAAAATAATGTTCCCATGGGAGGTGATCTGGCCAAACGAAACCACCAATAGGGTCACGTTTGAACAACCAATAGGATACTGGCTTGAGGATGATGCAGCCGCCAACCACATGGCCCAGATCCAAGTCCATTTTTCTTTAAAAAGGAAAATTCCACCAAATGTAACTTTTAGAAGGTAATTCTGCAAAAGTGGATGTTTTTATCTGTTTTATGTAATGACCCTTTCAGGGTTCGGTCTGTTTGATGATGTCATTGTAGTACATTCTCCTTCCTTGTACCTATGCAGTACATATTCACATTGTATGTATATTTTAAGTACTGAATACAAATCAATCAATCCTGTGAGAGCTCACAACTTATGAAACAGACAAAAACAAATCCTGTAAAATACTTTTGACAGATTTACGACCTAAAAGTTGGATTTCAGTCAAATTCCTCTTAAACGTTTCTTCTTCCAAAGTCGTGGGAGTGAAGCCAGATATGTCCGCCTCTCGTCTCCTCTCGTCTCGCCTCCTCTCTCTCGCCTCCTCTTGTGGCGCTGAAGCGCATTCTCTCCCCTACCCCCCGTGGGGGTGTGGCTTGGTGCTCAATCCTCAAGGATGACGTACTTGAAGAGGGCCATGATGGCGGCACTGATCAGGCCAGAGATGGGCACGGTGACGAACCAGGCCATGAAGATGTTCCGGAACAGACGCCAGTCCACCGCCTTCCGGGAGTGCAGCCAGCCCACCGCCACGACCGAGCCAACCTGAACACACACACACACAGGGGAGTTATCCAGCAGCTGACAAGCAGCCGATGGCTTTATCCTGTTAGAGGTAATGACTCTCATGACCCAGTAACCTGAATAACCTCAGCCTCTTACACCACCACAGGAAGTGGTTATCAAACCAGGGGCTGTCAATCACAGGCATTCTGATTCAGGTGGGGAATATATAATTCAGGTGGGAATATATGATTCAGGTGGGGAATATATGATTCAGGTAGGGAATATATGATTCAGGTAGGGAATATATGATTCAGGTAGGGAATATATGATTCAGGTAGGGAATATATGATTCAGGTGGGAATATGTGTGTAGGGAATATATGAGAGTGTAGGGAATATATGTGTAGGGAATATATGAGAGTGTAGGGAATATATGATTCAGGTATGGAATATGTGTGTGTAGGGAATATATGATTCAGGTATGGAATATGTGTGTAGGGAATATGTGAGAGTGTAGGGAATATATGAGAGTGTAGGGAATATATGAGAGTGTAGGGAATATATGAGAGTGTAGGGAATATATGAGAGTGTAGGGAATATATGAGAGTGTAGGGAATATATGAGAGTGTAGGGAATATATGAGAGTGTAGGGAATATATGATTGAGGTAGGGAATATATGATTCAGGTAGGGAATATATGTGTAGGGAATATGTGATTCAGGTAGGGAATATATGATTCAGGTAGGGAATATATGATTCAGGTAGATATGTGTAGGGAATATATGAGAGTGTAGGGAATATATGATTCAGGTAGGGAATATCTGTGTAGGGAATATATGAGAGTGTAGGGAATATGTGATTCAGGTAGGGAATATATGATTCAGGTAGGTAATATGTGTGTAGGGAATATATGAGAGTGTAGGGAATATATGATTCAGGTAGGGAATATATGTGTAGGGAATATATGAGAGTGTAGGGAATATGTGATTCAGGTAGGGAATATATGTGTAGGGAATATATGAGAGTGTAGGGAATATGTGATTCAGGTAGGTAATATGTGTGTAGGGAATATATGATTCAGGTAGGGAATATGTGTGTAGGGAATATGTGTGTAGGGAATATATGATTCAGGTAGGTAATATGTGTGTAGGGAATATATGATTCAGGTATGGAATATGTGTGTAGGGAATATGTGTGTAGGGAATATATGAGTGTAGGGAATATGTGTAGGGAATATATGAGAGTAGGGAATATGTGTAGGGAATATATGAGAGTGTAGGGAATATATGTGTAGGGAATATATGAGAGTGTAGGGAATATAATATATGAGTGTAGGGTATATATGTGCACCTGGTTATTTCCATGTAAATATTTGTGAAACTCGTGAAAATTATGTTAGTCAGTTATGTTATAGCAACTCTATACGATAAATGTGACAAAATGCTTTCAAAAAGTCTGGGCCGATTTCTTTTACAGTTACTTTTGTGAAGATCCAATTGTCTGGGGGGGGGGGGGGGGGGGGGCTGGCTGGACTTCACTGGGAAGTTGAATTTTAACTATTGTACACTGAAGGTATTCGACAGTAAATTAATGAATTTAATTCGGCCTTATAAAGATTCATTGTTCCTTAAGAGCGTCTATGGATGAATCTCACCCATTGGAAATTTACTGGGAAACGCCTTATCTGAGATTGTTCAGAACACCTGCGCTCCCATCTCAAGCCGCATAGTGAACCATTGTTCCTCAAGGCTCTCAAACGCATGAGAACATTCTTAAAATGTATCTCATTATTAAAACCAGATGGGACTGGATCTCAGGGACGTTTTGACTGGGTGAGGTTGAACTCATCGGACGCAACCCATGGGCGTGAACCAACATCACCATTATATTAATCAATCGGAGGTCAGTACGTATGAAAAGTGAAACTACTTCATGGGAGGAGTTTACCTGTATAAAATATGCCGTCTGTCACTGCTCATTATTCCATCTGCACTGCGCTCCATCTGTGGACCTCCTGCGTGAGACACCACTCGCGGGGGAATCCTTTACTCGCGTGACTTAAGGCCTCTGCATGCTACTGCAACACAACATCGACAACGCAACAGTGTTGCAGACACTCTGCCTTTATGCTTCTGCAACATTGTACCCGGGATGTAGCTAGGTTCCCTAGATAGATGAAACTTCCCTTCTCAACCAACCCATTGATAAGCAGAAAAAGAAGCATAATTTTTACTTCCGGTCGGGGGGTTTCAAAATAAAAGAGCGACGTCTAAAAGCACCGTACATTATCTAACGTTAACACGAACCTAAACTAACTTTAGATTAGTTTAGGTTCGTGTTAACGTTAGATAATGTACAAAATAAACGTATTTACGGTGCTTTTAGACGTCGCTTTTATTTTGAAATCCCCCGACCGGAAGTATTTGTGATGTATTCTGCTTGTGTAACTTCTGTGTTTGTTGGAGTCTGTAGATCGTTGGTGAACAACTAACTTTAGGTTAGTTTTAACGTTAGCTAGCAGCAGGGATGGACGCCTTTGTGCAAATGCAGGCAACTACAGGCACTCGAGGTCGAGGAAGAGCTGCTGAATTTAATCGGCAGGAGAGAGAGCTCGTCAAAGCCGGATATATCCCTGTGGCTGTGGTGTGGTTGTAGGCACGAAAATGCAGCTTGAACTACCTGTTATATTAAATTAATTGATTGCCGTTTAACTTGTCCGTGTCCAGTCCTTTCGATTAGCCCCACCGTTCATTGTAAACAATGATGCATGTAATTATATTAACGTTACTGTGTGTTGTTGTAGCTATGTTAATAAATTCTGAATGGCATTAACGTTAGTTGGGTATGATAGCATTGAATAGCATTAACGCTAGCTGGCTGGCTACAACAAATTATTACAAGCTAGCATCGTAAAATATCAACACCAGCCATGGGAACACTGTTTACTAAATTGTGGAGGCTTTTAATCGTCAAGGTAAGAGGATTTGAAGGCGTATGCTATGGAAGTCCCCTGCGGCTCCACTTTGTTGAAATGTACATAACTAGGGCTATAGGATACCCACCGGTTAATTAGCGATTTTTATTAGTTTGTCATGACAAACTAATTACATAATCCAACATATGTGTAAGAAACTAACATATTCCAGTTAACGGTATATATTTTTAATGATTCGTTACGGCGAAATAAATACTTCCATTTGTATAAATTACATTAACTCGAGGATGGTATTCCGCCCTGCGGGACCAATATTATTCTATGACAGCCCCGCCCCCATTCGCTAACCAACCAATCACTGCTACGCAACATCAACGCAAGGTTGTTCAGATTCGATTTTGGGGAGAGGTACGCAACATCCTCACAACACACTCTACAACCCCCTCTGCAACATGTTGCGTTGAAGTCGTGCTGATGTTGTGTTGCAGTTGCTGTAGCATGCAGAGGCCTTTAGAATAAACTCACCCTTTGTCATATTCTGACTCAGTCTCAATCAGATCCACCTGTGTGTCATCTTCTACCTTTGTCCTACCATTGCAGCAATCAACGAACACGTTTAGAGGTCGTGTCGACACATACCTTGCAGTGTGTGGTGGAGACAGTTAGAGGTCGTGTCGACACATACCTTGCAGTGTGTGGTGGAGACAGTTAGAGGTCGTGTCGACACATACCTTGCAGTGTGTGGTGGAGACAGTTAGAGGTCGTGTCGACACATACCTTGCAGTGTGTGGTGGAGACAGTTAGAGGTCGTGTCGACACATACCTTGCAGTGTGTGGTGGAGACAGTTAGAGGTCGTGTCGACACATACCTTGCAGTGTGTGGTGGAGACAGTTAGAGGTCGTGTCGACACATACCTTGCAGTGTGGTGGAGACAGTTAGAGGTCGTGTCGACACATACCTTGCAGTGTGTGGTGGAGACAGTTAGAGGTCGTGTCGACACATACCTTGCAGTGTGGTGGAGACAGTTAGAGGTCGTGTCGACACATACCTTGCAGTGTGTGGTGGAGACAGTTAGAGGTCGTGTCGACACATACCTTGCAGTGTGTGGTGGAGACAGTTAAAGGTCGTGTCGACACATACCTTGCAGTGTGTGGTGGAGACAGTTAGAGGTCGTGTCGACACATACCTTGCAGTGTGTGGTGGAGACAGGCAGACCGATGTTGGAGGCGACCACCACAGTGACGGCTGACGCCAGTTCAATACAGAAGCCACTGAAGAGAACAGACAGACAGGAGGTTAGTCTGGGCGGGGCCAGACAGGAGGTGGGCGGGGCCAGACAGGAGGTTAGTCTGGGTGGGCCGCGTGTACCACTTCCGCAACGTATTTGATTTCCGGGGTTGCCCTGAGGCGTGTCGGCCCCGCCCCGCGGCAGCCCCAGACGCGGCAACGCCAGGGCTGCTGTGTTTCACTGCCGCTTTCGCACTTCAACGCCGCAGCAAGTGCAGAGCTTAATCACTTTTCCCACTGCGTTACCAGTGGTGCGACGCTGGAGTTCACTTCGCCTTGCTGAATTAAAGAATGAATAAGTTAAACGTGTCAATTCAGCAGTCAAAGTGTACTGTATAAATCTAACTTCATTAGACAGCCGACGTACGGCTCTCTTGTCCATTAATGGATATATAATGAATATTTTATTTATCTGCCACCGTGGTGTAATGGTTAGTCCTGATACCTCTCACGCGGACGACCCGCGTTCGAATCCCCACTTTTTCGAATTTTTTATTTTTTTTGCCATGTAAATGCTTCAATCTGGTGCACTTTGAGAGCTATATAAAGGCCCTCAGGCGTCATTCTTTATATAGCTCTCAAAGTGCACCAGATTGAAGCATTTACATGGCAATTTTTTTTAGAAAAAGTGGGGATTCGAACGCGGGTCATCCGCATGAGAGGTATCAGGACTAACCATTACACCACGGTGGCAGATAAATAAAATATTCATTATATATCCATTAATGGACAAGAGAGCCGTACGTCGGCTGTCTAATGAAGTTAGATTTATACAGTACACTTTGACTGCTGAATTGACACGTTTAACTTATTCATTCTTTAATTCAGCAAGGCGAAGTGAACTCCAGCGTCGCACCACTGGTAACGCAGTGGGAAAAGTGATTAAGCTCTGCACTTGCTGCGGCGTTGAAGTGCGAAAGCGGCAGTGAAACACAGCAGCCCTGGCGTTGCCGCGTCTGGGGCTGCCGCGGGGCGGGGCCGCGGCGTGTCACGCGGCCAATCAGGGCAACCCCGGAAATCAAATCCGTTGCGGAAGTGGTACACGCGGGCGGGGCCAGACATGAGGTGGGCGGGGCCAGACATGAGGTGTCAATACTTTTACCAACGGATTTCCAGTTCTGCGATCTGATTGGCCACTGATGTTTCTGGTCATGTGACATGTGCGCCCAATCGCGTGACGCCTGTGTCTTTGCCCATTTCGCCTCGAACAGCCTGCAACCTACCTAACGCCTAGTTTATCACTGGTTAAGCTTAGGCGACTCTTTCAAAGTTGTTTAAGGTTAGAGTTTGGAATCAGGGCTGGTGTTCTATCGCCCTGCTCTAAGACAAACTCTAACCTTAAAGTGGAGATGAAGCAGTGAGCAATGTGATCCTAGTTTGTTTGTTGTGTACCTTGTGTAAGACAGGGTTCTATAATCAAATGTGAAATCTATCTTATTTGTCTGAAAAATATAATATAATATCCCTGTTTTCAACATGGGCGCCGCCATTTTGTTGCTGACGTCATGGCTGACGTCATACCGTGGCTTGGGTGTATACACTCTGGTTAGCTGCCTATATTGAATGGGTCGGTCAGCAAATAAAATGTTGCCTACAAAACAACGGGACCGCGGTGGTTCCGTTTGTATTGCTCCTGGCTGTTCAAACTAATTTTACCATGTGAGAGAGAGGAAAGTTGGTTAATTTCCACAAACTACCAGTGAAAAAAACAGTGTTGTTGACATGTTGGCTCGGGCTGCCTGCACCCAGACGGCGCGACCAGCCTGTTGGACAGGGAAGGAGGATCTGCAGCGAACACTTCATTGCCTCGGATTATGTTGTTGGGGTGGGATGTTTGTCCAGAAGACCACTAATCAGCTGAAGCCGGACGCGGTTCCCTCGGTCTTCGACAGACAGACCGGCGTTAGCTCTCGGGAGCGATCGCTAGCTAGTTGGCACCAGCCGGGGCCCGGCGTTAGCTCTCGCTAGCTAGCGTTAGCAACCGGAGCGTCGCGGAGCATTCAGCCTGCTGGCTACCTAGACCCACTTCAACCAGCGTCGCGGAGCATTCAGCCTGCTGGCTACCTAGACCCACTTCAACCAGCGTCGCGGAGCATTCAGCCTGCTGGCTACCTAGACCCACTTCAACCAGCGTCGCGGAGCATTCAGCCTGCTGGCCTGCTGGCTACACAATGCTCCGCGACGCTCCGGTTGCTAACGCTAGCTAGCGAGAGCTAACGCCGGGCCCCGAGAGCTAACGCCGGTCTGTCTGTCGAAGACCGAGGGAACCGCGTCCGGCTTCAGCTGATTAGTGGTCTTCTGGACAAACATCCCACCCCAACAACATAATCCGAGGCAATGAAGTGTTCTCTGCAGATCCTCCTTCCCTGTCCAACAGGCTGGTCGCGCCGCCTGAGTGCAGGCAGCCCGAGCCAACATGTCAACAACACTGTTTTTTTCACTGGTAGTTTGTGGAAATTAACCAACTTTCCTCTCTCTCACATGGTAAAATTAGTTTGAACAGCCAGGAGCAATACAAACAGAACCACCGCGGTCCCGTTGTTTTGTAGGCAACATTTTATTTGCTGACTGACCCATTCAATATAGGCAGCTAACCAGAGTGTATACACCCAAGCCACGGTATGACGTCAGCAACAAAATGGCCGCGCCCATAATGCTAAATGCTTCAGAAATGTACACAACAAATCGTTTTTTCTTAGAAACTGCTTATTTTTATAACGTGACTTCTTCTGTGGCTTATCTAAATACTAATGTGATGCTATGAATATGTATTTATCGCACTGCTTCATTTCCACTTTAAACAACTTTGAAAGAGTGCTTAAGCTTAACCAGTGATAAACTAGGCGTTAGGTAGGTTGCAGGCTGTTCGAGGCGGAAATGGGCAAAGACACAGGCGTCACGCGATTGGGCGCACATGTCACATGACCAGAAACATCAGTGGCCAATCAGATCGCACCAGAAACATCAGTGGCCAATCAGATCGCAGAACTGGAAATCCGTTGGTAAAAAAATAGACGCAGACAGGAGGTTAGACTGGGCGGGGCCAGACAGGAGGTGGGCGGGGTCAGACAGGAGGTTAAACTGGGCGGGGTCAGACAGGAGGTTAAACTGGGCGGGGTCAGACAGGAGGTTAAACTGGGCGGGGCCAGACAGGAGGTGGGCGGGGTCAGACAGGAGGTTAAACTGGGCGGGGTCAGACAGGAGGTTAAACTGGGCGGGGTCAGACAGGAGGTTAAACTGGGCGGGGTCAGACAGGAGGTGGGCGGGGTCAGACAGGAGGTTAAACTGGGCGGGGTCAGACAGGAGGTTAAACTGGGCGGGGTCAGACAGGAGGTGGGCGGGGTCAGACAGGAGGTTAAACTGGGCGGGGTCAGACAGGAGGTTTTCCAAAAGGAAGCTTCTTAGAAGGGTTTATTTAACAGGGTTGATTATGGCGGCAGCCTATGTGATCTATCCATCAACCCTCCCTAGACCGACCAGTGGGGGGCACATGCAAGCAACGACCAGGAAGGGGAGGGGGGAATTGGCATAACGACTAAATTGGGATGGGAGAAAAAAAACAGAACAGGAGAAAAAAGTGGATAAAAAAAAGAAAGGAGTAATTCCATACAAATTGTTGGGGGGGGGGGGTAAAGGGTTTCTTCAGACTGGGGCAGGGTTACCTGGAGGGGGTGATGGGGGGGGGGTAAAGGGTTTCTTCAGACTGGGGCAGGGTTACCTGGAGGGGGTGATGGGGGGGGGGGGTAAAGGGTTTCTTCAGACTGGGGCAGGGTTACCTGGAGGGGGTGATGGGGGGGGGGTAAAGGGTTTCTTCAGACTGGGGCAGGGTTACCTGGAGGGGGTGATGGGGGGGGGGGGTAAAGGGTTTCTTCAGACTGGGGCAGGGTTACCTGGAGGGGGTGATGGGGGGGGGGGTAAAGGGTTTCTTCAGACTGGGGCAGGGTTACCTGGAGGGGGTGATGGGGGGGGGGTAAAGGGTTTCTTCAGACTGGGGCAGGGTTACCTGGAGGGGGTGATGGGGGGGGGGTAAAGGGTTTCTTCAGACTGGGGCAGGGTTACCTGGAGGGGGTGATGGGGGGGGGGGGGTAAAGGGTTTCTTCAGACTGGGGCAGGGTTACCTGGAGGGGGTGATGGGGGGGGGGTAAAGGGTTTCTTCAGACTGGGGCAGGGTTACCTGGAGGGGGTGATGGGGGGGGGGTAAAGGGTTTCTTCAGACTGGGGCAGGGTTACCTGGAGGGGGTGATGGGGGGGGGGGGTAAAGGGTTTCTTCAGACTGGGGCAGGGTTACCTGGAGGGGGTGATGGGCGTCAGATCTTTGCCCATGGTCTGGATGACCCGGCGGCCCCAGACCCACAGCCCGGCACAGATGCCAACACCTCCATACAGCAGCAGCCAGACGGGCGTGGGCTCGGTGGAATTCACAGAGCCGCTGTTGTAGACCAACCACAGCGCCACCAGGGGGCCGATGGCGTTACTGCAGAGACAAAGAGGGTGTGGTTTATTTCAACAGGACTGAACTCCGGGTTTTAGCGTCTGTAGTCGTTCTACCGTCAACCCTTTCACTACCACATGGTTAACCCTTTCACTGCGACAATACAGAAGGTTAACCCTTTCACTGCGACATACAGAAGGTTAAGCCTTTCATTGTGACAATACAGAAGGTTAACCCTTTCACTACCACATGGTTAACCCTTTCACTACGACATACAGAAGGTTAAGCCTTTCATTGTGACAATACAGAAGGTTAACCCTTTCACTACCACACTACCAAATGGTTAACCCTTTCAATGCGACAAAACAGAAGGTTAACCCTTTCACTGCGACAATACAGAAGGTTAACCCTTTCACTACCACACTACCAAATGGTTAACCCTTTCACTGCGACAATACAGAAGGTTAACCCTTTCACTGAGACAATACAGAAGGTTAACCCTTTCACTACCACACTACCAAATGGTTAACCCTTTCACTGCGACAATACAGAAGGTTAACACTTTCAATGCGACAAAACAGAAGGTTAACCCTTTCACTGCAACAATACAGAAGGTTAACCCTTTCACTACCAAATGGTTAACCCTTTCACTGCGACAATACAGAAGGTTAACCCTTTCACTGAGACAATACAGAAGGTTAACCCTTTCACTGAGACAATACAGAAGGTTAACCCTTTCACTGCCACACGACAAAGGGTTAACCCTTTCACTGCCACACGACAGACGGTGAAGCCGCTCGGCTGCGACGGGTCTTCACCTGACGTCGTTTCCCCCGTGAGCGAAGGAGCCAAAGCAAGCGGTGAGGATCTGGAGGAAGCGGAAGAGCTGCGACACCTCGGGCCGGTCCGCCTCCAGGCGCTCGTCCTCCAGGGAGGAGTTCTCCTCGCCCACCTCCAGGGCCACCTGGCCCTCGCCCAGCGCCTCGCCGGGGCCCTCGGGCGCCCCGTGCTCCGCCACGGCGTTGCAGTAGCTGGTGTAGCTGTCCATGCGGACGCGCTTCTTGTCCTTGTCCTGGCCGCCGCCGGCCCCCCCGGCCCCGACCCTGTCCCCCGAGTCGTCCCCGGAGCGGAACTCGCCCTCGCGGTGCCGGAACTCGCCGTGCATGCCGATGATGGCCATGGTGTAGGAGGTGTAGCTGTTGTTGCGGCGGATGGGCCGCGTGCCGCCCTCGCCCATGCAGTCGCCCACCTTGGCCAGGTGCAGCTTGTGCAGCAGGTCCTTGTAGAGGCCCGAGTCCTTGTGCACCGTGTGGTACTGGCTGTAGCCGTTGGAGGGGACGTGGGCCTGCCGGCTGGAGAACTGGTGCTGCTGGTGGCCGTTCTGGGCGTTCGTCTGGTTGTTAGCCTGGACCTGTTTAGAGACTTCAGGGGGAAGGAATACAAGGTTATATGGTGATAATATAGTAGAATATGGTGATAATAGAATATTAGGGATGGGCATTGATTTTCAAATAGTCGACAAAAAAAATTCTAAATAGAAAAAAAATATATATATATTTATCTTGTGTGGTGTATTTAGAGGGACCCCATTAGCCGTTACACCACTGAACGGCATGCTGGGTACAGCTCGCTAGCTAGCATGGTAGCATAACAAATAACAGAGGTTCCATCGCTACAGTACATTCAAGAAAAGAAAGACCGGCGATGTTACACGTCGTTTCACTAAAGCTCACACAAGCACCGTCTGGTCCGACTCCCAAATATCCAACGCTAGTGGTTAGCAATGACAACAGCCAGCTAGCTCGCTCGCTCGTCACGTTCGCCATCAACGGCTAAGTAAAAACTAAATGTTAGCGTGGGGTGGGCGATCTTCGAATAGTAGTCCAATAGTTTCCAGGGACTATTGAATAGCAATTTTGTGAGTTTATATAATATCTTATATTCCTGGCCAGGCTAACCTCCGTTAGCAGCGTCTGCGTCCTCGGTGTCTCCCAGGGCGAAGGCCACCCTGCGCTCCTTGCTCTCGCCGTCCTCGGAGTCTCCCAGGGCGAAGGCTGCCCTGCATTCCCCGTTGTTGTCGTCAGCTTCCTCAGAGTCCCCGATGTCGAACGCCACGCGGCGCTCCTCCGGGGGCTGGGGCTGCTCCGCCGGGGGGGCCGGGGGGGAGCCCTCCTCTGGAACCGGCTTCAGCACCGGGCAGTGAGCCTCCCTCAGCTCCCTCTTATCCATCAGAGGACTCTCGCTTGGACTGGATGACTTGGCGTTTCCTAGAGGAGAGAGAGTTTTATTTAGTCATTATTATTTAGTTTATTGCTCTGTGCTGGGTAGCAGTGTTAAAAATGGTAAATGGTGCATTCATATAGCGCTTTTATCCAAAGCGCTTTACAATTTGTTCCTCACATTCACTCACACGACAGCGAACCATGCAAGGTGCCAAAAATTGCAAATATATTAAGTTATTGAATGCCAATAACGACATCTCGTTTTTTGTTCCTTTTTTCTTATTCTAAACACTCGCTTTTGAGAGTGTGCCTGGGACCTGCAATGCAGATTGAATCCCGACAGGTGGCAGTATCGCTTACCTTATGGGCCAGTTCAGTGAGAGCAACCAAAGCACCAGGGAGCGAGCAGCGAGCAAACTACAGCCGTCTAACGCTCAACAATGGCGATCGCCTAGAGCGAACTATTGGATATTATGAATAAAAAAACTAAGCGGATTATATGGATGATAAGGTGCGTTTCCACCAGACTATGTTGGACTCAGCACTTCTGGTAAATCATAAATAACAATAATACTATAATAATATAATTGATAATTGATCCTGTTCTGATCCAAGACACTTGGAGCGAAGGTAGACTACCTTCTGACAAAGGTAACGTCTATATCATAAAACATGCTTTTGTAATGATCGGAGCGTCAGATTTGCGCACAAAACACTATATCTCACGATCTAGAAAACCAGCCTGGATTATTGTGAAATGGGACGATTTTTTGCATGGTATAGCGCACAAACGAAGATATGTAGAAATAAACAGTTTTGTCCCTGTTGGAGTATAAATAGTGCCTGTCAAATGAGCCATACTATTGTCTCCATAGCTATAATATTATAGAATATACAATGGGTCCGCAAACATCGTGAGAATGGTCAATAACGCTGGCGCCAGGGAGTAAAGATGGAAAAACAGTGTGGCAGTCAATGAGTTAATCCTAAAAAAGACCAGCAGCCAAAGTATTAATAAATCTAGAGAAAATATGGTTTGAAAAATAAACGTTCAACAGCCAGGAAACACCTGAGGAAATGGTCTAATAAAAAGCATAGAGACCCAGCAGACCAGGAGGCTCGTCTTCAAGACCTCCTGGCTCTGAAGAAATACAAATCAATGCTTAGACTAAAAAGTCCACATGTCACAAAAAAATGCTGTGAATTAAAACAGATTCTGGGATCTCTGGAAATAACTCAGCAATACATACAAACAGGACACCAATTAAAAAAGCATGTCCAGGACAAAAGTAGAGGCTAAATATTTGCCCGCTTTATGGACTTTAAAAAAGAATTTGATTAAATTTGGCACAAAGGATTATTTCTCTATGATGTTATTAATGTATTCAGAAAACAAATGTTAGCATTGGTCATGAAAGAACAGAGTACCGTCAGCCAAGAGGAGTCAAACAAGGCTGTACTTTGAGCCCAACACTGTTCAATGAGCACATCATTGAATTGGCATCTATACTAACAGAATAGATGTCCATAATATAGCAAGAAACATTTAAATAAGTAAATAGTGTAGTAGTAGTAATATGTATAATAAAAAAAAGAAAGTAAGTAGACACGATTGAAGGGAACAGGAGGGGGGACTGGATGGAGGTCCAACATGTACAATTTGGAACATGCGTTTATTTTTAGGGATGCACCGAATGGGAAATTCTTGGCCGAAACAGATACCGAAAATAGGAAACCGTTGGCCGAAAACCGAATGCCGAAAATGATTAATATATATATAAAGTTTTTTTCTTTCAGCTAGCTGATTATGACAAAAGACATGATTATGGCAAAACTTAACTTAAATAATATTAATAATCACTATTATGGGCCCATAAAACATTTATTCAGCACTTTTGAATGCATACATTAATTCCAGACTGACTGCTGAAAGATTGTACAATTTAAACATTTTCTCTTTGCATACAACAAAATGTGCATTAAAGTAAAGTGCATTTTCTTTTCTCTGTAGGATAACTACAACAAAGTGCATTCAGAACAAAGCCAAGGTGCTTTAAAACTGCATAAAGATCTGCACACACGAGAGGGAGAATAGCTTATAGCAGACTTAATTATGTTACTGTAGTGGCTACAGTAAGCATTTTTATATAAAAGTACTCTGTATTTTTGTATGACAACTAATAAAGAAACTTGAACTACTGTCATAATTCACAGCGTTCTAGCCTACATGGAAGGACTGTTGTACTTACTACATCTCCCATGAATCTTAGCGGGGGATGACGTAGCTTATGAGAGAAAGAGGAACGGAAGCGTATAGCTTAACTTAGTTAGCAGCTAACATCAATTAAAAAGGTTTTTAACCGCGACGGGCATATATTAATGGCGAGGATATAAAGCATGTTAAAGACGCATTTATTGGACGCTTTGCTCGCGGAGTTTACATAGAAACAGACTCCCGAGTCCCAAGAGGAGTCATCACAGGCTGCAGAACGCAGGACTGAAGAGCTCAAGAGCATGTAATGACTGAAGCAGAGTTTTGATTACGTCATCACAACAACACGTTAGGTAGGTTACGAACCCTGTTCTTTGACATTCGTGATATATTTTTTGTGCTAAAACCCTTTAGGCCGAAAGCCGAAAGTGCCTTTTTTAACAATTTTCGGCCGATAATTTTCGGTGGCCGAATATTCGGTGCATCCCTATTTAATTTTTTTTACATAACCTGACTGAAGAAAACCTGCTTATCAGCTAACTGGATGATCTTAGAGGATCGTGTCGACACTAGTGCAGAAAGGTTCCAACAGGGAAGTGTGACATTCGTTTGTAGTTTCAGTGAGAATCGGATACTGAATGTCAACAGTTCTGATCATTCCAGGAACTCAGTCATTGACCTGCCTCGTTGCATCACACTCACAGCACATATCATTTCTCGGGTTCAGAGACCGGCCAAGCTTCAGGAAAGGCTTGGAGTACCACCTTGTTGTGCGTGAAAAATGTCTCACGCACCTTTGGTTTTATATATATATATATATATATATATATATATATATATTAGGGCTGTCAGTTTATCGCGTTAATTAGAT
The DNA here is from genome assembly GCF_963971535.1 of Notolepis coatsorum. NCBI lineage: Eukaryota > Metazoa > Chordata > Actinopteri > Aulopiformes > Paralepididae > Notolepis > Notolepis coatsorum. Next base: position 111,760,414 of record NC_140175.1, read on the forward strand.
TAATTAATTACACAGCAAATTATCGCGTTATGAAAATTAACTCAAAATGAATTAAATTTATTTTTTATTTTTTTTATAATACTTTTTTTTTGTATCTCATTCATTCCATAAAATTGACCAGACCTGAAAAATCTAAGCAAATTAATAGATGGAAGATGATTAAACAGAAGGTTTTGTAGATACAGTACTGAATTCTGCCATCTGGACACATGCAATTTGAAATATGATTATAGAATATAGAATATCAGGCATAAAATGGTTATGCGATTAATTAGATTAATTAATTACAAATCCTGTAATTAATTAGATACATTTTTTTAATCGCCTGACAGCACTAATATATATATATATATATATATATATATATATATAAGTATATCGCGGCATACATACCTTATGCATACCACACCTGTGTATACTGTATACTTACTCAATCATAGCATATATTTAGATATATACATCTTGTAACTATATTGTAAGGCAAATATAACTGAGGACAAACATACCCTCTTCTGCACCTCGACTCATCTACACTGCCTACTTGCCCATACTCAGAGTTAATTTTAATTATTGCCATCACATCACATTTACCTGTACTTCCGCCTCCGCCCTGCTGCTATGATGCCTGCATTTCCCCAAGGGGATCAATAAAGGTATATCTTATAGATATATCTTTGCCCTCCTGACATGTTTTTTTTGGTTTCTGTAGCCTTTTGTAAGGAGTGGGGTAGGGCTGTACCGAATAGTTCAAAGCTTCATTCATAACGGTGACATTCGGGGGAAAGAAATTGTTAAATTTTATGCGTGTCTATTCATTCTGTTAAACCAATGGGGTTTTTATTCACAGTTGCAGATAAAGATTAGGCTACACTAATATTATAGTATATGACTAGTCATAAACATTTAACTAAAACATTTATAGTAGCCCATCTGCATCTGCTTGGAGCTCCATCAAGACGTCGCCGTCACAACATGTATCCAATTTATCATCGTTAATAATAATAATAATAATAATAATAATAATGTGTTGTTCCTCTGGTCTACAACAGTGAATGTGGACAACTCTCCTAAAACCAGAAAACTACTCCCAGCTACTTCAGTTATGATCGAGTCTAGGTTACAGTATTTAAAATACCTTCAGTTAAGGCTGGGTCCAAGTTATAGTATTTTTTTTATACTTTCAGTTATAGTATTTATAATACCCAATACATCCAGGTTATAGTATTTATAATACATCCAGGTTATAGTATTTAATACTTAATATTGTTGCATATAAGAACAGAGAGTTAATGTTACTTACGTTGGATCTTCTTCTTGAGTCGAGGACAGACGATGAACCAGACGACCAGCGCCGTGAGCAGCGCGCAGGCCAGCGAGGTGAGCACCACGACCCACCAGGGCACGATCACGCCCAGCACTGCAGACACACGGAGAGAGAGAGAGCGCCAGTTTGAAAAAAGGAGCATCTACTATTCATTTTCAAGTCATTGACCCCTGACCTCTAAACCACAACCCTAACCATAACATCTAACCCTCCATCCACCTCGCATCCCTTCTGACTGTTTTATAAAACTCTGAATGCAGGGTTTAGCAACAGAAAGTTAAAATAAAGGGCGGCCGAGTGGCGCAGTGGGCAAGGAATATGCTGGTATCGAGCCCAGCTCTCGACGTTGCTACCAGCTTGGCCGGTCGTTCATACTAATACAATTGGCAGTATTAGAGGGTGGGAAAGCCGGTGGGTGGGGATTAGACGTTGTGGACAGCGACTCCTACAGGTCGGTTGGTGCGCCTGTACAGCAGAATCAGGAAGTATCGGGGCAGCGTGAGCCTCCCATGCAGACCCCCCCGACGCTGAGAGATCGCGCTGTTCAGGTGAAAAGATGCGACGGCTGCCTCCTCGTGTACCGGAGGGGACTCGTGATGTAAGGCTTGGTCCTCACTGCAGCCGACCAGTGGGAGGCATAGTCTAGCAACGTTCGAGACAGGGAAGAATTGGCGAGGCGAAATTGGGATGGGAGAAAAATAGAAAAGGAGAAAAATAAATAACAAAATTATAATAAATAAAAGTCTCTGGTGTGATGCCAATATCGTTATGGGGCAAAATCAGTTCGGACCATTGAAACTTAAACTATATATTATATAAAGTTCATATTTGCATTTCAACACGTTAACCTAAAATCTGCGGACATATCAGTTCACTGCATATCGTTTCAGGTCGTCAACTTGATACGTTAGCTCAGCATTGTACATGGCTAGTCAACGGTTCGCTAGTTAGCCAATGTTATCAAGACGGTCCCTTTTGCATTTTTTTAAAGGTAGAATCTGTAATGAAGTCAAACAGCGAAAGAGGTCGTCATTTGACAACATTAGAGTCGACCTTTGAATGAAACGGATTGTACATACGGCAACGTTATCGTTTGGCAAATATTATTATAATTTTTTCTATCTACTTTTTCTCCCATTTTCTATTTTTCTCCCATCCCAATTTCATCCAATTCTACCCTCCCCTGTTAGGCCATGCCTCCCACAAGCCGGCTGCAATTAGGGGTGGGACGATACATCGATCCAGATCGATACATCGATGTAATTATCAATGATCGAATCGGATCGATGCGATGTAATAAGATCGATTCATATCGATACTCTTATTTTGAAAATCCTGTGGCGAGTCTCATATCCGCCCAAGAACAACAGCAGTAGCTCCGTGTGTGTAGATGTTACAGCATAGCATTCTCCCTTTCTGTGTGTGTGTGTGCGTGCGTCTTTGGAAAGACCAGATGAGGTCAGAGGAGTTTGATGTTTAAATGTTATTTAAACATAAACAATATAATACATAATAAATGTAGGCCTATACATGATCATGCAACATCAACAAATTGTTGTAGGAACGGTTTGGGAGAGGGAGGTAGGGAGGGGTTTTAGGTTGTGAGTTTTGAGTTCCAAAAAATTTTGCTTAAAGTTTAAAGCTCAATATATCAAAACGTGGCACTTTACAGTGAACGGGAGGTCTATTTGTATTAAAAACAATATTGATTTTCTTTTAAATGTCTGGAAGAGCTCAAAAATACAAATGTCAAATGATATTTTCATTACCTTTTTTTGGTTGATCTAAATGTTACCGATTGTGTTAAATGGGCATATGATATCATCTCATATCGATTGCAGGCACCTGAATCTAATCGTATCGTATTGTATCGTGAGAGACTTTGTGATATCGGCAAATATCGTATCGTTGTCCAAAGAATCGATATCGTATCGTATCATGATGAAACTGGTGATTCCCACCCCTAGCTGCAATGTGGACGAAGCCTTGCATCACGTGTCCCCTCCGGTACTCGAGGAAGCAGCCGTCGCATCTTTTCACCTGCACAGCGCGATCTCTCAGCGTCAGGGGTCTGCGTGGGAGGGACACGCCGCCCCCGTCGCTTCCTGATTCTGCTGCGCAGGCGCACCAACCGACCTGTAGGAGTCGCTGTCCACAACGTCCGATCCCCACCCACCAGCTTCCCACCCCCTAATACTGCCAATTGTATTAGTATGAACGACCAGCCAAGCTGATAGCAATGCGGAGAGCTGGGCTCGAACCCAGCGTCTCCTGCATTGGTGGTGAGCACCTTGCCCACTGCACCACCTAGCCGCCCTTCAAATATTACCTTCATATATTATTGTTAGTTTATCATCCTAGTTTCAACCTGGAAGTAGGATTAGAATGCATTTCCCCCAGAGAGGAGACACCACATTAAAATGCAGGGTTCAACAGGAAGTAAATAAACATGCTGGATCACACAGCTTCATGTGGGTTTTATTGGGGGTCGTCACTTTTATGGCCAAGTTGCAACTCATAATTCCCATTATACACCTATCCCTCATCATACCCCAACCACACACTTATCACTCATCGATCTTACCCTACCCATATACACCCATCACTCATCTTACCCTACCCATATAAACCCATCACTCATCTTACCCTACCCATATACACCCATCACTCATCTTACCCTACCCATATACACCCATCACTCATCTTACCCTACCCATATACACCCATCGCTTATCCAACATAACCCCTATGTAACGTACCCTCACCACTCCCACCATGTAAAAATGTCCTTGAGGGCTGTGGGATCTAGCATCTACCCTATGGAACACGGGGTTTAACAACAGGATGTAGCAACTAGCATCGTCACATAGGAAACTAGGGCTGCAACAAACTATAATTGTCCTCATCAATCTGCCGGTTATGTTATCGATTAGATTATGGACAGTAGCTCTTAAAGACAGACTGGTCACAACACTCCAGGCCATCGTGTGCCGCTCCGATATGGGGAGCATGTCATGCTGACCCTCAGAGGAGAGCTAGGTAAGGGGTGAAGGTAGAGAGATGTGGCAACACACACACACCTCAAGATATCAGTTGGCAGGATACATTTAAAAAACAAGGAGAAAGGGGGGGTGATTTAGTGAGTTAATTTAGTAGAGTGCTGTAGCATAAAGGTATCCTTCTGCCAAGACTGCGGTACGGAGAGAGAGAGAGAGGGAGAGACACAGTGCTGCGTGGTGCCGACAGGCTGAGCAGAGCTCCCTCTCTCCCTGGGGATGGAGCCGCCGTCCTGCGATAGAGAGGCGAGTCAGCAGTGTGGTCAGCTGCTGCTCCCAGAGTCTGGTGAGAGGTGACCTTGATCGGCGCCTCGTTAAAAAAAAAAGATGAAAAACAAACAGATAAGACTTGGCCTCGATCGCTGCTGCGTTCCTTACTAGGCCAGAGTCCACGCTGTGTCGCCTGGCTCCCTGACACGCTGCAGAGTCCATACTGCTGTCTGTGTCGCCTGGCTCCCTCACACGCTGCAGAGTCCATACTGCTGTCTGTGTCGCCTGGCTCCCTCACACGCTGCAGAGTCCATACTGCTGTCTGTGTCGCCTGGCTCCCTCACACGCTGCAGAGTCCATACTGCTGTCTGTGTCGCCTGGCTCCCTCACACGCTGCAGAGTCCATACTGCTGTCTGTGTCGCCTGGCTCCCTCACACGCTGCAGAGTCCATACTGCTGTCTGTGTCGCCTGGCTCCCTCACACGCTGCAGAGTCCATACTGCTGTCTGTGTCGCCTGGCTCCCTCACACGCTGCAGAGTCCATACTGCTGTCTGTGTCGCCTGGCTCCCTCACACGCTGCAGAGTCCATACTGCTGTCTGTGTCGCCTGGCTCCCTCACACGCTGCAGAGTCCATACTGCTGTCTGTGTCGCCTGGCTCCCTCACACGCTGCAGAGTCCATACTGCTGTCTGTGTCGCCTGGCTCCCTCACACGCTGCAGAGTCCATACTGCTGTCTGTGTCGCCTGGCTCCCTCACACGCTGCAGAGTCCATACTGCTGTCTGTGTCGCCTGGCTCCCTCACACGCTGCAGAGTCCATACTGCTGTCTGTGTCGCCTGGCTCCCTCACACGCTGCAGAGTCCATACTGCTGTCTGTGTCGCCTGGCTCCCTCACACGCTGCAGAGTCCATACTGCTGTCTGTGTCGCCTGGCTCCCTCACACGCTGCAGAGTCCATACTGCTGTCTGTGTCGCCTGGCTCCCTCACACGCTGCAGAGTCAACACTACTCTGTTGCCTGGCTCCCTCACACGCTGCAGAGTCAACACTACTCTGTTGCCTGGCTCTCTCACACGCTGCAGAGTCAACACTAGTCTGTTGCCTGGCTGGCTCGCTCACATGCTGCAGTCGGACCGCAGAGCTCCGCGTGCGTTCAGTTACGTAACCAGAAGCCAGGAGGGGGGCAGGCAGGCGGGGCGCTGCAACCACAACAGCTGAGCCTCCCGTCTCTCAGTGGAATGCGAGACACGTTCCGAGACAGCTGGACACCAGTCAGTCAGACCAACACTCCTAGGGTGTATGGGTTAAAAGAGTTAGGGAGCAGGGAACGGGACACGAGGAGCCAGATTAGTGTGGAGATAGACCCCCCCCGTGTCAATGACCTTTAGTAGGTCACGTCTCCATAAACAATAGCCACGCTCGCGTTGGGTTTGGCCCGGTGATAAACACACTCGCACAATAGAGGGAGTGTAAACCGCAGCACGCAGGGATGAATGGGACAGTGAGGAAGTGGAATTTTACCACGGCTGGGCTCCAAACCCCTCCCTGCGTCCCGTGGCCTATATTCATTACACAATAACATGACAGTTAAAATGACTCACTCGACACGTTGTCCTTTACAGCGTCTGGCCTTACATCAGTCTATTGTAACTGGGCCCGTCCCCGACTGAGGATTTGTATAGTAGACTTTGATTGGCCAAAATTAGCCAATAGTCGACTGGCAGTTTAACTTAAAAATCAGACGTTAAGCACCCCCCCCCCCCCCCCCCCCCCCCCCTAAATGGAATGATCCAAAAATCGACTGCATTCGACTGAGAGATTGGCAGTCGACTAGTCGAGGTCAGCCCTAATTATAACTAAAACCATCAGGCCCTGGCCTAGTAGAACCATTAGTCACCTGTAACTAAACCATCAGGCCCTGGCCTAGTAGAACCATTAGTCACCTGTAACTAAACCATCAGGCCCTGGCCTAGTAGAACCATTAGTCACCTGTAACTAAACCATCAGGCCCTGGCCTAGTAGAACCATTAGTCACCTGTAACTAAACCATCAGGCCCTGGCCTAGTAGAACCATTAGTCACCTGTAACTAAACCATCAGGCCCTGGCCTAGTAGAACCATTAGTCACCTGTAACTAAACCATCAGGCCCTGGCCTAGTAGAACCATTAGTCACCTGTAACTAAACCATCAGGCCCTGGCCTAGTAGAACCATTAGTCACCTGTAACTAAACCATCAGGCCCTGGCCTAGTAGAACCATTAGTCACCTGTAACTAAACCATCAGGCCCTGGCCTAGTAGAACCATTAGTCACCTGTAACTAAACCATCAGGCCCTGGCCTAGTAGAACCATTAGTCACCTGTAACTAAACCATCAGGCCCTCACTCTGTATAACTTTAATACCTGGATTAGGACCATCCAAGAGGACATGTCGACTAACCTGGATGATATATAGACTCTACCCTAGGACATATCTACCATCCTAGATGACAAACTATCCTGAGGACATATAAACTATCCTGAAGACGTATCAACTACCCTAGAGGACAAGGGAAAAGTCAAGCATTTCAAAATTCTCTAACCAACCAACAGTTCTGGACATTGGACAGCATTAGGGATTCTGAAATAACCACTGTATCTCTAATGCACGTCATTCAACAGAACGTAGCCAGGCAACCATTGACACGTTTTTCTTTTCCTGGCCTCTTATCAGCTTTAAGGGGAAGTGTGTTGTTGGGTGGAATTCTAGACTGTAAAAAAAAAAAAAATTGTGCTCCACGAGTGCAGTGGTCTCCGAGATGTCTAGTGACAAGTCTGTCGGGTCAGAGTCTCCATGTGCCACTTGATATTTAACACGTGTTGAACAGGTCCACAATGACTGCCGCTTCACAGGGCTGTGGGCTGAATAGCTGGTTGCTTGGTTGCTTAGCGTCGCCTAGGCAACCCAAGTTAGAGGCTGCTTGTTTCTCAGAGGGGAAGCCAGGCGGAAAGCGTATATGGTCATCAGTTAAGAGGGTGTCGGATGAATCCTCACAATACAAGTCAAGTCAGCATGTGAGAATGCCGCTAGGAGAATGCCAGGACAGTTCAGTCAGTATGTTCTTCCTGTGTCCCAGGACAGTTCAGTCCAGGGTTTCCGTTATAATTTTTTTTTGCAGGTCTGAGTGTCCAGTAGATTTCAATCTACCGGACAAATGGGATAAATTCCGGTCAGAGTTTATTGAGCTTAAAAACAATTGATAGGCCTATATAAAGAATGACATGATCAAGGCATTTATAATATTTTAACTTAAAACTAGGCTACTTTTGCGTATATACAGTCATTAATATATTCCAAATAAAATAAGTCCCGAGACTTCGTGCTGCTGCCGACTTGAGGTGTCGGTGGGCAGTCTGCCCGACCTTAATAAACAGCAGTCCGTTATAATCACATTTTTATGAGCTAACGAATTCCGTTATATTGGACATTTGTATTAATTATATCAAGCGAAGAAATGAGAAATTTGGCAGAGAGAGACGGCAACATTATCGTGGGTTTGCGTGATGACTCCACCTCCCAACGACTTGGTGCTGGTCATAATGTCCTGTGAAAATAATTCCCTCTAAAAACAATTTGATTATTTGAATTGTATTAAAATAGGCTAAAATTAAATAGCCTATGCGATGAACGAAACAATCATTTGTTTCATCGTTGCTTCACCAAGCAGCCGGTCTAATAATGACATTATGTTGTCAGCGCGAGCTTGCTGCTGCTAGATTTACGTGAAGCATGGAGCAGCAGTGTTTTTAGGTCCGGTCTGGAAACCGCTCAGCAGCGCCCCCACCCAACAGCTGAATTGCCAATGGCTGAATTGGAGTACTGCACCCTTCCGGCCGGCAGATGGATGCTTCTCGCAAATATATCAGCAGCCAGCTCGCGCTGACAACAGGATGTCATTATTAGACCGGCTGCTTGGTGAAGCAACGATGAAACAAATGTAATGATTGTTTGTTTCGTTCATCGCATAGGCTATTTAATTTTAGCCTATTTTAATACAATTCAAATTATCTAATTGTGTTTAGAGGGAATTATTTTCACCGGACATTATGACCGGAGAGATTAAATATGTCGGACTTCAACAGATTTTGCCGGTCAAATACCGGTAATTACCGGCTAACGGAAACGCTGGTTCAGTCAGTATGTTCTTCCTGTGTCCCAGGACAGTTCAGTCAGTATGTTCTTCCTGTGTCCCAGGACAGTTCAGTCAGTATGTTCTTCCTGTGTCCCAGGACAGTTCAGTCAGTATGTTCTTCCTGTGTCCCAGGACAGTTCAGTATGTTCTTCCTGTGCCCCAGGTAGGGATGACCCCCGGACCCCGGTTCTAAACGGGAACCGGTACTATATTAGAAAAGACCGGAGTATTTATAAGCTCCGACGTCATCGGTACTGCTATCGATACTCTAGAGAAATTATTATTATTATTTAAAAGTTGCAAACGATCTCTCCTCTTTGTCTCTGCACGAGAAGCGAGCCGCAACAAGCCATTATTACACACACTCCTCGCGAGTCGCGATAGTCCTACACATACGCGGGTACTTCTTAACTGCTGTCTCCGTGCTGACACAGACAGCTCTGCCTCTGCATGCACTCGTGAGTCGTGATGGCGGATAGAGCGAAGCGTTCGAAAGTATGGATATACTTTACAAGAGTCAATGCCGACAACGCAAGTTGCCACAAGTGCAACAAAACATTTGCCAGTAAGGGTGGCAATACGAGCAATTTATCAAAACATGTTGGCAAAACATGATATTAGTGCAGAAATGTGCCGTATTCGACTGCCTTGCGCGCAGTGTTCCATCTGCATCCACGTCCACTGCAGCCGGTAAGCCAAGATACGGAGTTGCCTAGGCTAATAACGAATTATTACAAATAGGCTAATAAACAAAATAATTGTTTAGCTACAAATACTACAATCTAAAAACGTTTTATAGATCGTCAAGCTGAGGCGTCAGCCACCATGTCCCAGCCCAGTGAGCCCGGCACCACCACACATCCTCCCTCTACCTCCACCACCCAAAGTCCTTTCTCCCTAGCAGCTAGAGGAAGGATGACAGGATAGGGTGAACGAGTGTCACAGGGCTGTGACAAAGTTTGTTGTCAAAGGCCTGCACCCGTTCTCTACAGTGGAGTCCAAGGAATTTAGGTAACAACAACTAATCATTCAGTGTATACCGTTTTTTTTTGTATATATTTTTTTGTCTAACTTGTCTGTTGTTGTTATAAGTTATTATTGAAGCAGCTATTCCCACCACTCTACACAAATTTACAATAATTCAATCATTTCTAATCTTTACTGTAGGGAGATGACCAATGCTCTCAACTGCAAATATATCCCTCCCTGCAGGAATGTCCTCAGTAACACACTGATGTTATCACAGAGCTTAAAGATGTGCCAAAGTTAGCCTTTACATCGGATGGGTGGACCAGCTTAACTCAGGACCACTACTACTAAATAAAATAAAAAGTCCCAAAATAGTTAATTTATCTGACTGCTTGTATTAATTGATAAAAAAGTAGCCATGTGCAGTAATATAGTTATATAAAAGAATAATAAAGCAATGTCGATTCTGTTCCTAATCATTTTTTTGCTAAAGCAAAAAGAACCGATAAGAGTAGCGACAAAGTACCGAACCGTTAAGCAGTATCAATAAGAGTAGTAGTATCGATAAAATACTAACGATACCCATCCCTAGCCCCAGGACAGTTCAGTATGTTCTTCCTGTGCCCCAGGACAGTTCAGTCAGTATGTTCTCCCTGTGCCCCAGGACAGTTCAGTGTTGCCCCAGGACAGTTCAGTCATTATGTTCTCCCTGTGTCCCAGGACAGTTCAGTCAGTATGTTCTTCCTGTGTCCCAGGACAGTTCAGTCAGTATGTTCTTCTTGTGCCCCAGGACAGTTCAGTCAGTATGTTCTCCCTGTGTCCCAGGACAGTTCAGTCAGTATGTTCTTCCTGTGCCCCAGGACAGTTCAGTCAGTATGTTCTTCCTGTGTCCCAGGACAGTTCAGTGTTGCCCCAGGACAGTTCAGTCAGTATGTTCTCCCTGTGTCCCAGGACAGTTCAGTCAGTATGTTCTTCCTGTGTCCCAGGACAGTTCAGTGTTGCCCCAGGACAGTTCAGTCAGTATGTTCTCCCTGTGTCCCAGGACAGTTCAGTCAGTATGTTCTTCCTGTGCCCCAGGACAGTTCAGTCAGTATGTTCTTCCTGTGTCCCAGGACAGTTCAGTGTTGCCCCAGGACAGTTCAGTCAGTATGTTCTCCCTGTGTCCCAGGACAGTTCAGTCAGTATGTTCTTCCTGTGTCCCAGGACAGTTCAGTGTTGCCCCAGGACAGTTCAGTCAGTATGTTCTCCCTGTGTCCCAGGACAGTTCAGTCAGTATGTTCTTCCTGTGCCCCAGGACAGTTCATGTTCTTCCTGTGCCCCAGGACAGTTCAGTCAGTATGTTCTTCCTGTGCCCCAGGACAGTTCAGTGTTGCCCCAGGACAGTTCTTCTATCCCAGTTAAAATCAGATTGGAGGCTGCTCTCTCCCATTAGGAGTGGTAGTACGTGTTCACAAATACTGACCTAACTGTCCTGGGGCACAGGAAGATCATATGTGAATTCTTAAGATGGGTGACATTCCCAAGTAACATAAACATAGTTTGACTAGGAGGCATAGGGCGACGTAAATAAGCATGTCACTGTGGCCAAGCTAAATAATTAATGTGTCAACATGGACACATTTACATGTTGTCTGGCATTTTACAAATGACTGCCGCACTCATTATCACCATAGCTGACCTACTCAAATTCCCCCTCAACCAGAACACTTCTCCTGTGATAAGACACCTGAAAGCACCCCAAAACTATAAACATTGAAGCTCTGGATAATGTTCTGAGGACCAGGCCTGCTTTTAGAACAGCAACAGGTAGGGCTGCCGCGGTTACCGCGGTGTCGCCATCACAATTTATAATAATAATTATAGTTGTGTATAGCCTATTTTCTTCACGCCATGTGTTCGAAAGTTTCCACTCGCCATCTACACATAACGTTGGGGATTAAACTGTTGGCCATCTAATGTAACGATAGGGCTGAGTGAGCAGTTTAACTCTTGATTAAGCCCCATGTAATAACCGGATCCATCACTAGCTTTAGCTGGTGTTAATTCGCTGGCCACTGGGTTGAACAAATGATTCCATGACGTTATTATCTGTTATGCAGATGGATAGGACAGTCAATTAATTCCTAGTTGGTTATTGAACCAAGCGTTTGGTTAACGTTAGCTACCGCGAGTCGCGACCAGCAGTTTCAAGAACAGCCAGCTGTTTTCAACAAATATTCCTGCTGCAAAGTCATCCTCTTTAATGACACTGGAATAAAGATAGACATTTAACATTAGACTAGAGGCTATAAAGAATAGACTACTACAGAAAAAAATTCATTCGAAAAGTTTATTTAGGGACCAATTATTTGAACATTACATTTTTGGTATTGCGGTTACCGCGGCGGTTTGAAAGGCTTCACTAATTTGTGCGGTAAGGAAAAAATCAATAGCGCAGCAGCCCTAGCAACAGGTCTGGGATCAGGTCCTGCTGATCGGTCAGAATTATTCTCATGGTCTGGTGGTTACCTAAAAAAAGGTCACAGGTTGAAACACTGCACCAGGCAACGTGTCAATCCCTGTCAAAGTGTCCTTGAGCAAGGCACTGACTGAATACCAGTCTGCTCTGGGGACACTGTGCTCAAGCCCTCTGGAATGTCTACATGTATTAGCCTCATACCAAGAAATACATTCCTAACTCCACTCATATCTCACTACTAGTGTTACTCTGCAGCATTCTGGTTTTAAAAAAGGAGATTTACAAGCTGCCCGAGAAGTCTCATCTGTAAAGCATCTGGTGGCGACCTGTACATTCTCACAGCGGCCCTGAGGTCTCTGGCGTCAGCGTGGAGGTGGACCAGAGGAATGTGCCGTGTGATGATTACTGGAGCAGCCGCCCAGAGAACAGTTTGTCCGGAGAGCCAGTGTGCAGTCTGCTGCCGTGACTCAAAACAGTCTCGCTGCTGATGCAGTTACACTAGCAGTAGTCCACAGCCAATGAAATGCTGGCATTCCAATGTGGCCAGGACTGCCAATAACACTCTTCTGCACCCCCACACCACTCGCACCCAGCCAAGAAGGGCTCGTCTAACCACCCCCAGGCATAAAAAAAATAGTTTGTTTCCTGTTGGTTGTCCGTTAAGGCATGGTAATTAGGGAATTTATTAGGGAATTTATTTTATTTTTTTATTTTATTCTTTCCCACGGCAACTATGGATAGGGAATTTCTTTATTTAATTAAAATGTTCACAACAACATGGATGCATGTACTCTGCCAGCATGTTTAATATCCATAATACTAAAGGTTTGACTAAGATTTCTATGAAACTTTATTAAAAAAAAGGCTTTTTTTTTTAAACTCATAAAATATATTGGGTTGCACCTAAATTGGCAGTCGGTCGGCAACCGGAAACAAACAATATTTTTTGTTATGCCCCACCCAACCAAGAATCTCTCCGGTCATAATGTCCGGTGAAAATAATTCCCTCTAAGCACAATTTGATTATTTGAATATTAAAATAGGCTAAAATTAAATAGCCTATGCGATGAACGAAACAATCATTACATTTGTTTCATCGTTGCTTCACCAAGCAGGTCTGTCTAATAATTAGAGTTGTTCCGATACCGATACCAGTATCGGAAATGCCGCCGATACTGCCTAAAATGCTGGTATCGGTATCGGCGAGTACACGTAAATTCTAGCCTCCGATCCCATGATGTAATTTATCTCCTGCCGAGTCCTGCGGAGAGTGAGGATTATAAAATGAACATGTTTTAAAGTGTGATGCTGTGTCATTTTAACAGCAGATACACTTTCTTAAATTCCATTGTCCCCGACAGTGCGGTGTGACGGGGAGCTCGGACGGGAATCGGGATGTGTTTGGCTGGTGTTATGATAGCATTAGCTGGTAAGATAGCTAGTTGGAACAACATCCGCTTTAACGTTACATCAAATCAGATGATCGCCTGTCCTTTCTCCAGGACCTAACACTGTCCGTGACCGTCTATCAACAATAATGCACCCACGGTGAATTGTATTTAAGTTAAGTAGCTACGGACTAGCGTTAGCTGACTATTACTAACGTTATCAAATGTCAATGCGGGAAGACGAGCTAGGTCAGTTAGCTTAGCTTGATAACGTTACCGTGTCTAAAGTTGGTGCTATTCATTATCCAGCAATAATGGCTGCAGACCTGCAAGCAAAGTACAGCAAGTGCCAAAGGATAAGAGTCTGAGGCGGAGTTTCAAAAGAGAATGTTGAATATTTATTTTGCATCAAAAATCACAACATGAACGTTCTATCTGCCACTAGCTTACAGACTGAATAGGGTATATCTGCAGAGCCACTGAGTAGCGAGTGCAACACCGTTTAATGTCCGTGTGGATCATTGGAGTAGGGTATATCTGCAGTGCTGCAGCCCATACTCATTGATTAATGATACTAATACAAATCTATACAATCACCTGTTGTTGAATAAATACCATACGTTCTAGTTATTACTAAAAAACAGTATAACAGTATCTGTAAAAAAAATTAAATAAAGTATAATTTATATATATATATATATTTTTTTTTGTATGCACTGGTATCGGATAAATATCGGTATCGGCCGATACCCAAATCGGATCGGAAAGGGAAAAATGGTATCGGAACATCTCAGACAACGCTGTGTCAGCGCGAGCTTGCTGCTGCTAGATTTGCGAAAAGCATGCAGCTGCAGACCCACAGAATCCCCCAGCTTTGCCGGCACAGTGCAGTACTCCAATTCAGCCATTGGCAATTCAACTGTTGGGTGGGGGGCGCTGCTGAGCGGTCCCCCGACCGGACCTGAAAACACTGCTGCTCTGTGGGTCTGCAGCTGGATGCTTCTCGCAAATCTAGCAGCAGCAAGCTCGCGCTGACAACAGCGATGTCATTATTAGACCGGCTGCTTGGTGAAGCAACGATGAAACAAATGTAATGATTGTTTCGTTCATCGCATAGGCTATTTAATTTTAGCCTATTTTAATACAATTCAAATAATCAAATTGTGCTTAGAGGGAATTATTTTCACCGGACATTATGACCAGCACCAAGTCGTTGGGAGGTGGAGATATACATCACGCAAACCCATGATAATGTTGCCGTCTCTCTCTGCCAAATTTCTCAGTTCTTCGCTTGATGAACATTGTTACTCAGCTGATAGAGTTGTGCTCTTCCTGATGGCTTGTCGTACAGAACTTGTAAGTCGCTTTGGATAAAAGCGTCAGCTAAATGACTAAATGTAAATGTAAATGTGATATAATTAATACAAATGTCCAATATAACGGAATTCGTTAGCTCATAAAAATGTGATTATAACAGACTGCTGTTTATTAATGTCGGGCAGACTGCCCACCGACACCTCAAGTCGGCAGCAGCACGAAGTCTCGAGGGACTCATTTTATTTGGAATATATTAATGACTGTATATATGCAAAAGTAGCCTAGTTTTAAGTTAAAATATTATAAATGCCTTGAGGATGTCATTCTTTATATAGGCCTATCAATTGTTTTTAAGCTCAATAAACTCTGACCGGAATTGATCCCATTTGTCCGGTAGATTTAGGGCTGGGCGATATGGAAAAAAATCATATCGCGATAACGATATGATAATGTTATCATATTTCTCGATATTGATAATTATCGAAATTGTTATAAGTATATTTATTAAAAAAAAAATAAACAGATGTATGTTTATTTTGCAGCAATTCTTTGTCATTGCCGCCATCTTTAGTGTTACATCCCCTCACACTCCAGTTCTCAGGCTGCAGCTGGTTTAAAAGCTAAAGTAAACCAGCTTCTCTGCTGGCTGTGGCTCCAGGGGAGTTGAACAGTTCTGGCTCTGCTAGTTTCTTTTCGATCTTTTGGCGCTTTTTTGGTGGACAAACCACAGCACATGTGCACCGTGACTCATGACTGGAGACTAGCTCTGCTAGCACACATAGCCTACTGTGTACAGACGGTTTCAAACTGTATTTTAAATTAGAAAGCAAACAAAATAAATGGACAAGAGAAAAATAAATCTCAATTTGGTCAGTATTGTCATTGTCATTTGGACAAGCAAAGCCATTACTTTAAGTTGCAGGCAAGAAAGACAAGTCTGTCCACTGTCTCTGGTTTTAAAACTGCCCTGTTGCAGGTCAAACAAAAAAATATATATATATTAAAAAAAAAAATATATATATATATATTTTATTTCGATATCGATTATTAAAATATATCGCAATATTTATCGTTATCGTTATATCGCCCAGCCCTACTCAGACCTGCAAAAAAAAATCTAACGGAAACCCTGACCCCCACGCAGCCATGAAGGGCCCGTCTAACCACCCCCAACCAGCCATGGAGGGCCTGTCTAACCACCCCCAACCAGCCATGGAGGGCCTGTCTAACCACCCCCAACCAGCCATGGAGGGCCTGTCTAAACACCCCCAACCAGCCATGGAGGGCCCCTCTAACCACCCCCACCCAGCTCTGGAGGGCCTGTCTAACCACCCCCACCCAGCTCTGGAGGGCCCCTCTAACCACCCCCACCCAGCTCTGGAGGGCCTGTCTAACCACCCCCACCCAGCTCTGGAAGGCCCCTCTAACCACCCCCACCCAGCTCTGGAGGGCCCCTCTAACCACCCCCACGCAGCTCTGGAGGGCCCGTCTAACCACCAACCAGCCATGGAGGGCCTGTCTAACCACCCCCACGCAGCTCTGGAGGGCCCGTCTAACCACCAACCAGCCATGGAGGGCCTGTCTAACCACCCCCACGCAGCTCTGGAGGGCCTGTCTAACCACCCCCACGCAGCCATGGAGGGCCTGTCTAACCACCCCCACGCAGCTCTGGAGGGCCCCTCTAACCACCCCCACGCAGCTCTGGAGGGCCCCTCTAACCACCCCCACCCAGCTCTGGAGGGCCTGTCTAACCACCCCCACGCAGCTCTGGAGGGCCTGTCTAACCACCCCCACCCAGCCATGGAGGTCCTGTCTAACCACCCCCACGCAGCCATGGAGGGTCTAACCGTCTAACCCAGGGCTGTACAGTGCGAGATATATGTCGCACGTGCTACAGCAACATCGGTCTGTGCGATGAATGGATTTACTTCAGTAGCACTGGTGTGATAGGCATTCGGTTCAATCGATACTCTTATTTTGAAAATCATGTGGCGGGTCTCATTTCTGCCCAAGCGCAGCTCCAGCCATAATAACTATGGCTCCGGCAGCTAGCAACGCTCAGTTCATTTCGATACTCTTATTTTGAAAATCCTGTGTGTCGTAACTAATATACACTCGGCTCACAACACAGCAGGACTCGTCTCAGTAGCAGCAGTAGCGTCTGGAACACGCACATTGCAACATAGCAAGGCTAGTGTGCCTATTTCGCCACTCAAAACAAATCCCTGCCGTTTTATTCCGCAACGGGTCAAATGCATAGAACATACTTTGCAATCCTCTCCATTCCTTTATGACCACGTCGTGTTTAAGACCAGAATTAACGTTACGTTAGCATAAGCTAACAACAAGCTAAAACCCTGTTCAGAGCGACAGAGAACAGCAGAGTGGGGAGGGGGGGCATTCTCCCTCTGTGTGTGTGCGCGTTTGAAAAGATCAGATGAAGTCAGACGAGTATATTATATTGATACTAAATGTACCGAGGGTGGACAGATAATGTTGATATTTAAACATAAAAAATACAATACATAATAAATGTATTCATGATCATCATGAAACATAAAACAATTGCAGGAACGGTTTGGGAGAGGAAGGGGTTTTAGGTTGCGTGTTCCAAAACAAATTTACTTAAAGTTTAAAGCTCAATATATCAAAACGTGGCACTTTATAGTGAACAGGAGGTCTATTTGTATTAAAAACAATAAATAGTTTATTTAAATGTCTGGAAGAGCTTTTTTGAGTTGATCTAAATGTTACCGATTGTGTTAAATGGGCTTATGATATCATCTCATATCGATTGCAGGCACCTGCATTGTATCGTATCGTTGTCCAAAGAATCAATATCGTATCGTGATGAAACTGGTGATTCCCACCCCTAGTAGAGTCCATACACCCAACACCAAATCCCATAATTCCTTACATGTAACGTGTCTGGCTGTGTGACGTCAACTTGTCAGCATGAAAATGACAGCCAAACATGGCACTGCAACTAAATAACACAAATACAATAGGCACATTTGTGACTGTTACAAATATAACAAGATTTTGGCCTGTGCTACAAAACGATCAACCTCTGTAGCACCAGTGCTATGTGCAAAAAAAGTTTACGTACAGCCCTGGTCTAACCACCCCCACCCAGCCATGGAGGGCCCGTCTAACCACCCCCACCCAGCCATGGAGGGCCCGTCTAACCACCCCCACCCAGCCATGGAGGGCCTGTCTAACCACCCCCACCCAGCCATGGAGGGCCTGTCTAACCACCCCCACCCAGCCATGGAGGGCCCGTCTAACCACCCCCACGCAGCCATGGAGGGCCTGTCTAACCACCCCCACGCAGCCATGGAGGGCCTGTCTAACCACCCCCACCCAGCCATGGAGGGCCTGTCTACGTCCAATGGATTGTTTTTAAAATACCATCAGCCCCTGGATACAGTGGCTCTTAATGGACAGTGTGAAGATGCAAGCATACTCTACCTTGGGTTAATTGTATAATCCTTCTATGACACGGGGCGGTGAGAGGCCAAGTGTGGCCACATATCCGGGATAATCCCAGGGGATAATCCCAGGCTAATTGAGCCTACAGACTAGGGACTTGTTAGGAATCAGTTATAAACTAGGAATCAGTTATAGACTAGGAGTAAAGTTATAGACTAGGGGCCTGTCAGGAATCAGTTAGACTACGAGTCTAAGTCCGTCTTGGGTTTAGTTAAGCGTTAGCTGGTCTTGGGTGTAGAGTTAGTTGGTCTTGGGTATAGAGGTAGATGTTCTTGGGTTTAGTTTAGCTCGTCTTGGGTTTAATGAGTTGGTCTTGGACGTAGGTAGATGTTCTTGGGTTTAGTTAGTTTGTCTTGGGTTTAGTTTAGCTCGAATTGGGTTTAATGAGTTGGTCTTGGGTTTAGTTTAGCTCGTCTTGGGTTTAATGAGTTGGTCTTGGACGTAGGTAGATGTTCTTGGGTTTAGTTAGTTTGTCTTGGGTTTAGTTTAGCTCGAATTGGGTTTAATGAGTTGGTCTTGGGTTTAGTTTAGCTCGTCTTGGGTTTAATGAGTTGGTCTTAGACGTAGGGTTAGTTGGTACGGGTGTTTGTTGGGGAGTCTATGGTTCCCAGTATGTCCACACTGTACACCAATATGAAATATCTGATCCCAGTCTGTCCCGAGTCTACATTCTTCGAAGCACAAAAAGAGTCACCAAGAGTTAAATCGTTGATTGAAGGGTTGGGGAGAGGGGTCAGGTAAGTGTTAATGTGATATGGATTAAAGACATTTGAAAGGCTGAGCCATCAATTTGCCACGAGGGAGGGAGGGAGGTGTTGCTACTCAGGACTGTGGGCTCTGCTACTGCAAGTCATCTCCTATGTGTGTGTGTTCTCCTATGTGTGTGTGTGTGTGTGTGTGTGTGTGTGTTCTCCTATACACACACATCAGTGAGATGTGGCGGTCCTCTGGCCTGAAGCCTTGGTTAAAGACCCAGGCCAGCTGACTCCATCAGCCCTGTAGGTATAAGAACACAAGGAGCAGAAGTTGCTCATTTAATAAGAGTTTCTCCACCAGGAATGGTATAAAAACATCAACAAAAACACAGCTAAGTACAAAGCAGTGAGGCAATAAAACATCTAGGCCATTTTAAACCCCCTCCTTCCTCCTGTGTGCCTCCTCCATGTGGGGAAAAAGGCAGACACTGACGTCAAGAATAAAGTCTCATTTGTGCCGCTGCCGGCCGCGCCTGTTGTGAACATTCACTCACTCCGGCTCCCGACCCACACAAACCCACAGCCCAGAACACGTGCTCAACACAAACGGGCCCAGTCTGGCTGAGGCTGGAATAAGGGTGGGCAGCATCCGGCCCGTCTGGGAGGAGGGTTATTTCAGTCTGTGGCCGGGAGGACAGGGATACTCACTCGGAGCGCCAGTGTACATGATGGAGAACAGGTTGATGCCCATGGTGATGGCATAGAAGACCGGTAGGGCCCGCAGACCGTTGGGCACCGGATCTTTCTGCAAGAAGAACGAGACATGGTTACTAACTAACACAACCAGATCTCACCCTTTCTACAAGACCAGGAGACATGGTTACTAACTAACACAACCAGCTCTCACCCTTTCTACAAGACCAGGAGACATGATACTAACTAACACAACCAGCTCTCTCCCTTTCTACAAGACCAGGAGACATGATACTAACTAACACAACCAGCTCTCACCCTTTCTACCAGAACAGGAGACATGATACTAACTAACACAACCAGCTCTCTCCCTTTCTACAAGAACAGGAGACATGATACTAACTAACACAACCAGCTCTCACCCTTTCTACAAGACCAGGAGACATGGTTACTAACTAACACAACCAGCTCTCACCCTTTCTACAAGACCAGGAGACATGATACTAACTAACACAACCAGCTCTCTCCCTTTCTACAAGAACAGGAGACATGATACTAACTAACACAACCAGCTCTCACCCTTTCTACAAGACCAGGAGACATGATACTAACTAACACAACCAGCTAGTGATGCACCGATGTGAAAATTGTGGCCGATACCGATAACCGATAAGTCCGATATTAATATTGCTGTTCTGGCCGATACCGATATTTACCGATGTCGATATCTCTGTATAGAAAACACTTTTTTATGATAATCAAATAAAGAGCTATTTTCCAAAACGCATATTTTTTTTACTTTTGTAACTTATTTTCAGAAATGACTGATATTTTGAAACTATTTAAGGCCAAAACATGCAAGAAAAAAAAAGATTTTTTTTTAATAATAAATATCGGCCCCATCTTGATATCGGACCGATACCGATGTGTAAAAAAACGGCCATATCGGCCGATATTATATCGGCGGCCGATATATCGTGC
Organism: Notolepis coatsorum; assembly: GCF_963971535.1. Classification (NCBI taxonomy): domain Eukaryota; kingdom Metazoa; phylum Chordata; class Actinopteri; order Aulopiformes; family Paralepididae; genus Notolepis; species Notolepis coatsorum. Next base: position 111,781,166 of record NC_140175.1, read on the forward strand.
ATCACTACAACCAGCTCTCACCCTTTCTACAAGAAGAACAAGCCATGATACCAACTAACACAACCAGCTCTCACCCTTTCTACAAGAAGAACAAGCCATGATACACCAACTAACACAACCAGCTCTCACCCTTTCTACAAGAACAGGAGACATGATACTAACTAACACAACCAGCTCTCACCCTTTCTACAAGAAGAACAAGCCATGATACCAACTAACACAACCAGCTCTCACCCTTTCTACAAGAACAGGAGACATGATACTAACTAACACAACCAGCTCTCACCCTTTCTACAAGAAGAACAAGCCATGATACCAACTAACACAACCAGCTCTCACCCTTTCTACAAGAACAGGAGACATGATACTAACTAACACAACCAGCTCTCACCCTTTCTACAAGAAGAACAAGCCATGATACCAACTAACACAACCAGCTCTCACCCTTTCTACAAGAACAGGAGACATGATACTAACTAACACAACCAGCTCTCACCCTTTCTACAAGAAGAACAAGCCATGATACCAACTAACACAACCAGCTCTCACCCTTTCTACAAGAACAGGAGACATGATACTAACTAACACAACCAGCTCTCACCCTTTCTACAAGAAGAACGAGACATGATACTAACTAACACAACCAGCTCTCACCCCTTCTACGAGAGGAAATATTAACGTTGTGGCTCGACGCTATGCACCGAAATAACAAAACTACCCGCAACTGCATTGGGCCGAGTGCGTACGGGTCTGTTTTTGATGCCGGGCATGAGTCACCAAAACCAAAACCACCAGACGGCTCAGTAAACAGACAACAGTGAGTGAGGGGAAAGTGTAGATGAGCAAACAGGCAGCTCAAGACTCTGTATCTAGAGGCATATATTAGCCCTTGAAGTCTGAAAAACATCTTTGACACGAGATTAATGGGCTAGCTATACAGTGTTCTGCTTATAGACGCATTATGTATTCCCTTTGAGGATATCCACACCCGCTAGCACCTTTTTCACAAAGTTCCGCTAGAGGTAACTACCACAGCCCTCAGTTATATAGACAGTCTGGTTAAACTACCACAGCCCTTAGTTATATAGACCGTCTGGTTAAACTACCACAGCCCTCAGTTATATAGACCGTCTGGTTAAACTACCACAGCTAGTGATGCACCGATGTGAAAATTGTGGCCGATACCGATAACCGATATTAATATTGCTGTTCTGGCCGATACCGATATTTACCGATGTCGATATCTCTGTATAGAAAACACTTTTTTATGATAATCAAATAAAGAGCTATTTTCCAAAACGCATATTTTTTTTTACTTTTGTAACTTATTTTCAGAAATGACTGATATTTTGAAACTATTTAAGGCCAAAACATGTAAAAAAAAAAAAAAAAAAAAAAAAAATGTATTTATTTTTTATAAATATCGGCCCTATCTTGATATCGGACCGATACCGATGTGTAAAAAAACGGCCATATCGGCCGATATTATATCGGCGGCCGATATATCGTGCATCACTAACCACAGCCCTTAGTTATATAGACCGTCTGGTTAAACTACCACAGCCCTTAGTTATACAGACCGTCTGGTTAAACTACCACAGCCCTTAGTTATATAGACCGTCTGGTTAAACTACCACAGCCCTTAGTTATATAGACCGTCTGGTTAAACTACCACAGCCCTCAGTTATACAGACCGTCTCTGGTTAAACTACCACAGCCCTCAGTTATATAGACCGTCTGGTTAAACTACCACAGCCCTCAGTTATATAGACCGTCTGGTTAAACTACCACAGCCCTTAGTTATATAGACCGTCTGGTTAAACTACCACAGCCCTTAGTTATATAGACCGTCTGGTTAAACTACCACAGCCCTTAGTTATATAGACCGTCTGGTTAAACTACCACAGCCCTTAGTTATATAGACCGTCTGGTTAAACTACCACAGCCCTTAGTTATATAGACCGTCTGGTTAAACTACCACAGCCCTTAGTTATATAGACCGTCTGGTTAAACTACCACAGCCCTCAGTTATATAGACCGTCTGGTTAAACTACCACAGCCCTCAGTTATATAGACCGTCTGGTTAAACTACCACAGCCCTTAGTTATATAGACCGTCTGGTTAAACTACCACAGCCCTTAGTTAGTTATATAGACCGTCTGGTTAAACTACCACAGCCCTTAGTTATATAGACCGTCTGGTTAAACTACCACAGCCCTTAGTTATATAGACCGTCTGGTTAAACTACCACAGCCCTTAGTTATATAGACCGTCTGGTTAAACTACCACAGCCCTTAGTTATATAGACCGTCTGGTTAAACTACCACAGCCCTTAGTTATACAGACCGTCTGGTTAAACTACCACAACCCTTAGTTATATAGACCGTCTGGTTAAACTACCACAGCCCTTAGTTATACAGACCGTCTGGTTAAACTACCACAACCCTTAGTTATATAGACCGTCTCTGGTTAAACTACCACAGCCCTTAGTTATATAGACCGTCTGGTTAAACTACCACAGCCCTTAGTTATATAGACCGTCTGGTTAAACTACCACAGCCCTTATTTATATAGACCGTCTGGTTAAACTACCACAGCCCTTAGTTATATAGACCGTCTGGTTAAACTACCACAGCCCTTAGTTATATAGACCATCTCTGGTTAAACTACCACAGCCCTTAGTTATATAGACCATCTCTGGTTAAACTACCACAGCCCTTAGTTATATAGACCGTCTGGTTAAACTACCACAGCCCTTAGTTATATAGACCGTCTGGTTAAACTACCACAGCCCTTAGTTATATAGACCGTCTGGTTAAACTACCACAGCCCTTAGTTATATAGACCGTCTGGTTAAACTACCACAGCCCTTAGTTATACAGACCGTCTGGTTAAACTACCACAACCCTTAGTTATACAGACCGTCTGGTTAAACTACCACAGCCCTTAGTTATATAGACCGTCTGGTTAAACTACCACATCCCTTAGTTATATAGACCGTCTGGTTAAACTACCACAGCCCTTAGTTATACAGACCGTCTCTGGTTAAACTACCACAGCCCTTAGTTATATAGACCGTCTGGTTAAACTACCACAGCCCTTAGTTATATAGACCGTCTGGTTAAACTACCACAGCCCTTAGTTATATAGACCGTCTGGTTAAACTACCACAGCCCTTAGTTATATAGACCGTCTGGTTAAACTACCACAGCCCTTAGTTATATAGACCGTCTGGTTAAACTACCACAGCCCTTAGTTATATAGACCGTCTGGTTAAACTACCACAGCCCTTAGTTATATAGACCGTCTGGTTAAACTACCACAGCCCTTAGTTATATAGACTGTCTGGTTAAACTACCACAACCCTTAGTTATATAGACCGTCTGGTTAAACTACCACAGCCCTTAGTTATATAGACCGTCTGGTTAAACTACCACAGCCCTTAGTTATATAGACCGTCTGGTTAAACTACCACAGCCCTTAGTTATATAGACCGTCTGGTTAAACTACCACAGCCCTTAGTTATATAGACCGTCTGGTTAAACTACCACAGCCCTTAGTTATATAGACCGTCTGGTTAAACTACCACAGCCCTTAGTTATATAGACCGTCTGGTTAAACTACCACAGCCCATAGTTATATAGACCGTCTCCACTCCACAGCTCCATGCTCCTTACCTTGTGCAAGATGAACGTGCGAACAATGTAGAAGACAACTCCCGACATTATCCCAGACAGGAGAGGAGACAGGAACCAAGAAGCCACTACACAGGAAACAAACATTAAGATGGGTTTATTTATAAAAAAGCTGTATATGCGTTGATTCAGTTGGGCACCACATACTTATGTGAATCTGGGTGTTCTACTCTAGCATACCTGAAAAACAAATACAGAAACAGACTAAATGCTCAGCATGACCTCAGAATAGCACTTTCAAAAACCAAGCCCAGAATAGATCTGCTAGTTGAAAACTTCAACCAGCCACATACCTCTCATTAGATTTCATTGTGCCATAGATGAAATATTATACCCCTTCTAACATGATGTCAGGTCGGTAGAATTTTTAAATAAGTCAGTACAAATGAATCAGAATGTTGCTCAATGTTGAGGTTTAAGGTTGAGGGACGGAGGGAGGGGGTAAGAAATAGTTGAAAAAGGGGTGAGAAATAGAAAGGATAGTAGAACATGTTTGTTCATTTAAAAGTGTTACAAAATTGTATGTACATGTTATGAGGTGGTGAGCAACTTAACATTACACTCTTATTATTGCTGTGATGTACTTTTATAATTAAATAAATACATTTCATATTCATGGTTTGTTGTGTTCTTTATCAGTAGTTTATAAATGTTATGGCAATTCATTTTTTTTATATATATGATGATGATGCACACACACCTTTACAGTGTTTTGTTTACCAGTAGGATGTTATAACATTGCAGATAATAATAAATTATCTTCTCACAGTAGTGCGTGTATTTTTGGCTAAAGTGGATAGAAAACACAGTAGGCCTACTGTGCAAAAGTCTTAGGCACCCAAGAGTTTTTATATAAATTGTCTTGGATGTTAAATTTGTTCCTGTATTAGTGTATCAGTAGACTACTCTTTTAGATTTTTAGAAACTTTTAATACAATCATTTTTGAAAGCATCTTCATGGTTTAATGCAGACATATGTTGCAGGGACTATTTTAATAATCATGTTGGCGTGACTGTATGCTTCAAAGGGTCAAATCAAGCATTTTTAAGTGCTTTAGAAGAAATGTCAAAATATCGTGAATCGTGACATAGGCATAGCCAAAAAATATCGTGATGTCATATAGAGGCAATATCGCCCAGGCCTAGGTTTACATAGGGTTAATGGACGGCACGGAAGTGGTCACTTCCCGGAAGGGGCGGAATGTGTTGTCTTTTATTTTTACTGTGCATTTGGTATTTATTAGTTATGTTTTGATATTCTGTATTTATTATTTCTAATAGTCTTGTCATTATTATAATTATTATTGTTGTTTGAGAACTGTCCTGTGTATTATTGTTATCACTGTGTTATGTTGTGTTGTTAACACATTGTCCACCATGCATTGTACCCATCCTTGGGCCCAGTCTGCCAGTGCTGTAACCCTATGGAGATGTTTACCTTCTTTGCAGGGCTATAACTTTTTTTTATTATTATCTTTTTCCCCCTCCTTTTTCCGATTTTTCTCCCATCCCACTGTTAGTCGTTAGGCCAATTCCCAACCCCCTTCCTGGTTGTTGCGCACTTTCCCCTACTGTTGGTCCGAGAGGCCGGAGACTGTCACATGCTTTCCTCCGACGCATGTGCAGCCAGCCGGCAGCCAGCCTGGCCGCGCAGATTCTCACCGGGAGAGTGTAACGTGTGGGAGGTCACACTACCTCTCTCCAGATCCTACCCTTGCTGAGCAGGCGACCCACAACGCCCAGGACCCACCCACGGCTCCCCTCCCCCTAACTCAGCCAAACGAGTTAGTATAGCGATCAGCCCGAGCCAAGGCAATGCTGACTCTCCGGGAGTCGAGACCGCAGCCTCTTGCATTGGTGACAAGCACAATCTCCGCTACGCCACCTGACCGCCCCAGGGCTATAACTTTTTAAATATTATAGCTATATCGACATTACTACGGCCCATTCAACATCTGGTATCTATCGTTCCGGATGTGGGAACGTTATATTTTTTCATTCATACATTGTTGCGTTAATACCGTCGTGAATATAAGTATGTTTAAGGTTTTCTGCAGTAATTCCTAAAACGCGAGTTATAGGCCCGACGCATATGAGAGATTATCGATTGCCGTTTCTTTCCTATACTCTAAATTAAAAAATTCAAATGTATATGATCGGTATACATTATGCTTCATCATGCGTGAAGGAAAGGGGGGGGGGGGGGTCGTTTATAATTCCTTGATAGTCAGTAGCGTCTTTTTTTTACTATGGGTTGATACGTTGATCAGATAGATTGCCGTGAAATGAATAAACAATCGGGCTGAAAATAACATTCGTTTCCTCTTACCGTTCGCCGATGAGACTGGAGGAAAAATATTCCAATTATTTGACGTCGATCTGCTAGATCCATTTCCCGTTTGTATGACGCAATAAACGCCGAAATCATATTGATTATTGCGTTTAGAAAGCGATCCCAATGCACAAGATATTACTGCCGGAGGAATTTCCTCGATGCACCGAGTGCCACTTCCGGTTTGGCTTGGAGTGTAACTCGCCCGACATCCACCAGGCGGCGGTATTGAGGCGTTGCAATATCAGACAGGGTCCAGCTGCAGCAGCGGAGGGAGGCTGGATGAATTATGAATGCCATGGCAAAAAAAAATTATATTGATCCCAAAAACGAGTTAACTCGTTTCAGGCGCACAACGCATGGCGGGCAATAACGAGTATACTGGTTTTAGGCGTCCAATGTGTTAAAATAAGGTATTTGGCAAGACAAAACTTCACCCAGACTAGCAGCTCGACATTTACCACTGAAATATTCTTTACTCGTAACCAGTACTGCTGCTAACCAGAACCCTTAAGCCATTCCAGATAGGCTGAGGTCAAGAGGTCGTTGGTGACTCACCGATATACAGCAGTTTAACCCAATGGACCCCCTGATGTCCTCGGGCCACCAGAGAGAAGCCGATGGTCGCTCCCACAATGCAGTGCGTTCCAGAGATGGGGAGTTTGAGGAAGGAGGCCACCAGCTGCCACACAGCCGAGCCTGAGAGACCGGGTGCTCACACTTAGCCTCACATTCAACTCACAATGTTTACATGACTATTTCTGTGGTGTAATGAATGTTACCAACTTTAACCTCCGACATTATAAACTTGTTATGAATGTTCTATGACATTATAAACTTGTTATGAATGTTCCATGACATTATAAACTGGTTATGAATGCTCTGACATTGTAAATGTGTTATGAATGCTCTATGACATTCTAAACTTGTTATGAATGCTCCGACAGTAAACTTGTTATGAATGCTGACACTATAAACGTGTTATGAATGCTCTATGACACTATAAACGTGTTATGAATGCTCTATGACACTATAAACTTGTTATGAATGCTCTATGACACTATAAACTTGTTATGAATGCTGACACTATAAACTTGTTATGAATGCTCTATGACACTATAAACTTGTTATGAATTCTCTATGACACTATAAACGTGTTATGAATGCTCCATGACACTATAAACGTGTTATGAATGCTCTATGACACTATAAACTTGTTATGAATGCTCTGACACTAAACTTGTTATGAATGCTCTATGACACTATAAACTTGTTATGAATGCTCTGACACTAAACTTGTTATGAATGCTCTATGACACTATAAACTTGTTATGAATGCTCTGACACTAAACTTGTTATGAATGCTCTACGACACTATAAACTTGTTATGAATGCTCTATGACACTATAAACTTGTTATGAATGCTCTATGACACTATAAACTTGTTATGAATGCTCTATGACACTATAAACTTGTTATGAATGCTCTATGACACTAAACGTGTTATGAATGCTGACACTATAAACTTGTTATGAATGCTGACACTATAAACATGTTATGAATGCCGACACTATAAACTTGTTAAGAATGCTCTATGACACTATAAACTTGTTATGAATGCTGACACTATAAACGTGTTATGAATGCCGACACTATAAACATGTTATGAATGCTCTATGACACTATAAACGTGTTATGAATGCTGACACTATAAACTTGTTATGAATGCTGACACTATAAACATGTTATGAATGCTGACACCATAAACTTGTTAAGAATGCTCTATGACACTATAAACTTGTTAAGAATGCTCTATGACACTATAAACTTGTTATGAATGCTGACACTATAAACTTGTTATGAATGCCGACACTATAAACATGTTATGAATGCTCTATGACACTATAAACTTGTTATGAATGCTCTATGACACTATAAACTTGTTATGAATGCTCTATGACACTATAAACGTGTTATGAATGCTGACACTATAAACTTGTTATGAATGCTGACACTATAAACATGTTATGAATGCTGACACTATAAACATGTTATGAATGCTCTATGACACTATAAACATGTTATGAATGCTCTATGACACTATAAACTTGTTATGAATGCTCTATGACACTATAAACGTGTTATGAATGCTTTACTGTGGCACACAGTCCCATGTCACTGTACAATTTCTTTATATATATATATACACATACACACACACACGATGATAGAAGTGAGGCGTGGGTACTGACCGACCATGGCGCTGACGGACCCGGCCATCAGGATGTGCTCAGATCCATTGTACATGCCCACGTCTATGATGCCCGTCCGGATGGTCTCGCTCACCTTGGCGCCCAGCAGCACGGAGCCCACCGTCTCGAACACGGTGGCCAGGATGCAGGCCTGGCGCAGGGTGACCACGCCGGAGCCCACCGCCGTGCCGAAGGAGTTGGCCACGTCGTTGGCGCCCACGGAGAAGGCCAGTATGAAGGCGACGATGAAGCCAACGATGAGGAGCCACATGTAGTCGGTCAGCGGCCCCTGCTTGGTGATCAGCCCCACCGTGACCGCCACGGTCAGCGTGGCCAGAGTCGTCGTAGAAACCATTGTGTGCGATTATGTGATATTATATATATATATATATGGTCACTTAATACTTCACTGTTCTAGATTAACAAAAGCAGCGGAGTTATCAGTAACTGAACTGAGTAACTGTTTATGAAGCTAGTGTGTCTATAGGAACAGCGCTGTGATGAGTTAAGGCAAGGAAGAGGTTGTCCAGGCGTATCGCTATCCTAGAACTCTACTGCTTCTGTCGCAGATTCTCAGGCTCTGAGCGATCAGACAGACTGACTGGACACCCATTGTGCAACACGAAAGGCAGGTGGGTACATCCTAGAAAACGAGAGAAGGGAAAAAAAACAAGAAAATAAACTATGTTACACATTCAGACCAGTCAACCTTCTCTCTCTCCGCCGTTAGATCAACAGAGACACCAGCAGCAGGCAGCGTGTTCAATCAACAAACAAGACAGCAGTAGAGATAACACTCAGCCCATGGGATATAAGGCAGGGTTCTTTAGGCTAATAAAGACATTAAGTAAGAACATTACTACACTAACAAATGATCTAGTCTCAGAATGGAGACCCCTAGCTGCGCTGCCTCGAACATTGACGGGAAGCCATTTTAGGGAAATGTTGCAGGACGAAGTCGGCAGACGCAATGCTTTACTAGTTTACTGTAAGTCAAAACACTGGTTTACTTCTCTATATTTCAGCGCCGGCCGCTGCTAGTCGTTGACAAACAAGTGTCCCCACCAGGCTGAGACGATGACCATTATTATCACAGGAGCAGTAACAACTCAAACACGTGTCGCAGCGTCACTCATTCATAGATTCCTGGCCAGAGCCGTGAGCGGCTACACAAAACCATTAACCCTTTCACTGCCACACGACAGCCGGTTAACCCTTTCACTGCCACACGACAGCCGGTTAACCCTTTACTAATCACACAACCGCCGGCGACCAATGTCGGTTGTGTGATAGTAAAGGGTTAACCTTCCGTCAGTGACAGTGAAAGGGTTAACCAGCTGTCGTGTGGCAGTGAAAGGGTCAACAGGAAAACTAGCCAGCATTAGTCTTTGATCAGCGCCGTGACGCTTCATATCGAATACCGGCGTCATGGCGATAATACGGTATTGCGGTGTATGAAAAGGGTAGAATAACGTGTCATATTCCGGGAAGCGGGTGCAACTGGCTTTAATCTAGAAGACAGAGTACCGACAGGGTCAATAGATAACGTAACCCAACTTCATTTCCGGTCTACTAAACGTCTCTAAATGTGAACAAATAACAGTGAGTGGGCCACTATGTTAAGAGGTGTTACGTCATGTTAAGACAGTCAGGCTGTCAGGCGAAGATCAGACAGATGGTTTTTAAATAGGTTAACTTAACATTAACCTTAATAACTTAGCTCCTGGCCTGGACGACATCCTAACTAAAACTCACTGATATTCACCACAACACCAGCTGGAACTAATAATGTTACTATAGTTAGTTTAGGTTGGTTTGAACTGAAGAGACAATATATTCACACCAGCTCATATTAAACCATCCACAGCTAATATTAAACCATTCAGTTCATATTAATTAAACCATTCACAGTTCATATTAATTGAACCATTTACAGTTCATATTAAACCATTCACAGCCAATATTTAAACCATTCACAGCCAATATTAAACCATTCACAGCCAATATTAAACCATTCACAGCTCATATTAAACCATTCACAGCCAATATTAAACCATTCAGTTCATATTAATTAAACCATTCACAGCTCATATTAAACCATTCAGTTCATATTAATTAAACCATTCACAGCTCATATTAAACCATTCAGTTCATATTAATTAAATCATTCACAGTTCATATTAATTAAACCATTCACAGCCAATATTAAACCATTCACAGTTCATATTAAACCATTCACAGTTCATATTAAACCATCACAGTTCACATTAAACCATTCACAGCTAATATTAAACCATCACAGTTCATATTAAACCATTAGTTCATATTAAACCATCACAGTTCATATTAAACCATAACTGTTATTTAATGAATATATATTTCACCATGGTGGCTATGTCAACATTAGCTAACTTAGCAACATTGATAGTCTTGTTATTCAACGTGTAGCTAGAACCAACAGAACGTTAGTGATAATAACTAACTATGAAGCTACGTTACAGAAATATTAATAAAATAAACTTACCACACTGTGACGAGAAGCCGCTCTGACGTCAGTCAGTTAGTTAGTTGGTTAGTTAGCCACCGAGCTAGTTTAGCCCGCGTTTAACACAACAACAGTACGATAGTAGCGCGCGCGGGATCAATACAGGAAATACTATTAAAGATAATAAAGCAATTTCAATCTGCTTGGGATGATCGATAAGTAAATTGAACGGAGGTCAGCCTGCTCCTCTCGAAGTCTGCCTGGAACACGACGGAGGAAATCCAGAAAGATCTAGTTTGAACGAGGAGTCACGAGCCCGTGGAGCGACCGCATGCGTGGAAGTGCCGGGTGGACGGAGCGCGAGCTGGGGTTCCTCGGGAGCGCGAGCGCGGTTCTGTTTTACTGGCACAACTCGTGACGCTCTTTTCTGCTACCCGGAGGGTCCCGCCCTCCCGCGTATAGATATATATATGGTCCCGCCCACCGCGATGACGCCCGCCGTCTGTCACAGCGAGTGGGCGTGGCGTCGACAAGGACAGTTCTAAGATCCGCGTGATTTTTTCCCGTAGCCTATGTGTGCGAAGACGCTCTCTGATTGGCTAGCCGCGTACAGCAAAGACCCGCTCTGATTGGTTTAGCGCCGAAGGGTCTCTTCCGCCTTGTACATATATATTCTCTGCTTCAAAGTGGTTATGCTTTGGCCCTCTTTCGAAGTGGGTTATGCTTAGACTCAGGGTTATGCTTAGAGTTAGGGTTAGGGTTAAGGTTAGGGTTAGGGCAGTAGCGGCCGGTGTGAACTACATTTGGGTGGGCGTGGGTGGGAGGGGGTGAAGGGGGGCAAGCGGACAGCTCACAGCTGACCAAGTGGACAGCTGACGACATAACGTTACCAACGTTAAGTCGAGTTACTACACTAGTTAGTACACGTATGATCAATGCAATAATGAACACATATATATATATATCTTGTCATTTTAAACAAGTTACCATTCATTCATTCATCCATTATGCGTCAAATTAACAACGACAGAGAGAGAGCGAGAGAGAGCGAGAGAGAGAGAGCGAGAGAGAGAGAGAGAGACCGCATTTATTAACTACTGTTTAGTTGAAACGTGGTCCAGGAGGCGTGTATCACTTCCGCAACGGATTTAGTCGGATTTCGGTTTCCGGGTTCGCCTGATTGGCCGCGACGGCCACGTGACACGCTGTGGCACGCCCCCACGGCAGCGGCAGACTCGGCAGGCTTGCCACTGCGCCCTGCTGTGGCGAGACGCTGGAGTTCACTTCCCCTCTCACATGGCGCCACGCTTATGCTGTCTAGCACAGTCTCTAACAGTAACAGTAAGAAGCATTTTGGATAAAAGTATTCTGTACTTCTGTATGACAACAATGTATGCCTTTAAAATGTTAAATGATAAATGATTAAATGATACACACTGAATTCTACGCTCTTTCATCCTGCTTTCCACAACGCGACAATATTATTAAACAGCAGCTCTGTCATTGAAGTGGGAAAAGTGAGCCGTATTGACTAACAAGGCCACTGGCCATGACAACATCCCCTCCAAATTCCTCAGAGACGCAGCAGCCGCCATCACCCCAGTCATCACACACATAATAAACCTCTCTATAAAACAGGGGCACGTCCACAAGGACTTCAAAATTGCGAGAGTGACCCCTCTGCACAAAAAGGGCAGCAAATTAGACCCAGGCAACTACCGCCCTGTTTCTATTCTTACCTCCACCTCGAAAGTCATGGAGAAAATAGTCTACGAATAGGTCGAAAAGTACCTGGCGGAAAAAAATCTAATCTACGAATTCCAATCTGGCTTCAGAACGTCCCACTCCACTGACAACAAGAGGTGGATGCGGGCAAATACTGCGGCATGGTCATGCTGGACCTACAAAAGGCCTTCGACACTGTCAATCACTCCATTCTAATGGACAAGCTAAAAGCAATTGGTTTTGATAGCTTATCAGTGAGCTGGATGCAATCTTACCTGGAGGGGAGAGAACAGATGGTAGAGGTAAACGGTACTCTATCCCCCCCCCCTCGCAGTGAGCTGTGGTGTTCCACAAGGAAGCATACTAGGACCGCTACTCTTCCTAATTTATGCAAATGACATGTCGTCAGCCTGTGACTGCAACTTGTTCCTGTTTGCGGACGACTCAGCCCTGCTGGTCTCTGACAAGAACAAGTTGCAGGTTGAAAAAACCCTCAGCACGGAACTAGGCAAAATCTGCATATGGCTCGCTGATAACAAACTATCATTACACATGGGCAAAACAGAGTCCATTCTCTTCGGTTCAAATAACAAACTCAGCAAGACCGACGGATTCTCAGTTACAGTGGGTGACAATATTGTCACAAGGAAAGACGAAATTACCTACCTGGGTTCCATCCTAGAGGCAAATCTTTCCTGTGACAAAATGGCATCCAATGTAATAAAAAAAGTCAACCAACGAACTAGATTCTTGTACCGGATCTCCTCTCTGGTAAACAAGAATACCCTGAAGACTCTAGCAGGAGCACTCATTCAAGGGTACTATGACTATGCGTGCACCTCATGGTACCAAAGCACCTCAAAGGCGCTTAAAACAAAATTACAAACATCACAAAACAAACTGGTCAGACTACTGCTTGACCTGAACCCCAGAACCCACCTCACCCCTGCCCACTTTGACAACCTAGGATGGCTTAGAGTAGACGACAGAGTACAGCAACTTGCAATGGGCCTGGTCTACAAGATACACTATACGACCGTCGACCGGGGTGCCCATGTACATGTCAAAATACTTCCCAAAGGTCAGTGAATACCACAACCACTACACCAGAGGAAGCTCAACAAATCATGTTAAACCCAGATTCGGCTCAAACAAGGGACTAAACACGTTTCGCAATTATGCCACAACAATGTGGAACGCCCTACCCAAAGCTGTAAAGGAATGTGAATCCCTGCCCACATTCAAAACCGCTCTTAAAGAGCACCTACGGGAGGCTGCAATTCGAAACTGGCCACCGTAAATGCCCAAAACCCCCACCACCTCCTAATAGACAGTCTCCTCCCCACCGCATGTATATATTCCCTCCGCGCCGTATGTATATTTCCCTCCCACCCACCCACCCACCCCCTCCTAATGTACAGTCCCCCCTCCCCATCATATGTATATACTCTGTCAGGATCTAGGGGTAACAGTACTGTATATTTGAATACCGCTTATGTCACAAATGTATCAGTACTAAATACCTATATGTCCCTATGCCATAAATGTCATGTATGTTGTGTATGTCATAAATGTCTATATGAATTGAAAATGGGAGACCCTGATGGAAACAAGACAAACATCTTTCTCAGGTCTGCATCCCCTTAACAATTGTATGTATTGAGCCGTACTGTATTGTACCCATTCTGCAATCTGTTAAATAAAGTTTTCATTCATTCATTCATTCATTGTATATTAGTACATTGCATAGTATATTGTATGGTAACTCAGTTACTTCTATTCTGCATCGAACATTGTACATATGTCTATACTGAACAGCACAGAGCTGCTGTTTAATAATATTGTCGCGTTGTGGAAAGCAGGATGAGAGAGCGTAGATTTCAGTGTGTATCATTTAATCATTTAACATTTGAAAGGCATACATTGTTGTCATACAGAAGTACAGAATACTTTTATCCAAAATGCTTCTTACTGTTACTGTTAGAGACTGTGCTAGACAGCATAAGCGTGGCGCGATGTGAAAGGGGAAGTGAACTCCAGCGTCTCGCCACAGCAGGGCGCAGCGGCAAGCCTGCCGAGTCTGCCGCTGCCGCGGGGGCGTGCCACAGCGTGTCACGTGGCCGTCGCGGCCAATCAGGCGAACCCGTAAACCAAAATCCGACTAAATCCGTTGCGGAAGTGATACACGCGTCCAGGCGGGCTTGTCCACTGTCCCACAGTCCCAGACAGTACAACAGTACTGTGATGATGAGCTGTGTCTTTGCCCATTTCCGTGTCGAACAGCCTGCAAACTACCTGTCGTTCTATCGCCCTGCTCTAAGACAAACTCTAACCTTAACCAACTTTGAAAGAGTGCCTAAGCTTAACCGTCAAAAGAACTTGCCAACAAACTCTAACCTTAACCAACTTCGAAGAGTAACTATACAGCTGCAAAGTGCAAACTACCTGGCGTTCTATCGCCCTGCTCTAAGCCAAACCGAGAAATGCGGCTACGGAAAAGTACTGGCGTCGCCGCGTCGGCCAATCAGAGAGCGTCTCCGAGAAATGCGGCTACGGAAAATACTGGCGTCGGCCAATCAGAGAGCGTCTCCGAGAAATGCGGCTAGGAAAGTATAGACGCTGCTTGCTTAGATGATAATAGATCGCTTTAAAACGCGCCCGGCTTCCATCATAATACATCATATTTCAACGCACAGCGCGTTACGCACTGATTGGCTGCGATGGATACAGCGATGAAACCAGTGCACGCCCACTGTAAGCGCTATTGCGTCTAGCCCGAGAGAAATGCGGCTACGGCTAGCCCGAGAGAAATGCGGCTACGGAAAGTATTCTCTATCAGACAGTCACTTCCTGTTAATGAAAACAATTATTTATATTTGATATATTAACGTTATATTGTGCATTGGAAACACAAACATACTTAAAATGAGTAAATATTATTAATTTTAAACATATTTATTTTATTTATAGGGCTCTTAACAAAAAAAATCTTCTTCTTCTCTCTTTTAACCAGGGAGGGCGGCGCTCTAGCGCCCCTATTGACCAGCCGCCACTGGGTTAGGGTTAGGCGGAAGAGACCCTTCGGCGCTAAACCAATCAGAGAGCGTCTTCGCACACATAGGCTACGGAAAAAAATCACGCTTCAGATCCACTTCACTGTCTATGAATGACTGTCCACTCCGTGTTCCTCATCATCATAGCTTTCATTTTGGGGTAGGGGCCGCCTATTGCTTAATAACAGCGGAGCAGTGCTGCCGTTGCTTCCGCGTTTTCCCTGATTGGCTGCGACACGCCCCGCGGCAGGCGCGGCAACCGCGGAGCGGCAGAGCTTGCGGAATTATGTAACCGCCCTAATCCGCCATGATTTTCATTCGGCGCTCAGCTCACCTGGCAGCGCAGCGGTCCTGCGGTCCTGCGGTCCGTTGTTGACGAGTTCGAATACCATGAATTTTTTTTTTTTAACATGATTTTTTTTTTAACATGTATTCTTTCGCCGGTTAAGGTTAGGCATGGTTAAGGTTAAGGTTAAGGTTAGGCATAGTTTCGGAGTTGGTTAAGGTTAGAACGGTTAAGTTTAGGCGCTGTTAAGGAGCTGGTTAAGGTTAGAGTTTGTCTTAGAGAATGGCAATATTCTTTCTATGGTTAAGGTTAAGGTTAGGCATGGTTAAGGTTAAGGTTAAGGTTAGGCATTGTTTCGGAGTTGGTTAAGGTTAGAACGGTTAAGTTTAGGCGCTGTTAAGGAGCTGGTTAAGGTTAGAGTTTGTCTTAGAGACAGCCTATTTCCGCACTGCCGCTCTCCCGCGTTGCCGCGGTCACATGGTCAAATTGTCACATTCTTGCACTGCTCCGCTGTTAAAAAGCAACACGCGTAGGGGCCACGTCATCATGATTGATTTCAAGATGGCCGCCATGTAAAATCAAGGTTCTGCCCATTAATAAATATCTTGGTCCATAGCGTGCTCAATATTTGCGAACACAAAGGTATTGGTATCCCTGTAAACTAGAGAAGCTAAGCTTTCCATTGGTATCATTTTCATTAAGCCCAACTGTTGGGAAGGAGGTTTTAATAGGCAATGATTCAAAATTATGTTCAATTTTCGCCTAGAAAAAACTGTCATGCTCATCTTCCAAAAGATCCCTTGGCCGTTCACATGAATATATCAGAGTGAACATTGGTTTTATAGGTACCCACAAGCCTCTTCTTTCCAGACATACCCACTTTGTCCAACTTGCATGCTATTTGGGGCAATAATCAAGCAAGTTTGTGCATGTGGTACAAATGTGTCGAACATTCTAACAACTGCCAAAAATGTGAATGTTGGGTTAGGGTTTGTTGTTAGAATGTTGAACATAGAAGATCAATTTTGGTGTCAAACTACACATTTTCTGGGTCAATAAATGTGCTAATGCTATGAAGAATGTCACCAGATGAATATTTGTACCATTCTAAGTTCTAACAACATATTTACATCATTTTTTACTTGTTTAACAGTCAGACATGCATGAATGCATTTGATATGCTGTCAAGCTCCTGCATGTACTCCACGTCAGCCATAGCGTTGAGGCATCCAGTGAGATAGAGGCCAAAGGAGTGGAGCGCCTCTCCGTCATCGGACTTGATAGTAGGCCAGTTCAGTGCATTGTATATACGCCATTGAGATCTTGTATCCATTTCCAAAATGTTCTTTCAAGAGCCTCCTTGCCTCGCGATAACCTTGCTCTGTTTCCATGTGAAGACAACTTCTTATCAGCTCTCTTGGCTGTCCATCCGTGTACTGCTCCATGAAGTACAGCCGGTCTCTGTTACTATCTGTCTTGTCCTCCACTCCGTGTTCAAAGGCCCTGATGAATAGCCTGTACCCCATAGGGTCTCCCTTGAATATAGAAATCTGTTGAGGGGGCAGAGTAGCATGGTTTTGTTGCTTCACTAGGAAATCCACCATGGCTCGTATGGACTTAAGGTTAAGGTTAGGCATAGTTTCGGAGTTGGTTAAGGTTAGAACGGTTAAGTTTAGGCGCTGTTAAGGAGCTGGTTAAGGTTAGAGTTTGTCTTAGAGAATGGCAATATTCTTTCTATGGTTAAGGTTAAGGTTAGGCATGGTTAAGGTTAAGGTTAAGGTTAGGCATTGTTTCGGAGTTGGTTAAGGTTAGAACGGTTAAGTTTAGGCGCTGTTAAGGAGCTGGTTAAGGTTAGAGTTTGTCTTAGAGACAGCCTATTTCCGCACTGCCGCTCTCCCGCGTTGCCGCGGTCACATGGTCAAATTGTCACATTCTTGCACTGCTCCGCTGTTAAAAAGCAACACGCGTAGGGGCCACGTCATCATGATTGATTTCAAGATGGCCGCCATGTAAAATCAAGGTTCTGCCCATTAATAAATATCTTGGTCCATAGCGTGCTCAATATTTGCGAACACAAAGGTATTGGTATCCCTGTAAACTAGAGAAGCTAAGCTTTCCATTGGTATCATTTTCATTAAGCCCAACTGTTGGGAAGGAGGTTTTAATAGGCAATGATTCAAAATTATGTTCAATTTTCGCCTAGAAAAAACTGCCATGCTCATCTTCCAAAAGATCCCTTGGCCGTTCACATGAATATATCAGAGTGAACATTGGTTTTATAGGTACCCACAAGCCTCTTCTTTCCAGACATACCCACTTTGTCCAACTTGCATGCTATTTGGGGCAATAATCAAGCAGGTTTGTGCATGTGGTACAAATGTGTCGAACATTCTAACAACTGCCAAAAATGTGAATGTTGGGTTAGGGTTTGTTGTTAGAATGTTGAACATAGAAGATCAATTTTGGTGTCAAACTACACATTTTCTGGGTCAATAAATGTGCTAATGCTATGAAGAATGTCACCAGATGAATATTTGTACCATTCTAAGTTCTAACAACATATTTACATCATTTTTTACTTGTTTAACAGTCAGACATGCATGAATGCATTTGATATGCTGTCAAGCTCCTGCATGTACTCCACGTCAGCCATAGTGTTGAGGCATCCAGTGAGATAGAGGCCAAAGGAGTGGAGCGCCTCTCCGTCATCGGACTTGATAGTAGGCCAGTTCAGTGCATTGTATATACGCCATTGAGATCTTGTATCCATTTCCAAAATGTTCTTTCAAGAGCCTCCTTGCCTCGCGATAACCTTGCTCTGTTTCCATGTGAAGACAACTTCTTATCAGCTCTCTTGGCTGTCCATCCGTGTACTGCTCCATGAAGTACAGCCGGTCTCTGTTACTATCTGTCTTGTCCTCCACTCCGTGTTCAAAGGCCCTGATGAATAGCCTGTACCCCATAGGGTCTCCCTTGAATATAGAAATCTGTTGAGGGGGCAGAGTAGCATGGTTTTGTTGCTTCACTAGGAAATCCACCATGGCTCGTATGGACTCTTGTTGCGGAGACTCTTGTTCCTTCTGTGTAGCACCGCCAGGTGCTCTGGAGCTGCTACTGTAAGCAGGTTCTCCTTTTATCGCTACAGCCTGAGGAGTAGGTGTAGCCTGCTCGTGAGCTTGTGATTCAAAGGGCTTCTTTTTCTCTATACAAGAGTTCATTCCATCCCTACGGAACACTCTGGATGAGGCTCGCTGGCCCTCGTACTCTTCCAGTACTTTGAACTTAGCCGCTGCGGCAGCTAAAGCAGCATGGACCTGTAAATCCTCTCTCTCTCTGCTAAGCTAAGAGCAGAGCCTCCTGTTCATCGAGTTGTCGTTTTTGCTTTAGAGCGGAAGCCTGGGCTAGCAACTCAGCCCTCTCTAATTCAGCTTTCAGACGCACGCTTGCAGATGATGTTCTGGAAAATGTAGTGGATGGTGCTCTAGACCCTTTCCTTTTTACGACGCCGGATGCCCTGTCTTCAGGCCTGACCTCATCTTGGTGCTTCCTAGACTCCGCTATACGCTGATGCACCTCTTCCATCCATGTGTCAGCCTTTACTGTGAAGTTGTAAAATGTGTCAGCCTTCGGCGTGAACCATTCATCCTGATCTTTCTTCTTCTCCTCTTCTGATGTCTTGCTTAGTACCACCTGGACTGAAGTATTAAGCTCACCGAACTCTCCAAATAGATTGTTGAATTCTACCAATCTTGTACACGTATTACTGCCCTCCGCAGTTCTTTTGATTGAGCTCTTCTTCTTCTTCTTTCTTCTTTTGAATTTCCCGCAGTGTAGATGCAACATGGCGTATTACTGCCCTCCTCAGTTCTTATACTACGCTAGTAGTATGGTTTCCATTGTATGGTCTCTGGTAAATCAACTTTTGATTGTTTACACTCTTCTTCTTCTTCTCATCTTCAAAACACATTACTATCGTCTCTGTCTCCTTCTTCTCTGCTCCTCTTGTCTGTCTCCTTCTTCTCTGCTCTTGTCATACAATATTGTCAACACCCACCAAAAAAAAAAAAATCACGCCCTCAGGCTCCGAAGCAGACCCAAACACGGCACCCTGTAGAAAATTGTGGACTATATATAGATACACAAATGTTCTAGAACGTTCAGGCATGACATCATACTGTGACATCACAAATGTTCTAGAATGTTCTATTATGACAAATAAGACGGTTCAATGACTTTATCTAAATCCAATCAATATTCCTAATGCCGTTTCAATGTAAGGTTATAAAAATAAACATATAAACATTCATATAATACAATAACCTAAATATAGCTTTGGCTCCTCCACCATCTGCCATGCTCTTGGGAAAGACAAGTCCACAGCACTTCCCATCTTCCATTCATACACACACACGGGCTGTGACACAACTTCAACATTTTGTGGGAAGGGGAAGAAGTCTGCATGGGTGGCTTGGAATGCCTACCCTCAAGTCACAGAAGCCTTCAACTTCATGGCAGAAAATCCATTTACTCCTGTGACCATAGAAGCCCAGCACTTTCACCTCCTGGAGCGCTTTACCATCATCCTCTATGACAAGACTAGTGAATTGAAACCTGTCGATGAAGCACGGCGAGTGTTGTTCTGTCAAAGAAAGAGATCCATGGAACACATTCCACCTACCCAAGATGCACTTCTGCAACATGTAAAGTGAATTGCTTACCAGTCTGGGATCTGGGCGATGTCTGACCTGGCCCAACAGCCAGCACCCAGTCCTGAAGGATGGGGATGGACCTTGGATGGAGAGGTCTGGCTTCCTGTGTGGAGCAATCTACCCATGGCATCAAAAGCCTGCAATGAACTTGTGAAGTGCAATTGAAGTGGTTGTGGTGCAAGGTGCTCATGCAAGAAGGCACATTGGAAATGCACAGATCTTTGCAGCTGCCATTGTGACAGATATGTCACAGCTTCCCTGGACCTCTCTCTCGTGCTTCCTGGACGCGTGAATACTTTCGGCAACCAACATGCCCTTCTGCGTTGCTCTGATTGGCCAGCGATCGGCCAGCCTTCTACGCTCGTTTTCCCCATACGCCGGTAACGCGCGCATGCGCATTTCGTACTTGTCTGCCTGTGGGGAGGCGGGGGCCGCTGGTGTACAGCTGAGAGCTCCAGCATAGCTATGTCCGCGAGCTAGGCGCAAGCCAGAGTAAAACACAGTTTTCAATCAATCAATCAATAATAACATTATCGAGACTCTCGTTGTGTCTATTCTGCTAACGCTACCTCTCATTGCTTTAACGTTACCTAGGCTCTCGTGTCTATCTGCTAACGTTAGCATTAGGTAATAACCGGTTTAAAATGGATGGTGATTACCTCACGTTGTGTCTATTCTACTAGCATTAACCATTAGTTATTAGTACAAACAATCAATAGCGAGTTATATTGATCACGCTATGTACGATAGCCATGCTAAAATATTAGCACCTAACCTAACAACAAGCTTAACAAGTCAGCGATCTTTTTGTGAGACAAAACTCTCCGCTCGGTGACAAATTGTGTTGATGTCGGTTTTGTTTCATCAATAAATGAGGCAGAATACACAGTGACTGTATCCTTTTTTGTTTATTGCACTTGTTCCTGCTGCAAATGAAATCCTATGCGAGACATTAAAGATGGCGGCTTTCTGTTTTTGTGGAGAGCCTCCAACGAGTGACGCGTCTCTCTTCTGACCAATCAGTGGTTTGCAGTGTTTCACGTGACTTTTCTGGTACCACAACATGCCTTTCGCGTTGCTCTGATTGGCCAGCGATCGGCCAGCCCTCTACGCTCGTTTTCCCCCTACGCCGGTAACGCGCGCATACGCATTATCGCTGGCCAATCAGAGCCAGGCGGAAGGGCATGTTGGTTGCCGAAAGTATTCACGCTTCCTGGACTCCAGCCTTCCTACCGCCTGCCTGCTGAGGAAGATTCCGACCAGGATCAAAGCCAGCGTGCCATGGTTCCCAGTGCCAGACCGTGGCCACATATGGTAGGCTACAGTCTAGTTCTCTAGTCTATTCTATTAAGCTTCTTTTATTGTTTTGTATTTTGTGCTGCCTTACAACCTACAACCCGCGCTTACCAGTGTTTGCTTTTGCTCCTCAGTGATTCCCCTGGACCTGTCAAGACACCTTGTGACCCCTCTCAAGCCTCACGTTCCCCCAGACGTTCCCTGGACCTCTCCCTCATGCTTCCTGGACTCCAGCCTTCCTACCGCCTGCCCGCTGATGAGGATGCTGACCAGGATCAAGGCCAGCATGCCATGGGTCTAGTGCCAGAACCTAGACACATATATACGGTACAGTCTTGATTCTATTACGCTTTTTTGTATTTTGTGGTGCCTCGCATTCGCTACAAGCTCGTACTTACTCATGTTTCCTCTCGCTCCCCAGTGACGCCTCCAACCAACTTTCCCTGGACCACTCCCTTGTGCTTCACAGACCCCAGCCTTCCTACCTCTGGACTCTTGCTCACACACATGCACACATGCTGGACTCTTGCACACACTCTTGTGTGTGTGACTCTTGCACACCTATGCATATTGGTCATACGCAATATCATTCCCACATAGTCTTTGCACCATATACTTAGTTCCACACTCCATAACAGTTAAATACGCCTATACGGGCTAAAGAGTTATGATAATAATAATACATGTAATTTATTGAAGTTCCTATGTCTCTGTGCCACCTCCCTCCGCCATAACTTTACGAGATAATTTGTTCTTATAGTAACGAGTGATCCTAATAAAATGTCTATTCGATTCGTGCATGTCTGACTGTTAAACAAGTAATAAATGATGTAAATATGTTGTTAGAATGGTACAAATATACATCTGGTGTCATTCATAGCATTAACACATTTATTGACCCAGAAAATGTGTAGTTTGACACCAAAATTGATCTTCTATGTTCAACATTCTAACAACAAACCCAACATTCACATTTTTGGCAGTTGTTAGAATGTTTGACACATTTGTAACACATGCACAAACCTGCTTGATTATCTCACCAAATAGCATGCAAGTTGGACAAAGTGGGTATGTCTGGAAAGAAGAGGCTTTTGGGTACCTATAAAACCAATGTTCACTCTGATATATTCATGTGAACGGCCAAGGGACCTTTTGGAAGATGAGCATGGCAGTTTTTTCTAGGCGAAAATATTACATAATTTTTAATCATTGTGTTATGGTTTGTAAACAACCCCAACAGCACGACAGGTAGTTCAGAGTTAGCCAAAAACTAAGGGCGTATTTATTTTCAAACAGAAAGAGCAAAAAAACAACATGAAGCATTCAGGGGGAATGTCCTGGAGCAGAGTAGGCTCTGCGGCTCTGCAGCTCGGCCCAGAGCAGAGTTGGCTCTGTGGCGCTGCGGCCTCTGGCTCTGCGGCTCTGCAGCTTAGCCCAGAGCAGAGTTGGCTCTGTGGCGCTGCGGCCTCTGGCTCTGCAGCTTACTGTCTATCCACTCGGAGAGGAACAAAGAAAAAGAGGAATGTCAACAACCGAACGCAGGGATTACGAGGCAGTCCAGTAATAAAGCTGAGTCCAGAAATAACAAAGGCGATACCTCTTCAGTGTTAACGAAACACACAAAAAACAGATAGATCTTGAGTCCAGGAAAAACGAGGAAAAACAGAGCATCAAAAAATACACTTCCAAAAACTCACCAGGGGGCAAGGTGAGATACGGGGCGCGGGTCCACGGGAGCAGAGAGGGGCGACAGCGGCGAATTCCAAGGCGTACTGGAGAAACAGATGGAGAACAACACGGGAGGAACAAGCTGCAGGCGGCGGTACGCAAAACGACCCGACAATGAACCTTCAGAAACCCAGAGTCTATAAGGGCTCCCTTCGAGCTGATTCGAAACTCCCTTCAGGTGTGTGGAGGTAATTGGTACCTGGAAGCGTGTGGTAATGGACCAATCCTCACAGTACCCCCCCCCTCCACGGGAGCCACCCGGCAACCTGCCCGGCCTCGGCTTCCCCGGATGGGACCGATGGAAGTCGGTGATCAGGGCGGGATCCATGATGAGCTGGCAGGAGACCCAGCTCCGTTCCTCCGGACCGTATCCCTCCCAGTCCACCAGATACTGGAACCCCCGTCCTCGCCGTCGGACGTCCATGAGCTGGCGGACCTTCCACTGGGGGTGTCCGTCCACCATCTCGGGAGGAGGCGGATCTGGAGCAGGAGGCATCAGGGGACTGAGAGAGACAGGCTTCACTCGGGACACATGAAAAACAGGATGACTGCGCATGGACGCAGGAAGCTTAAGACTCACCGCCGTGGGACTTAGCACCTTCTGGATCTCAAAAGGGCCGACGAACCGGGGGTTAAGCTTCTTGGCGGAGGATCGAAGCGGGAGATCCTTGGAGGACAACCATACCCTCTGCCCAGGTTGGTACGTCGGCGCAGGGATCCGGCGTCGGTTAGCTCCCCGACTGGCGCGCTCCGATGCCCGGAGCAGCGCAGTCCTGGTGATCTCCCAGACTTGACGACACCGGTCGAGATGATCCTGCACGGAGGGAACTGCCACTTCCGACTCCTGTGCAGAGAAAAGAGGGGGTTAGTAGCCCAGGGATACCTCGAACGGCGAGAGGCCGGTGGCGGAACTGACCAGGGAGTTGATGGCGTACTCGACCCAGGGGAGGAACCGGCTCCAGGAAGCAGGTCTCTTGGCGGCAACACAACAGAGAGCAGACTCCACGCTCTGGTTCATTCTCTCCGTTTGTCCGTTAGTCTGTGGATGGTAACCAGACGAAAGACTAACAGTAGCCCCCAATCCCTTGCAGAAGGCCCGCCATACCTGGGAAATGAACTGGGGACCCCGGTCCGAGACGACGTCCTGGGGGTCCCAGTCGGGCTCTCTCACGCCTTCTCTCCCGGAGGCTTCCGTCGATGCGAATGGCGAGGCTGATTAGGGCCTCGAGTGAATCGGGCTCCTCCCGGGTCGCGAGCTGGTCCCTTACAGCGTCGTTGAGCCCCTTCAGAAAGGTGAGATGAAGCGCCCGATCATTCCAACCACTCTCGGTTGCGGCCAGTCTGAACTCCAGCGCGTAGTCGGTGACACAGCCCTGCCGGAAGGTGCCCAACCGAGCTCCCGGGTCCTGGCCACGAGCTGGGTGGTGGAAAACCCTTCGGAGCTCTGCCACGAAGTCTGGGTATGAAAAACAAAAATCAGCCCTCATTGACCAGGAAGCAGTAACCCACAGTGCTGCTCGGCCTGTGAGCAGGTTAGTCATGTAAGCTACTCGGGCTCCCTCTGTTGTAAATCGGCTGGGTTGATGAATGAAAACCAACTCACATTGCATGATGAACGTGGCACAGTCCTCAAAGTTACCGTCGAACAATCGTGGGTTGGAGAGATGGGGCTCCCGAGGTGCGAGGTCGGGAGTTGCAGGGTCTGTCGCGGCGGCGGGTGGTGATCTGGCTGGAACTCCTGCCACAGGTGGGGTTAAAAGCATATCTGGTGCAGAATATCAGCCTGCTGATTACCCTGGGTAGACTGCTGGGTGGTTAAATAGGCTGGACCTGGGCCCGGAGGTCCTGCACAGCAGCCGCAGCCGCACCTAACGGTTGGGTGTGGTCGTTGGTCAGCTGGATCTGGACCGCCAAAGCTGCTCTAACACTGTCTGTGTCGGCTGGGGTCGACATGGTCGGGTCGTAATGTTATGGTTTGTAAACAACCCCAACAGCACGACACAGACAGGTAGGGCGTATTTATTTTCAAACAGAAAGAGCAAAAAAAAAACATGAAGCATTCAGGGGGAATGTCCTGGAGCAGAGTAGGCTCTGCGGCTCTGCAGCTCGGCCCAGAGCAGAGTTGGCTCTGTGGCGCTGCGGCCTCTGGCTCTGCGGCTCTGCAGCTTAGCCCAGAGCAGAGTTGGCTCTGTGGCGCTGCGGCCTCTGGCTCTGCAGCTTACCGTCTATCCACTCGGAGAGGAACAGAGAAAAAGAGGAATGTCAACAACCGAACGCAGGGATTACGAGGCAGTCCAGTAATAAAGCTGAGTCCAGAAATAACAAAGGCGATACCTCTTCAGTGTTAACGAAACACACAAAAAACAGATAGATCTTGAGTCCAGGAAAAACGAGGAAAAACAGAGCATCAAAAAATACACTTCCAAAAACTCACCAAGGGGCAAGGTGAGATACGGGGCGCGGGTCCACGGGAGCAGAGAGGGGCGACAGCGGCGAATTCCAAGGCGTACTGGAGAAACAGATGGAGAACAACACGGGAGGAACAAGCTGCAGGCGGAGGTAAGCAAAACGACCCGACAATGAACCTTCAGAAACCCCGAGTCTATAAGGGCTCCCTTCGAGCTGATTCGAAACTCCCTTCAGGTGTGTGGAGGTAATTGGTACCTGGAAGCGTGTGGTAATGGACCAATCCTCACACATTGCCTATTAAAAACCCCTTCCCAACAGTTGGGCTTAATGAAAATGATACCAATGGAAAGCTTAGCTTCTCTAGTTTACAGGGATACCAATACCTTTGTGTTCGCTCAAATATTGAGCGCGCTATGGACCAAGATATTTATATGGGCAGAACCTTGCTATGATGATGAGGAACACGTGGGAAAAATTTGGTGCTTTTGTCCGGCGCGTCCAATTTTTTTTGCTAAGCCACCGCACTAATTAGATTAGATTAGATTCAACTGTATTTGTCATTATACGGCACAACACACAACGAAAATACATTTGGCATCTAACCAGAGTGCAAATGTAACAGTAAAGTAAACAATGTACTACAGGTGATTAAACTACTGGATATAAAATATATAAATTAGTACTACTGACTGAGTAATAGTGCTAATCAGATGTATGTACACATTATAGCATTATTGTGTACAGTGATACAAGTATAAAGACACTATGGTAGTAGGTAATACTGGCCAGCAGTATAGTAACTAGTAAGAGTAGGTAAGGAATATGTACAAATATAGATACAGTATATTATCTACAGATATGAATGTTGTTTGATTTGATCTGATTTGAAATCTTTATTTCGAACATGTAAATAAATACAAACAATATAAAATCAAAACAAATCATTGATCTCAAGAAATTAAATGAAAAAAAATAAGCAAAACATAACTCAATTTACATGTTCGAAAAGGAGTAGGAAGAAGTATACACTTATTTAATCCTACAACTTTTCCACTACTCAAATGATTGTACTAATTTAAAACCTTACAAAACAAATATATATATATGCAAAACAAAAAACAAAAACTATATATGTAAAACATGAAAGAAATCAAATAAAATGTAAACACCCGTGAATGTCAAATCCCTTCCTCGTACCTCGTGAACATAATTTCCTTATAATTCAGTTTGAATTGTCTCATATTTGGACATTGCTTTAGCACCACATTCAGACTGTTCCACAGTTTCACTCCACATATTGAAAAGCAGTGTCTTCTTATGGCATAGCTGTCAACATTGCGATTTGAATGTCTTTTTATTTCGCCCCCCCACCCCGCCTCCCCCCACGCCCCCCGCCCTCCCTCCCAATGTAGTCTCCTCCCCCTCGTATGTATATATTTTCTGTTAGGATCTCTGTTTAACAGTACTGTATATTTGCATATCATGTATGTCACAAATGTAACAGTACTGTATATCATGATATATATCTTGTATCTGTCATAAATTGAAAATGGGGGACCCTGATGTAAACAAGTCGAAAGTCTTTCTCTGGGTCTGCATCCCCTTAACAATTGTGTGTATTGAGCCGTACTGTATTGTACCCATCCTACAATCTGTTAATAAAGTTTTCAATCAATCAATAATAGGCAAGGGTACATAGTGAATCCTAAATCTCCACTAGGCAACCACTTATCAGTCCAACAAGGACTGGGTGAACTATAGTTGATACATTAAATTAAATTAATCAGATACCTGGTTGAAAGTGAAATGCTGTGAACATCCCTGCATTAAATGAATGGAAGCGTAAGACAAATTCAGTATAAATTCACTTTATGTAGTAGTATAGCATTAACATGTTCATATTTATTGAAATCTTTTACAATTCATACATAAATGTTATGATGAATTGAAAATGGGGGACCGTGATGTAAACAAGAAGTCCTTCTCTGGTCTGCATCCCCTTAACAATTGTGTGTATTGAGCCGTACTGTATTGTACCCATTCTGCAATCTGTTAATACAGTTTTCAATCAATCAATGTATTACCACTGTACATATTAATACTACAACTCAAGAAGAATCAAGAGGTTTATTTGTCACATACATACCAGGGCATACATTGAAATGCGAGTGGTCATGCCCGCATTGATTGTGCAAAATACAATAATAAAAATAGGAAATAGGGTAAGACACAAGATATGCAGCATGATAAAAAAAGACATGCTAAGTTCCTGAGAAACTGGTTCCTATGTACCTATGTTGCTATGTATGCTGACTCACGTCGCTTTTTCCTCCGTGTGCGACATTAAAAGCAGCGTGGCATACTTTACAAAAAGCATAGACTTTGGAAACGTTGCTTTTCGTCAGGTACGGGAATGTCTCCTCCCATTTGGTCATGGTAGTGCGTACACTAAGAACTTTTAAATTGAGTTCTATCCTCAGATTATAACCCCCCTCTCTATCAAAGAACAGTTCTTGAATGTTTCCTGGAAGTACATTACCTTTTGCTTTATACATTAATTGTGCTGTTTTAAATTCCACAAGATCATTTAACTTTAATGTTTTTGACTTTAAAAACAATATGTTTGTGTGATCTCGATAACCTGCAATGTGAACTATCCTTATGGCCCTTTTTTGGAGTATGAAAAGTGGTTGTAATGTAGAATTATAAGTGTTTCCCCAGACTTCAGCTGTTTTGTTTGAGCCACTTTAGAGAAATTAATGTTTCCGGTGTATTTGGAAACTCAACACTCTTGTTCATTCTCTGTGTCCAAGAATAAGTCTGCCAATGGTGCAGAGACTATACGTATCACTCTCCATGGCATGCAGTCTGGCAGCGTGGCTACATGAATAGAGCTCCGGACCCTCGCGAGAGGTGCAGAAATGGTCTGTCGAATCAGAGGGCACACTCCAAGCTGCACTTGAATGTACAGACTGGGGTGTGTTCCGCGATAACACAGATAACATTAATGACTACACGGAGACAGTGCTGGACTTTGTTCGTACTTTGGTGGAAGAAACAATCCCCACTACCACAATTAGAGTTTACCCAAACCAAAAACCCTAGGTAGACAAATCCGTCCGTGAAGCTCTGAAAGCGGGCACCTCAGCATACAACGCCGGGCTTGTGGCAGCCAGGCAACATGAATGACCACAAGGTGGCGAGATACAATGTCAGGAGAGTAGTAATAGAAGCAAAGAGGCGCTACAGGAATAAAATTGAACTACAGTTTGAACAGGCTGACTCTAGAGCTATGTGGCAGGGCCTCAGAACGATGACAGATTACAAAGGCACCTCCCTCAAACTGAACAGTGACATCTCCTTAGCAAATGATCTCAATACCTTCTATGCAAGGTTTGAGGCTGGGAATAACAACACTAGCCTACAAGCCACTGCAATGGAGGGGGGGGGTCTGCTGATGGAGACTCAGTGTTCAGGGTAACAGAACATGAGGTGAGGAGGACCTTTAAGAAAGTGAATATCAGGAAGGCAGCAGGACCGGACGGCATCCCCG
This sequence comes from Notolepis coatsorum, assembly GCF_963971535.1. Lineage (NCBI taxonomy): Eukaryota > Metazoa > Chordata > Actinopteri > Aulopiformes > Paralepididae > Notolepis > Notolepis coatsorum. The sequence goes on from NC_140175.1 coordinate 111,810,689, forward strand.
GCCGCGTCCTAAAAGTCTGTGCCGACCAACTGGCCCCAGTATTCACTGACATATTTAACCTGTCCTTGGAACAGGCTGTCATCCCCACCTGTCTGAAGAAGTCCACTATTATCCCTGTACCCAAAAAATCCAAGCCTGCTTGCCTCAACGACTACCGCCCTGTAGCTCTCACCTCCATAGCCATGAAGTGCTTTGAGAAGCTAGTAAAGGGCTACATCTGCTCCTCCCTCCCCACCAACCTGGACCCCCTGCAATTTGCATACCGCCCCAACAGGTCCACGGAGGACGCCATAGCCCATGTGCTGCACACAGCAGCATCACACCTGGACAAGAGGCAGGGGAACTATATAAGAATGCTGTTCATCGGGGGCTCCAGTAGCTCACCATGTACCTCGACGCGAAAGCGTCGGGGAATACCGTGCTGCGTCACGGATCTAGTTGACTCCGAGTTCAATTCCCGGACCCGCCGTCATTTGCCGAATGTCTTCCCCTGTTCTCCCTCCCGTTTCACCCTGCATCTGTCGATCATGCTTGACCAGAAAAGCGATAAACGCTAAAAAATGAAGTTAAAAAAAAAATAAATAAAAAAATGCTGTTCATCGACTACAGCTCAGCATTCAATACCATAGTCCCCTCCAAACTCATAGCCAAGCTCAGGGACCTGGGCTTGAACTATGACCTCTGCCAGTGGGTCTTGGACTTCCTGACGGGCAGACCCCAGGTGGTGAGAGCAGGCAACTGCACCTCCTCATCCATCACTCTCAACATAGGGGCCCCCCAGGGCTGTGTTCTGAGTCCCCTCCTCTACCCCCTGTACACATATGACTGTGTGGCACAGCGGAACAACAACACAATCATCAAATTTGCTGACGACACAGTAGTGGTGGGCCTGATCTCTGCAAACGATGAGAGGGCCTACCTGGAAGAGGTCAAGGTCCTAGCGGGATGGTGTCAAGAGAACAGCCTCTGCCTGAACGTCAGCAAAACAAAGGAGATGATTGTGGACTTTAGGAGGTTGGGGGTCAGGGACTACAGCCCCCTCAGCATCGACGGGGCACCGGAGAGAGTGAACAGTTTTAAGTACCTCAGAGTCCACATATCCGAGGACTTGACATGGACCACACACATTGCAGTGTTGTGAAGAAGGCACGACAACGCCTCTACTTCCTCAGGCGCCTAAGGAAGTTCCAAGTCAGTCAGAAGATCCTTAAGAACTTCTACTCATGTACAATAGAGAGCATCCTGACTGGCAATATCACCTCCTGGTTTGGGAATAGCACCGCACAAGACCGTAGCAGACTACAGAGAGTAGCCCGTTCAGCCGAACGCACAATTGGAGGGGGGCTTCCCACTCTCCAGGGCATTTACAACAAGCGGTGCATGGGTAAGGCTAAGAGAATTATCAAAGACTCCAGCCACCCAAACAACTGCCTCTTTGAACTGCTGCGGTCAGGCAAGCGATACCGGAGTCTCATGGCAAGCACAGAAAGAAGAAGCTTATATCCCCAGGCCATCAGGATGCTCAACGAACAATAACACTATGTAACAACCATCAAATGCACTCACAGCACACACATCCACACGCACACACTCACTTTAAACATACAACTCACTGCAGCACCCACTTTAACCACTTTAGTACACCTAAGCACACTTTATATTTATCTGTAAAGAATTTGCACTACAACCCATACCTCATTACACCTTACTGTAAATTGTACCTAAATTGTACCTCATCCCATTTCTGCTTTGCACTATATAGTATATTGTATATTAGTATATTGTATAGTATATTGTATGGTAACTCAGTTACTTCTACTCTGCATTGAACATTGTACATATGTACATACTAAACACTTGTGCCTACGTACGTGACTTCTATTTTATACATGCTATACTTATTTTATTTTATTTTATTTTATACTTATCTATTTTTGTCTAGCACAGTCTCTGGAGCGTAACAGAAAGAAGCATTTTGTATAAAAGTATTCTGTACTTCTGTATGACAACTAATAAAGAAACTTTTTTTTTGTATTTTATTTTTTAATTATTTTTTAAACAAACATATAAACAAACATGACAACACACGATAAGATATACAAGCATTAATTAACAGTGCACATCCAATGAAATCACCATTTAGTTAAATGTCTTATACAGGATATACCCCTAATACCTGCTATCTAATACCCTACACACATACGCTCTAGCTCGTACTCCCCCTCCCGGACCCCCCATTGGATAATCCATCCATTATCCCTCGCTCCTAACCAGACCCTACCATTATATGCTAGCTTTTATTCTCTCCACCACTTCTAACCACATTGTCATTTTGGATTCATTGAGACCCAAAATTCTTGCTGTAGATATTTCTTGATAAATCACATCGAGATATGTGAGAATCCAGACCTTCCGGCAAATTTTTTCCGGTTGAAACCATCGTGATGCTATCAGCTTTTTAGCCACTGTGATACCCGATAAAACCAATCTCTTTAGCTGTGGATGTACTGCACACTCAAAAACATCATTCAGCAGTAATACAGAGGGGTGTACAGGTATATTCAGAGTTAAGAGATTTGATAATTGCTGGGTCACTTCTTTCCAGAATATCTTAACTGGTGGGCAGTCCAGACTCCCAGTACATGTGCATAAATGTCCCCTCGTCCCCATTTGTACATAAGGAGCATTTGGAGTCTTGTTTACTAAACTAATAAAGAAACTTGAACTTGAAACTTGACTCATGATTGACAATGCCCCTGTTACAGTAATAGGGACACCGTACAGCTGCGAGTGCCGTCCTTCGGATGAGACGCTAAACCGAGGTCCTGACTGAATCTCGGTCGGTAAAGAACCCAGGACGCCTATCGTAAAGAGTAGGGGGTTCCCTGACGTTCCTGGCCAAATTCCCAATCAGGTCTCTGACATCAAAGCCACCTATCATCCCTCCCCCTTAATTGGCTGATATCAATCCCTGTCTCCTGAGCCGTTCAGCCATTGTGTAGTGTGATGTGTGCCTGGTGCCAGTGTATGGTAGTCATTGAGCCTGCGTAGCCCAAGGTTGGGTGTTACCAGTGGTGCTGAAGGAGGCAATTTCCACCCTACGTTGTGTGGGGAGCGCTTTGAGTGTCTAGAAAAGCGCTATATAAGTGTAATGATCATTCATTCATTCATTCATCCATACATTTAGTACTATGTACATCAAACAACAGACAGTACACTATACATACAGTATCACTCTCCATAAATCTAGTACTATATACATCAAACAATACAGTACACTATATGTATGACTCTCCATACATTTAGTACAATGTACATGGCTGCCTGAATGTGCTCCTCATCTTGGCTATCTCCTCATAGAGTGGGTGGGAGGGGTTTTCCAGTATAGCATCCAGCTTTTTCCTCATTCTCCTCTTGGCCACCACCTCCTGGACCAGTTTGCCTCCCACTGCAGAGCTAGCCTTCCTCACCAGCTTGTTCAGTTTGTTAGTGTCTCTTGAGCATGGGGGGGGGGGGGGTGGGGGGGGTGGCACAGTGGTGTAGTGGTTAAGACTGTCGCCTCACAGCAAGAAGGTCCTGGGATCAATTCCCGCTTGGGGACCAGGTCGTCATGTTTGCCAGGTATCTCCCGGGCCTTTTCTGTGTGGAGTTTGCATGTGCCTTCTCTGTGTGGAGTTTGCATGTGCCTTTTCTGTGTGGAGTTTGCATGTTCTCCCCGTGCTCGCAAGGGTTTCCCCTCCCAATAAGATAAACCCAATGGAAAAACATGCAGAACAGATCGCTAAAGCTGTCGCATCCCTGACGAAGACGGACAGGAGCACTTGGATTGGTTCCTGTTTTAAAATGTCTGCTCATGGCTGCCCTTGGGGGGGAAGGACGACACAGGATGGGTCAAGTGCAGAGAGACGACTCAATGCATGTGTGTGTGTGTGTGACGTGTGTGTGTGTGTGTGTGTGTGTGTGTCGCCCATCTCACATGCGTGTACTGTGTGTTCATTTGCATGACACATAAAGACTTCTTATTCTTATTATTTTTGAGTTGATGTAACCCCCCCCCCCACAGCATACTATGGCGAAGAAGAGGACACTGGCTACTACAAACGGTACAATATCTGCAGTAGCCGGCTAAACACGTTGAAAGACCTCAGTCTCCTCAGGAAAAAGGAGTCTGCTCTGTCCCTTCTTGTTGAGGGCTTCTGTGTTGTCCAACCAGTCCAGTCTTCTGTTCATGTGTACTCCCAGGAACATGTTTGTGCAATGTGATTGTGCAATACAAAAGTATTTGTACAAAAATACAAAAAAGTGGTAGTTAAAATGAATGGCAGTGAGACTTCCGGTGATGACGGTGTAGGTACAAGTCGCGTGTAGGAGGTCTCCTGGTCGAAACTTCAAGATTTACCTGCAAACACAATATTTTTTTTTAAACGAAGTAACAGACGAGTTTATATTGGAAATGATCATTCGGTCGCAAAAATGAGCAGTAAACATAAAGCGCCGAGCTCTAATCAACAAGCCACGCGCAGTGTCTCAACTCTGGCTAGTAAAGTCTCCAAGATGGCGGCGGCAAATGTGGAAGCTGACGATACGCACAAAGTAATCCCAGAGACCATATCCATGAACCAACTGGTCATAGAACTGGATAAACAACGAGCCTCACTCCTCATAGAACTCCGAGAGGACATTTCGGCTCTAATTCAGGAGGGGGGGCCTCAGCCTCTCTCTGTCCCTCTCTCTACGTTCAATGATTTTAAGTAGGTGAGGTCAGAGGAGTTTGATAGTATTTAATGAGGATGGCCAGATAATGTTGATATTTAAACATAAAAAATATAATACATATAATAAATAATAAATGTATACATGATCATGCAACATAAAAAAAAAATTAGGAACGGTTTGAGAGAGGGAGGTAGGGAGGGGTTTTAGGTTGTGAGTTCCAAAATATTATACTTAGTTATTTCAAGTTTAAAGCTCAATATATTAAAACATGGTGTTACAATCACGGCCAGGGCCTCTCTCTCACCTGCTGCTTCCACGCCCTTATATGGGCAGCTTCCTGTCTCTGCTTCCACACGCTGTCAGCCAGGTTCAATGTGCACACCTGAGACTCGTCAGGTCATCACCAGCCCTGACAAGAGACCTGCGTTTCCTGCCACTCCCTGTCCGAGTGTTGCTACACCTACCTGCTGTTCTATCGGTTTCCCTGCCTTGTCCTAACCCTGTCTCCCTGTGCCCAGGAACATCTGTCACCCGGTCTACCCTGTCTCCCTGTGCCCAGGAACATCTGTCACCCGGTCTACGCTGTCTCCCTGTGCCCAGGAACATCTGTCACCCGGTCTACGCTGTCTCCCTGTGCCCAGGAACATCTGTCACCCGGTCTACCCTGTCTCCCTGTGCCCAGGAACATCTGTCACCCGGTCTACGCTGTCTCCCGAGACCAGGACGTTCCTGTGTTTCATGAGGAGTGCTCCTGCTCTCACCTGTCGCACATTCCTGAACATTCAATAACCTGTCTGCTTGGTACCTATATTAAAACAACCTAAACCACCTCATTCTCCTCACCCCTGTGTTCTGCTCTTGGGCTTAAGTTAACGCTCCCCTAACACATGGTACTTTACAGTGAACAGGAGGTCTATAGATAGTTTTTCATTTAAATGTCTGGAAGAGCTAAAACTATTTTTTTCAAATTAAATTTTTGTTACCTTTTTTGATTTATCTAAATGTTACTGATTGTGTTAAATGGGCATATGATATCGTCTCGTATTGATCGCAGGCACCTGCATCGTATCGTGGCAGACTTTGTGATATCGGCAAATATCGTATCGTTGTCCAATGAATCTATATTGTATTGTATCGTGATGAAACTGGTGATTCCCACCCCTAGTAGAGTCCATACATCCAACACCAAATCCCATAATTCCTTACACGAAAGATGTCAAGTTTGTGGCTGTGTGACGTCAACTTGTCAGCATGAAAATGACAGCACCAGGATAGCTTAGCACAATAGCTTAACAGACATTGTCGCTTTTGGGATTTGGCACAAACCCATTTATTATTTACAAAAATATACAATAAGGACTATGGCCATACGGCATATGGCACTATTCAATATACACAACTATATTAACTCTTTTATGGCCAATCACGAAAAAAGTCGGGTTATCTCGCCAACGGTTGAGCGACAAAACATGTTTTCATTGTTTTTTTATTTTATTCGATTTCCTTATTCTATACAGTCTCACGGACCTCTGTGTATCATTGGGACGAATTCTGAGACCCCGAGATTGCAATGCCGGCCAAATCCTGCTAGGTGGCAGTATCGCCTACCCTTTGAAACCTTATTTCACACTGTGTGTTACATTTGATATGGTCCGGGCGGAGAAATGGTACCCGGGCAATTCGAGCCACTTGTAAATTTACTATTTTTGACGAGAGATAGTGACTGTCAAATGAGCCATAGATTGTCTCCATAGCTATAATATAGAATATAGATATAGCTCTGCAAACATCGTGACGCATCGTGAAAATGCCTATCTTTTAAAGCGTGGCCCATTGACCACAGGGATGGGGATACACGCTGGCGCTGAATGAGTTAAAACAACTACTAGCCACATCGTTACTAGAGAAACTACTATAACAAGTTGAAGCTTAACGCTGCTGTCGGTGGAACAGGAAGTGAAGAAGTCACTGGCTCAGGTTAAATGAAATTAAGCCTGTAGCTACATCAGGTACAAACAATGGAGCACCACTTGACCAAACATGGCACTGCAACTAAATAACAACACAAATACAATAGGCACATTTGTGACTGTTACAAATATAACACGTTTTATACTCATGCTACAAGATTTTGGCCTGTGCTACAATCAACCTCTGTAGCACCAGTGCTATGTGCAAAAAAAGTTAACGTACTGTACAGCCCTGGATTATGGCCTGTGTCTATGTGTAGCCGGTCTCGTATTGCTCTGCAGTACCGCTTAACGTCCACAGCCACTTCACTATACAAGTCCCTCGTGACTGTGGATAGACATGCGGTACCTCCGTTACACTCACCCCCCTAAACTCACTCCACCCAGGGCATCCGGGTCACGGCACCACGTGTAGCCGGTCTCGTATTGCTCTGCGTTGTGTTTCAGATTCGACCCCTGTTAAGGGATTGCCCCGAGTGGGAGTTGAACACCGGTCTCCCGCATCGCGGGAAGCATCACAGACCACTATACCAAGAGGTGAATTCACTTCTAAGTAATGGGTCTGGATGCCTTTTTTTAAGGGAGAGTGAGTTTAACTTGCAGTACCGCTTAACGTCCACAGCCACTTCACTATACAAGTCCCTCGTGACTGTGGATAGACATGCGGTACCTCCGTTACATATGCACCTACATGGGATGATGATAAATTCATATCTAACTTCTCCTCCCTTCCCAAGGTAGATGACCATTATTTAATTATCGGTGGTGACTTCAATCTGGTCCAGGACCCCACCCTAGATAGGTCGTCGTCTAATCCCCACGTCGTATCCAAATCATCTAAAGTTCTTAACAAAAGTTTAGGCTTATTCGACCCCTGGAGAGCTAAACCACATTCAAACAAAGCTTTTTCTTTTTTCTCACATGTTCACCATTCATATTCTAGGATTGACTTCTTCCTTCTGGACAACCGCTACTTGTCAGATGTACGTTCCTGTGATTACCATAGTATTGTGATCTCAGACCACGCCCCCACATCGGTTGATATTACCTTTTCTAGTCATGTTCCCCCTTCCAGGCAATGGAGGCTCAACTCGTCGGTGTTGGCCCAAGCTCCTTTCAAGGAATTCCTTAAGGCACAGATCTCCTTGTTCTTAGACACTAAGAACAATAAACCTCTAGTTATATTTCGCAATAGGTCTGCGCTCTGCTCTATATTGTGGAAATCCCCTGTTGCCTAGGGCAACCTGAAAGAATTTAGCTACAATGCAACCTGCACCTGTCCGGCCACACCCACTCTCGACCATGCACTTAAGAGAGGGGTGTGACTGTACTTCCGCCTTCCCTAATCTTTCACAGCGGAAGTGTTTTTGCTACAGGCACACGTCAGCAGTGATAGTTAGTATATTTTAGTTTAGGTTCTTGTGTTGCTATTTTTTGTCAAAATGGCATCACCACCACCTGGGAAATGCCAGCGGTCACCATCACGACCTCCTCCATACGCCACAAGGCTCCCTAATCCCACACTTGTGGCGAGGTGGTGAGCTCCATGCAGAGCTGGGTGCGCGCCGCACGGTTGCGGTGCAATTTGCAAACCCCCCGCCTCTGCCCGCTCCCACCTAACGACCACCCCTAGGCATGGTTTAATTTTCACAAACCACTCCTGCGTGTGATGTAATGCTTAATTAATTCCATATCTCTCTCCCTCTGGTGTTTCAGCTCTCATGCCTAAAAACCTCCATATTCCCCCTCGAAGAAGGGTGTTTTTTATTGAAGCAATGTGTAAAACTTTTCACTGAGTGTGTTGTGTATACCTCAAACGTAGAATGGGGGGTAACGAGAGGACGGGGCTCATGCTCCCTGTCTTAGTTAACCTCCTGTTCTTCTCCCCCCCTCCTCAAAATACTACGTTTTCAAATAAAAAGTCCCTCTAAAAGAGGGCGATTTTTTGATGTAACGAACCTGTGATTATTCACTGTGTATTTTGGGATAATGCCGATGAGGGCTCGCTGTCCTTTCTGTTGAACAGCTAAGGGCTGGCGAGCAGCATTTTTCTTGTGAGGAGAGTTACTGGATTCATATGGGAACGCGTCTTTTAAACAGACGTAGACCTTGAATCAGCGAGTGGTTTTGCTACTTTGTTAGCGTACAACCAAGGGCGTGGCCCCTCTCCCCACCTGTCTGTGTGTTATCTTACGTGCTAGGGTAAAAAACATGCCGGGCGACAAGCTTTCGCTTATGAAACAGCTGGGCTCCGAGTGGACGTGTCTTTTAAACAGACACGACCGCCTGGCCCCGCGGTTGGTGGTTAGCTGGTGTGTTTTGGGTGTTTTCAAGACGATAAGGCGAGCACACGCTTATATGTGTCTTTTCATTGTAAACACAGCGCACGGCTAGTGGCGCCGCTTTCTGTTTCACCTCATACATGCTTTCGTATTTACGTGAGGCTGGTTGGGGTGAGGATGAACCCTCCCCTTGGGATGTTTGTATCCCGGATAATACTGGCGACGGAGGGGGACGACGCAGCTCAAAACAAGCGTGCCTTTCTTCATTTGGGGATCCTTCGTGCACATTAGCGTCACGCTGGTACGTAGGATTCCACCCCGTCGGCTCCCGAGACGTTAGGGCAAATATTTGCATATCCTGCTCGTCATGGGGGGGGGGGCTGGGGTTCCCGGCCATTGTAAAACGTCACAGGCACCCAGGTCGTTGTTTGGTTGGAACAAACATGTAGCGATGTACCCAAATATGTTTGAACATGCGCCTGAAATGGGATATAACGAGGGTTATTCTGTAACCCTAGTTATAAGAGTTCATGTCAAGTAGACAATTGTCTATCTTGTGGGATGAAGCCGTATGGCGTATGTTTTTTCCCTTTGTAGGCATCGCGGGACTGGCGCTGCCGGTATGTGGGGAGTTTTTTCACCCAAGACAGAGTGAAAACCACACATTATGCATGTCCAGCCGTAGAGCAGGCCGTCCCCAGCGGGCTAATCGCTTGGCTGAAACGGGACAATGCTCAGCGGGGGAGCCGCCTCATTTACCAGGAGTAATGACTGCTGTTCCCCCCGTTTCAAACCGCACCTTTCTGTCCCCCCCTTGGGTGCAATTGCCCCGACCCCAGCCTCGTTGGCTGAGTCAGGGTACAAAACCCAAACCCCACGAGATACCTTGCTGGTGTAGTCGGGAGGAACCCTGCCCCACTGGACCCCTCGTCGGCGAAGCCAGGGTTCGCAATGCACAGCAGGAGGGACCGGGTTACCTATCTACGATTCTTAGCAGGCCAGCGCCAGTTGGCTGCGAGGCCACTTTGTGATTCTTACCTCGTGTGGCTACAACCGTACCACATGTCGGTGTGGATGGAGGGAACGTTGAGAGCGGGGCTCGTGTGGCAATTTGCACGCCCTCGCCCTCCTTTTTTTTGGGTTCTGAAACAGACTATTATCAGAGTCCACGGCAGGGACAGCCCTGGCCGACAAGATTCAATCTCTGTTGGCAAGGCAGGCCATCGTTGCGGTCCCACGGGGGGACGCGATTAGTGGTGCTTACTCCCAATATTTCAGCGATGTCGTCCGAATATATTTGGACGTGCACCTGAAACGGGGTATAACAAGGGTTATTCTGTAACCCTAGTCATATGAGTCCTCAGGCTTTGTGTGTAAACCCTGTGCGGCCATTGAAAAGGTTGCAGGCTTTCGCGTTTTCTTATTGGCCCAAGAGATATATCCGTGAGTTGAGAGCTGCGTGGCAGGTCCCGACTCAAGATGTCAATTGGGAGGTCTCTCCGGGAAAAACCTGGCATCTTCCCCTCTCGTGTGAGCGGAATTTGTGATGGATGTTTTTTTCCCAGGCTCTGTATATAAACCCTGTGTCAGGTCCTTTCGGGGACCAGCTCCCTCCTATTTCTACCCAGACAGGGGGAAGAAACGTTGTGGGGGCTCTTTCTTGTCAGAATTGTATTTTTATATTTTATTTCTGCTGTATGTAAAGCACTTTGTGAGTTCTCTCTGTGAAAAGTGCTATATAAATAAACTTTACTTACTTACTTACTGTTCTCAGGTTTTACGTGCCTGCATGCTGTTCGATATCAGCGCTTGGTCTTACGGGACCGGTATCAGCGACTGGCCCGGGCGTGTTCTCAGGTATTTATTTGAAACAGCCTTTTGGGGCCAGCGCGCCCTGGTCTGTCCAACGGCATAAACGGCGTTTAATGCGGTCAGCTGGGAAGGAGTTTTTTTTGTATCTCTGCTGAGCGCCAGCTCACTAGGCCAGCTCAAGGGCTCGCGTGCATCTCCGGGGGGAAATGATGGGGCAGATCAAGCGTCGACAGGGGGGTTTTCACGCCCGTTAGGTGGGCCACCGGGAGCTGTGTGTTCGCGTATTCAGACCTTCTTGGTGGCGCCTCCTGTGAGGTTTTGATCGAAACATGTACCTATCCCCCTCTCCTTTGAAGAGGGTCGGCAGCGTGAAATGGCACGGGACTCATCCTGGTCGCGCCGGACCGGATCAGTTCAAGCCGGGTCACAGATATGTTCTGTTCAAAAGGGCCCTGGGCTTTCCCGGGGGGGGGGAAATGCCGGGGCGGGCCGGACGCCACAGGGGCTGGTCATGAATGTTGTGTGTCATAAGTGTAACTACGAGTTGAAAGTGGGGGACCCCGATGTGGACAAGACAAACGTCTTCCTCTGATCTACATACCCTTAACAGTTGTGTGCATTGAACCGTACTGTATTGTACCCTTTCTGCAAACTGTTAAGTAGGTTTTCCTTTCTCCATTCATTTTACCCCTCCCTCCCCGCTCTTCTCACACTGTGTTCCGTCAATGAGAGAGTGCCCCCCCCCTGCGGATGCCCCCCTCCCTCCATGACAGCCAGTGTGCGTCAGTGACGTCGTTAGCTGGTGAGCACCGAACCGTGCGTAAAAGGAGTTGAGTTGATCCGCGAGAGAGGCGTCGGCACTCGGCGAGAGAGACTCCTTTTTGTTGACTTCAGTTCAGCTTTCAACACTATTCTACCCAACAAGCTCCACAGTAAACTGCACAAACTCGGACTGAACACCACACTATGCAACTGGATCTTGGACTTTCTCACAAATCGCACACAACATGTCAGGATTGGCAAGCACACATCCCCCACCCTGGCCATTAGCACCGGGGCCCCTCAGGGGTGTGTACTCAGCCCACTTCTCTACACACTTTTCACACACGACTGTTGTTCCTCCTCTCCATCTAACCTCATAGTAAAATTTGCAGACGACACAACAGTGCTTGGCCTCATCAGAGGGAATGATGAGACCTCATACAGGAGGGAGGTTGAGCAACTAGTGGAGTGGTGCGATGGTCATAACCTTGCTCTCAACCCCACGAAGACCAAGGAGATGATCATCGATTTCCGCAGGACTGGTGACCTCAGCCACTCTCCACTCCTCATTGGGAATGAGGAGGTGGAGAGGGTTTCAAAATTTAAGTTTCTGGGCGTGACAATGTCTGATGACCTGTCCTGGGGGGTCAGCATTGCCTCTGCTGTGGGCAAAGCACAGCAGCGCCTTTTCTATCTTAGGAAGCTTAAATGGGATAAACTCCCACAGGGACTGATGGCCAACTTCTACCACTGCGCAGTAGAGAGTGTACTCACGTACGGACTACTGGTGTGGTTTCCTAGCTGCACCAGGGCAGAGAAGGAGGCCCTCCACGGAGTGGTCAAGGCTGCGAGGAGGATCACTGGAGCTAGCCTCCCAGATATCTCCACAGTCTTTACCTCCCGCTGCCTACGGCGTATAAATAACATCTTACAAGACCAGTACCACCCAGCAAACCATCTCTTTCAACTGCTGCCCTCTGGTCGAAGGTACAGATCCATCCAGTCCGGAACCAGCAGACTGACCAACAGCCTCTACCCACGGGCTGTCAGGCTGCTCAACGATCAACATCAACTTGCCCCCCCCCGCATCCCACCCCCGGTGAATAAATATTTATATTTATTAATTTATTTGCACTAGCACTAAATGCACTTGGGACAATGATGGTATGTTATATATTGAGGACATTGGGACATTGTTACTTTATTACTATATTATTATTATTATTATTGACATTATTATTTTGCACATGCTATATCTTATGTTTGTATGCCAGTGGTGATGTTCCTAACAAATTTTCGTTGTACCAACAATGACAAATAAAGATCTATTCTATTCTATTCACTCCCCATTGAGGGGGCACTGACTTTGTAGTCAGTTATCGTCCGTAGCCCTCGCCATAAGCCTCTTGTGTCGTTCTGGGCCATTTGTGCCTCCATCTTATCAGCATATGACCTCTTAGCAAGTTTTACAGCCTTGCGCAGAGTATAGACTGTAGCCTTATACTCTTCCATGTTTCCTGACGCTCTGCCCAGGTTATAAGCAGTGGTGCGAGCATTTCGGATAGTATTGTCAACCCACAGTTTCTGGTTCGGGAAGACCCTCACTTTCTTCGTGGGTACAATGCTATCTGCTAATGTTGTTATGAAACTGATAACAACATCAGCGAACTCACTGATGTCACTTGCGCTTGACTGAAACATCAGCCAGTCAACGTCATCAAGTGCATCCTGTAGCGTGGCCTCTGATTGGTCGGACCACTTCTTTACCTCACGTGACACGACGGCGGTGTAGAGGGTGGTGTCATGAGTAAACGCCTGGAGAAGTCTCGATGCCGCAGCCTCGTTGACCTCACCAGGTCCATTTTGTCGGGTCCTGGCCCCTGGCCTCTGCAGTAAGCCTGCCTTGAGTGGCCTGGGGCTGTGACCTCCTTCGTGCCCGCTGCTATGGCTTTGCCCGGGGGTCGGGGTTTGAAATCCCGACCCCTCGGGACGCCTCACTGGCAGCGTCAGGGTTTAACGACCCCGACCCCACGAGGTGTGGAAGCGGTAACACAGGCTTATGTTTTCACGTACGTTCCCTGGTGGCGGGTGGGGCACGCGGTCGGGTAGTCGCGGGCCCTTCTGTCCCGTAGTCTGCTCACCCTGTGCATTTGTTGGGTGCTGTCCCCTCTTTCGCACAGTCGGTGTCCTGTTCCCCCCCCCCCCCACCCCTCACTATGGGGGGTGGGGGGCCCCGGACCCTCCCTGGTGTTCTGATGGTTGTAGGGGACCTCAGCGGGTGCATTTGTCGGGCTCTCTTATGCTTATAGCAGATTAAGTGATCTTAGAATAGTTCAGCTAATGAAGTTAAATCAACTATCCTACTGGTGTTGAAAACAGCATTGGGCTGCAAATCTATCTCTCTCCCTCCCCCTCCTATCTCTCTCTCTCCCTCCCACTCTATCCTTCTCTCATGCTACCCAAGAGGTTGACTGCAGGCAACTCATACCATGTTGCAGTGATGGAAGCCCTTCAGCCTGCAATGTTCAAGGTTGTGAGTATCACAGTAGGTGTGTGGGGGGGCAGGTTCCTCTCTGCACTTGTAGGGTGCTTTGGGTCCTTTCGGAGAGGCGTGTCTTCGGTGGACGGACATGCGGAAGCTCCGGTATAAAGCCCGGCCATGCCACTGAAGTGCGCGTCTCTGGGGGACTCGGAGCGCCTTGCACGTGGGGTGGAGGTTGGTTCACCTACTACACCTACTGGTTGAAAACAGCCTTGGACTGTGCAAGCTAAGGGGCCCACATTGCTGGTTCCGGGTCCATCTTGGGTTCCTCCCTTGTCTTCTTTCCCTTCACCTCTATCTCTCTCTCCCTTCACCTCTTTCCCCCTGCTTACTGATACCTTGACGCGGTCAGGGGGCTCGAGTGCTCCGATGAACCCGAGAATTAAGGGGGAGGAGCCAGACTAAAATCAGTTCTTTACTTCCTTCATCCTGACAAATGTACCTACTTTTTGTTCACCTTTTGTTTGTGTTTAGCATTTTGTTTTGTTACAATCACATCTCAGTGTTAATAAGAAAGACAGACAAGTATAGTTTCCATTTTAGTTCATATTTTATTGCCCTTTTGGTTACAGAATGTTCTAAGAAGTCAATGTATTTAAGCATTACATCACGCGCAGGAGTGTGTTATACTCATTAGATCACGCCTAGGGGTGGTTGTTAGGCCCGACGTGCAGCGGGGGGTTGACAGCTGCCTCCTCGTGTACCGGAGGGGACACGTGATGCAAGGCTTCTGTCCTCACTACAACCGACCAGTGGGAGGCATAGTCTAGCAACGTTCAAGACAGGGGAGGGAAGAATTGGATGATACGAAATTGGGATGGGAGAAAAATAGAAAATGGGGAGAAAAAGTGGATAAAAAAAAAAAAGACATTAAGCACCCCCCACAGCCCAAATGGAATGATACAAAAAAAAACATTTTGACCAATCAAAGTCGACTATACAAATCCTTCGTCGGGGACAGGCCTACATACTAGTAGTGCAAGAGAGACAATTGACCCTAGTTGTCTACAGGGTGGACATGACCAGGTTACATTACTAATGAAATATGGATAAAGATTCTATCATTCTATGGTGATTCTGATCGCCTCATGTGTATACACATCTTTCTGAATATACCTGTAGTCCTTCTATGGCGACTATATTTCAGTTTCCGGGTCACGGAGGAATCGAGGACAGGAAGGTAAGCAATGTCTAATGTCTACTTTGACAGAGTAGACTTCTGTAAAGTTGGGATCTGTAATGCTGGCAGGTTGCGGACCTCTAAGCGCAAGACCTCTGCTTGGCATTTCACTTTATTTTCCTTTTTTCTTTTGGTCTGATGTGGGTTTAGGGAGGAGGGGCTGCTACTGCTGGCCAGACCTCAGGCTCTACCAAGAGGTCTGGAGAAATCCACACTATAATAAGTTAGTATATAGCTCTAATGTGCGTATTAGGGCTGACGAATAGTCGACTAATCGATCGAAAGGAGCCGTAGTCGACTGCCAACCTCTTAGTCGAATGCAAAAAAAAGATATATATATATATGTATATATATTATTTTTTTTGGATCATTCTTTCCAAAAGCAAAGAGGCCTAACGCTAATAGAGCGCATACCACAGAGGCTAACTGCCTAAGAAAACGGGCACAGAGTCTAATGAACACACTAGAGTAAACCAATATCAAGATGTATCCATCAGTGGACCAATTGCATGCTTTCGCAGAGGACAAGAAGCCTTCAGTCGACTCCTTCAGACATTAAGCACCCCCCACAGCCCAAATGGAATGATACAAAATATATATATATATATATATATATATATATATATTGCATTCGGAGGGGGTAGTCGACTATCAGCAAATTTTGGCCAATCAAAGTCGACTATACAAATCCTTAGTCGGGGACAGGCCTAATGCGTATATATATTGGACAATATATATATACAGCAATAATATATCTAGTTTTATTCAAATGTAGCATTTATATTCCATATAAAATGTAGCCAATATTCCAGTAAAATCACCATGGTTGCTATTCATCATAGAAATTCCACACACATTGTGTTCCTTGGCAGAGTTTTGTGCTCCACTGAGTGCACCTTTCTAGTTATTCCCATGACAAGGGGCGGGACAAAAACTGATCTTCTCTACTGCACGGTAGGAGCAGATCTTTGACCTCCTGTGAACCTACAGAACAGTATGCTCCAAAAGCATAGAGTGAGGATATTAGGGTTAGTAGCTTCTAGGGGTGTAACGGTACACAAAAAAAACACGGTACGGTACGTACCTCAGTTTTGAAGTCAAGGTTCGGTACGGTTTTCGGTACAGTGGGGGAAAGTTTGGCTTTCCATGTTCCACTCGGGTGATGTAGTGTGCAGTAACTAATTGTACTTGTAGGGCTGTCAACGAATATTCTATATTGAAATTAATAATCGGCTTGTAAAAAAATATTAGATTGTGAAAAAAACAGCCCCTGGTGGGCGGTCATTAGTGGTTAACATACCGTTGTATTCGTTCGGTACACTACACAGCCATTCGGTACGGTACGGTACACACTGAAACGGTTCGGTTCGGTACGGATACGTGTACCTTTCCACCCCTAGTAGCTTCTGTCTGGTTGTGTAGGTACTGAGGGTAGTAGGATTAGTAGCTTCTGTCTGATTGTGTAGGTACTGAGGGTAGTAGAGTTAGTAGCTTCTGTCTGATTGTGTAGGTACTGAGGGTAGTAGGATTAGTAGCTTCTGTCTGGTTGTGTAGGTACTGAGGGTAGTAGGATTAGTAGCTTCTGTCTGATTGTGTAGGTACTGAGGGTAGTAGAGTTAGTAGCTTCTGTCTGATTGTGTAGGTACTGAGGGTAGTAGAGTTAGTAGCTTCTGTCTGATTGTGTAGGTACTGAGGGTAGTAGAGTTAGTAGCGTTCTGTCTGATTGTGTAGGTACTGAGGGTAGTAGGGTTAGTAGCGTTCTGTCTGATTGTGTAGGTACTGAGGGTAGTAGGGTTAGTAGCTTCTGTCTGATTGTGTAGGTACTGAGGGTAGTAGAGTTAGTAGCTTCTGTCTGATTGTGTAGGTACTGAGGGTAGTAGAGTTAGTAGCTTGTCTGATTGTGTAGGTACTGAGGGTAGTAGAGTTAGTAGCTTGTCTGATTGTGTAGGTACTGAGGGTAGTAGGATTAGTAGCTTCTGTCTGATTGTGTAGGTACTGAGGGTAGTAGGGTTAGTAGCTTGTCTGATTGTGTAGGTACTGAGGGTAGTAGGATTAGTAGCTTCTGTCTGATTGTGTAGGTGTCTGTATGGGGGTGTTGATGTACCTGCGGGATCCCAAGAGGAGGACACGCCCCGGGATGGTCTGGAGGAGGACCTAAAGGCTTACCTGGCCGGTGTAACAGGCAAGTGTATATCTGCCTATGATGAGTATTCGAACCATGCTGTCCCTTCTTCCTTGTTTAGATGGAGTCCATGAAGTCCCGGTGGGAGCCGTCCTATGGGGATGGTGATTTTGTGCAGAAGACAGCGACAGCAGGCGAGTGCGGGGCCACCAGGGGGGGGTAGCCTAATTACCGTCATGCAGTCTACACATGTGCTCCCTCTTTCTTACGCAGCTGGGGGGTGCCGCTGGAGGGAGCAAGAGGTGGATTGGCTGGCTGGCGTGGAGGGGCGGTGCCCGGAAGGACGGGCGCTGTTGAAAGGAGGATCAATGGTGGACAGTAGACAGAACGAGAGTCGAGAGGACGACACCGGAGGACGGCGAGCTGCGGGAATACTGGGACACGCAACTCTTTGTCTTGTGCTTTCTTCCAGTGGAACATTTTCCTGCTGCAGACTGCTGTGTTCACCCTGCTGTGGAACGGGTGGATCCTCAGACAGGAGAGACATTGTCGCAACGCTGCACGCCGTGAGTAAATGGATACAAGATATCAGAATACGCGCCTGACAAGCGAACTGTTTCCCGAGCGGTCAGTGGAGGAATAGAAGAACAGTGACTGCATTGGAATTGTGAATGATATTAACTGTGTGGAGCTGTGGATTATAAGAACGGCATGCAGTAAACCAGTGTGGAGGATATATGATTGTGCATTGTGACTAACCCGCGAACGGGGGACTCTGCTTTTACTGACTGTGCTCTCCATTTCAGGCGGGGAGGACATTACTATACGCCCTCGCTTGGAGTACACTAAAAGCCCCCATTACCGACCGAACGTTTTTAGCCCGAAGGCGTGAGGGGCTACGGGAGCGGAAGGGGGAGGAGTCCTCCCCCTCACCTTCGGGCCCCGGTCATAATTAACCTTTTTGTATTGTTTGTGACTCAGCGCTTCCACTGCCCCAAACCTAGGTTAGGATGAGAGGAGCATTCTAGCCCTGGCCATAACCCCTAGTGGTGAACAGCACCCACTATCCTATACAAGCCCCCTTAGTTTGCTGTGTGACACCAAGTGTGTATTGACATAACATGTGTTCTCTATAATCATTTGCCGTGACTCCCCGAGATATGGTGTGATATATATATTTCAGGCTATTTGCAGTGAACTGTGTTTTGAGGTGTAGTGTGATTCTGGACTAGTTGTGTGATAGTCTTAGACCTGTGTGCAGTGTGAGTACTCTTCCTCACGTGTGTAGTGCCTTAGGGGCGGGGAGAGGTAGTGTGGGTGGGAGTAGCAGCCTGGGGTTGGCCGTCAGGGCATTGAGAGCTTCCTCATTTTAATTACCCTAGGCCTAGGTGCGTGGGTCTTTTAGAAATAGGTTAGCTAGTAGTTATTTATTTAGAGTATAACCTTGTATGCAGATATCTATTTTTCCTATAATAAAATCTTTCTTATTGTTTCTTAAAGCATTCTCCCGTGTCTGTTTGTGGTCTTGGGGAAATTCATTGTGGTAGGTCAGCTGAGCCCTTTGGGAAGTGTATCCGTGCACGTGCACACTTTAACCTTCGACCTGGATACTTCCCATGGGGGTCTGGTGACACAGGTACTGAGGGTAGTAGAGTTAGTAGCTTCTGTCTGATTGTGTAGGTACTGAGGGTAGTAGGATTAGTAGCTTCTGTCTGATTGTGTAGGTACTGAGGGTAGTAGAGTTAGTAGCTTCTGTCTGATTGTGTAGGTACTGAGGGTAGTAGGGTTAGTAGCTTCTGTCTGATTGTGTAGGTACTGAGGGTAGTAGAGTTAGTAGCTTCTGTCTGATTGTGTAGGTACTGAGGATAGTAGGTTTACTTTAGTAGCTTCTGTCTGATTGTGTAGGTACTGAGGGTAGTAGGGTTAGTAGCTTGTCTGATTGTGTAGGTACTGAGGGTAGTAGAGTTAGTAGCTTGTCTGATTGTGTAGGTACTGAGGGTAGTAGAGTTAGTAGCTTGTCTGATTGTGTAGGTACTGAGGGTAGTAGTAGAGTTAGTAGCTTCTGTCTGATTGTGTAGGTACTGAGGGTAGTAGGGTTAGTAGCTTGTCTGATTGTGTAGGTACTGAGGGTAGTAGAGTTAGTAGCTTCTGTCTGATTGTGTAGGTACTGAGGGTAGTAGTGTTAGTAACCGGTCTGATTGCGTAGGTACTGAGGGTAGTAGAGTTAGTAGCTTGTCTGATTGTGTAGGTACTGAGGGTAGTAGAGTTAGTAGCTTGTCTGATTGTGTAGGTACTGAGGGTAGTAGGATTAGTAGCTTCTGTCTGATTGTGTAGGTACTGAGGGTAGTAGAGTTAGTAGCTTCTGTCTGATTGTGTAGGTACTGAGGGTAGTAGAGTTAGTAGCTTCTGTCTGATTGTGTAGGTACTGAGGATAGTAGGTTTACTTTAGTAGCTTCTGTCTGATTGTGTAGGTACTGAGGGTAGTAGGGTTAATAGCTTGTCTGATTGTGTAGGTACTGAGGGTAGTAGGGTTAGTAGCTTCTGTCTGATTGTGTAGGTACTGAGGGTAGTAGTGTTAGTAGCTTGTCTGATTGTGTAGGTACTGAGGGTAGTAGTGTTAGTAACCGGTCTGATTGCGTAGGTACTGAGGGTAGTAGAGTTAGTAGCTTCTGTCTGATTGTGTACTGTAGTTACTGAGGGTAGTAGAGTTAGTAGCTTCTGTCTGATTGTGTAGGTACTGAGGGTAGTAGAGTTAGTAGCTTCTGTCTGATTGTGTAGGTACTGAGGGTAGTAGAGTTAGTAGCTTCTGTCTGATTGTGTAGGTACTGAGGGTAGTAGAGTTAGTAGCTTCTGTCTGATTGTGTAGGTACTGAGGGTAGTAGAGTTAGTAGCTTCTGTCTGATTGTGTAGGTACTGAGGGTAGTAGGGTTAGTAGCTTGTCTGATTGTGTAGGTACTGAGGGTAGTAGAGTTAGTAGCTTCTGTCTGATTGTGTAGATACTGAGGGTAGTAGAGTTAGTAGCTTCTGTCTGATTGTGTAGGTACTGAGGGTAGTAGTGTCAGTAGGGTTAGTAGCTTCTGTCTGATTATGTTATTATTACTGATGGTAGTAGTGTTAGTAGCTTCTGTCTGATTGTGTAGGTACTGAAGTAGCACATGTCATATTAAAGTCTTACTAAACAGCTGAGCCAAAGGAGAGAACAGGTTAATGCCTGAAAACAACATAATGTTATCTAATCATATACACAGGAAGTCAGACACAGGTTATATAGATAGGTTTTTATTGATTCCAGTAGAGTGTTTGGGTTATTGGTGGGGGGTGATGGGGTGATGGGGGGTGGACGCCTCCTCACGTGCGCCTGCTGCTCCTCACGTGCGCACGCCTGCTGCCTCACTGAGCTCCTGCTATAAGGAAAAGCATTCCTTAACACCATCTCTACATCGCTAACAATTACTCTGTACTTTTCCAGGGTCTCAAAACAATGAGTCATCAATCTGTACATGCTCCTCTCAGCTGACTCAACCAGAACTGAACTGCTGTCTCCACCTCCCTCTCTGAGACACATACAGTACATGTAGACATTAATATCCCTCTCTGAGACACATACAGTACATGTAGACATTAATATCTCTCTCTGAGACACATACAGTACATGTAGACATTAATATCTCTCTCTGAGACACACATACATGTAGACATTAATATCTCTCTCTGAGACACATACAGTACATGTAGACATTAATATCTCTCTCTGAGACACATACAGTACATGTAGACATTAATATCTCTCTCTGAGACACATACAGTACATGTAGACATTAATATCTCTCTCTGAGACACATACAGTACATGTAGACATTAATATCTCTCTCTGAGACACATACAGTACATGTAGACATTAATATATCTCTGAGACACACATACATGTAGACATTAATATCTCTCTGAGACACACATACATGTAGACATTAATATCTCTCTCTGATACACACATACATGTAGACATTAATATCTCTCTCTGATACACACATACATGTAGACATTAATATATCTCTGAGACACACATACATGTAGACATTAATATCTCTCTGAGACACATGTAGACATTAATATCTCTCTGAGACACGCACACACGTGTAACCAGAGGGCAGGTTCAGCCACGTGCGACGCCCCTGCAGCAGATAATGCTCAACAACACATTCACGCCCAGAATACACCCTAGCTGAGAGATTGGGTCAAAGGTGAACCATCAATGACTCTTGGAACAGTTGACAGCATTGTTTGTTTCACAAAGTAGGATCCAGGGGACCTGTATTCAAAGTATTTTATTGACTGAGAATATAAAAGAATTACTATTCTAATCAGGTTTCACATTGATCATGATTTGGGTACTTTTTCCATCACTAACCCTACAGTTTAGTTATGGAACTAAACTAAAATCAGATGGGATCCCTGGGACTAAATCTGAATCTTATCAGATGTGGGACCTACCTACTGGGTTCATTTAACCTGGTTATAACTCTAGTTCCTATAACCTGATTATAACTATATAATATATAGTTCCTATAACCTGGTTATAACTCTAGTTCCTATAACCTGATTATAACTATATAATATATAGTTCCTATAACCTGGTTATAACTCTAGTTCCTATAACCTGATTATAACTATATAATATATAGTTCCTATAACCTGGTTATAACTATAGTTCCTATAACCTGGTTGTAACTCTATAGTTCCTATAACCTGGTTATAACTATATAGTTCCTATAACCTGGTTATAACTAGTTCCTTATTATCTATCTGTGTCCCACATGGGCTCTGAAACAGTCTGTCATCCTAAAATAACTCCTCATGCAGTGGCTGATTAAAGGAGATCTCAGCCCCTGGATGTCTGCCCTACATGCAGCTACATGCTGAGTGAGGCTGGACACAGTAGAGGTCAACTCTCCTAGCTAAAGGTCAACTCTCCTAGCTAAAGGTCAACTCTCCTACCTAAAGGTCAACTCTCCTAGCTAAAGGTCAACTCTCCTACCTAAAGGTCAACTCTCCTAGCTAAAGGTCAACTCTCCTACCTAAAGGCCAGACTGCAGTAGAGGTCAACTCTCCTAGCTAAAGGTCAACTCTCCTAGCTAAAGGTCAACTCTCCTAGCTAAAGGTCAACTCTCCTAGCTAAAGGTCAACTCTCCTAGCTAAAGGTCAACTCTCCTAGCTAAAGGTCAACTCTCCTACCTAAAGGCCAGACTGCAGTAGAGGTCAACTCTCCTAGCTAAAGGTCAACTCTCCTAGCTAAAGGTCAACTCTCCTAGCTAAAGGTCAACTCTCCTAGCTAAAGGTCAACTCTCCTACCTAAAGGCCAGACTGCAGTAGAGGTCAACTCTCCTAGCTAAAGGTCAACTCTCCTAGCTAAAGGTCAACTCTCCTAGCTAAAGGCTAGACTGCAGTAGAGGTCAACTCTCCTAGCTAAAGGTCAACTCTCCTAGCTAAAGGTCAACTCTCCTAGCTAAAGGCTAGACTGCAGTTAAAGGTCAACTCTCCTAGCTAAAGGCTAGACTGCAGTTAAAGGTCAACTCTCCTAGCTAAAGGTCAACTCTCCTAGCTAAAGGCTAGACTGCAGTAAAAGGTCAACTCTCCTAGCTAAAGGCTAGACTGCAGTTAAAGGTCAACTCTCCTAGCTAAAGGTCAACTCTCCTAGCTAAAGGCTAGACTGCAGTTAAAGGTCAACTCTCCTAGCTAAAGGTCAACTCTCCTAGCTAAAGGCCAGACTGCAGTAAAGGTCAACTCTCCTAGAGATGCTCTGGGTATATTATAGTATATTATTACTGATAGGAAGTACATTATTAATGGTAGTCATTTATATTGTTAATGATAGGATGTATAGTATTAATGATAGGAAGTAGATTATTAATGATCGGGAGTCTAGTATTAATGATATTAAGTATATTATTACTGATAGGAAGTCTATTATTAATGATAGGAAGTCTATTATTAATGATAGGAAGTATGTTATTAAAGATAGGACGTATATTATTACTGATAGGAAGTACATTATTAATGGTAGACAACATGTATATTATTAATGATAGGATGTATAGTATTAATGATGGGAAGTATATTATTAATGTTACTATAGAGACTGTGATTCTACTATAGACAGTGTGGTTTCTATTGTGTAATGTTACTAAATATAATATAATAAGAGTGTTTACCTTGCTCCTGTGCTGGCACCTCTGAAGAGCAAAAGACAAGAAATACTAGTCTCACATTCACTGGCATTATTATCATCAGTTAGTATTACTAATGTCAGTATTATTATTAATATCAATATTATTCTACCTTCCTGTAGATATGTTGGTGTGTAGATATGTTTCTACATCTTGTATCTGTTGTTTATGATATACTATATATTTTTTTTGTTGTTGATCATTTTCAAGATGTTTTAATAACAACAACTGAAGCATAAAAGGACGACAAAACAGAGAACAGTCGAAATAAAAAAACAACAGGAAGCTGTCTCAGATCTATGGGACATTTAGCTTCTCTTTTAAAAAGATTACACAAATGGATTCCAGATTTTATCAAATTTATCAAGGAAAGTATTGGAAAATGATCAAGGACCTTAATCACCCCAACCATGGACTGTTCCAGCTGATGCGATTTGGAAAGCGCTACCGCAGCCACACAGCCAGGACCAACCGTCTTCCCCCCCCCCAGCCATCAGACTCATAAACGCGAGTCATCTTATTTTATTCTATGCAAAATGTATTGTATTTTTTTTATTATTGGAAGCTGCTATGGTCGAGGGACCACAATAAATAGAATGTCACTCTTCTTGCTGTAAAGTACTGAAATAAGTGACAATAATGGAATCTGAGAAACTGAGTGTTAAGATGTAAGATGCTGCATCAGCTCGGTGGACGAGGAGGCGGCTGGTGAAGAAGCATCAGTCTCCCTGCTAGCAGTGTAACACGTTTTGGTATCTGGAGTTTAGTTCCAGACAGATTCTCATTGGTTTCCCCTCCTGTGTCAAAAATAGCTATGGTAGGATCTGGCTGAAGGACCATTTCAAAGACATCTGACAGCGTTTTGAAGATTGAAAACTCCAGTAAGTGGAGAGACACGGTCATAATCAGTGCGCTAGAGATGCCGCAGAAAGACTGCATCTGTCACAGTTTGGTTTTTGAATAAAATGCAGGCGATGCAACCCTTTCACTACCACACTACAGAAGGTTAACCCTTTCACTACCACACTACAGAAGGTTAACCCTTTCACTACTTGAGGGCTCAAAGGAAAACAAGAGATTCCATGAGCGACTCATCCATCAAGTTAGGAAAGGAGGGAGTATTATCTTTAACTCATTCAGGGCCAACCACGACTATAGTCGGGTTATCTCGCCATGCGTTGAGCGCCAGAACCCGAGTATAGTCGGGTTTTCGATTGTTTTTTCTTTTATTCAATTATTTTTTAATTCTATACAGTCTCACGGACCTTGGTGTATCATTGGGACTCATTCTGAGACGCCGAGGTTGCAATGCCGGCCGAATCCTGCTAGGTGGCAGTATCGCCCACCCTTTGAAACCTTATTTCACACTGTGTGTTACATTTGATATGGTCCGGGCGGAGAAATGGTACCCGGGCAAGTGAAAGGCTTCATTCAAGCCCTTTGGATGCATTCAAGCCCAGCACACTTCATGCATAGTTTGTCCCATTTCATGTCAGGGACCCGATGGACATCAATACTGGAAATCGTGATCAGACAATTGGAATATTCTTTTTGCAATACCTCCTAGCAAAGGTAAGGACTATATGACATCAATCCTACTTTTATCCTACAATGATTTCACATCGATCGCAACGATCAACGTATGTAGTATTCAAAACGTATGCCATTGCTGACGATCAGAGCATCACAAAACGACCCCCCCCCCCTTTGATGCCTTCATGATGAAACATGATACCTATTATATACCTTTGATTTGGAAATAATATCGTGTCCAGGCGAGCAACGCGAACGACTTTTGCAAAATGCACATAATGCTCCATAACTCAGCTTCCAGGAATTAGAAATTTACTCTTTTTTACATGTTGGACGAGAGATAGTGACTGTCAAATGAGCCATAGTATTGTCTCCATAGCTATAATATAGAATATAGATATCTCTGCAAACATCGTGACGCACCGTGAAAATGCCTATCTTTTAAAGCGTGGCCCATTGACTCTACAAGAATGGAGATCATGGCTGGCGCTGAATAAGTTAATATAACTATGAATCTGGAGAATTCTGTTTATTTTTTATTATCTATTTATTCTTATCTTATTATTTGCAGCATCTCTTGACATGTAATCCTGATTGACACCTGCATGGGCAGATTCAGATTCCTTTATTGTCACTTATTTCAGTACTTTACAGCAAGAAGAGTGAAATTCTATGTATTGTGGTCCCTCGACCATAGCAGCTTCCAATAATAAAATACAATAAATTTAGCATAGAATAAAATAAGATGACTAAAATAAGGACGTTGATCTTGTCTTATTGTATCTGATCTTATCTTACCCAGAACTGTCAGGCTTTCTGCTACTTCATGGTGCTCTGAAAATACAGGATTGACAGGTTTTTTTATTACAACATAACTTGATGTTCCCAGTATAATGTAGGCCTTCTAAATATACAGTTCAACGTTGCGTGTACAGTGAAGGTAGTGTTGGGTGGTAATAGATGGCCGTTTAAAAAACCCTGCATGTGTTGCATACATTTAGCAGCCAAACTTGAAGGCCTGTTAAGTACTTTACAAATAGAATCAATATACATTCAGTCCAGCTGTTATCAGTTATATTGAAAGAGGTTGAATATATATAATACATATACTAATATGTATTCTATTGCAGAGTATATCTATACAACTCACCCCTCTTCTGCCTTGGTGCTGCCAGAGAATAAAGACATGGTAGAAATCAGCCTACTGTTCTTTTTTTAATCCACTTTTTCTCCTATTTTTCAATTTTTCTCCCATCCCAATTTAGCCGTGCCAATTCTTCCCTCCCCTGTATTGAACGTTGCTCGCATATTCCCCCCACTGGCCGGTTGTAGGGAGGATAGAAGCCTTGCATCACGTGTCCCCTCCGATACATGTGGAGGCAGCCTGTCACATCTTTTCACCTGCCAGCGCGGACTCTCATTGGCGAGGTGTAACGTGTGGGAGGCTCACACTGCCCCCGCCATTTTCCTGTCTCTGCTGTGCAGGCGCCCTGACCGACCTGTAGGAGTCGCTGTCCACAACGTCCAGATTACCACCCATCGACTTCCACCCGCTAACTCTGCCAATTGAGTCAGTATGACGGCCGGCCCAAGCCGGAGGCAACGCCGACAGCCGTAGTCGAACCCGGTGTATCATGCGTTGGTGACGAGCGCAATGTCCGCTGCGCCACCCAGCCGCATCAGCCTACTGTTCTATAACTATAGGGCTATATAGGTTTATGTAAACCTACCATATATAGAATTACATACAACTATATACGATTATATACATCTATATGAAACTATAGTGGATTATATATAACACAACTATAAGACTATACAAGGCCGTAGGTCTACCTGTAAGCAGTATGACTATCTATAGGCAGTAGGACTATATCTGTAGAACTATATCAGTATGACTATCTGTCTGTAGGACTATTTAGTATATCAATATGACTATATATCAATAGGACTATCTGTCTGTACTGTGTAGGTTCATAATCTTTGACAGAGGTATAAATAGTATTTAATTATTATACTGTTACAACCAATAAAGGTAAATGTTTTAACTTAATCTCTAGAAAATATCCCTAGGTCTATATAGGAACCAGACGGGTCTTAGAACTATCAGTAACTCCAGGACTATAGAACTATCAGTAACTCTATAGAACTATCAGTAACTCCAGGACTAGAGAACTATCAGTAACTCTATAGAACTATCAGTAACTCCAGGACTAGAGAACTATCAGTAACTCTATAGAACTATCAGTAACTCCAGGACTAGAGAACTATCAGTAACTCTATAGAACTATCAGTAACTCTATAGAACTATCAGTAACTCTATAGAACTATCAGTAACTCTATAGAACTATCAGTAACTCCAGGACTAGAGAACTATCAGTAACTCTATAGAACTATCAGTAACTCTATAGAACTATCAGTAACTCTATAGAACTATCAGTAACTCCAGGACTAGAGAACTATCAGTAACTCTATAGAACTATCAGTAACTCCAGGACTAGAGAACTATCAGTAACTCCAGGACTAGAGAACTATCAGTAACTCTATAGAACTATCAGTAACTCTATAGAACTATCAGTAACTCTATAGAACTATCAGTAACTCCAGGACTAGAGAACTATCAGTAACTCTAGAGAACTATCAGTAACTCCAGGACTAGAGGCAGCAGGATTCACCATCAGTGTCTTCGTCTGACTCAGACTCTGTAGGAGAAAAACAAGAGAAGAGACAGAAGATTGACAGAGGACTGACAGAGCTGCAGGTGAACTGTCAGTTCAAAAGATAGTCCTCTATCTGTTGGAAACGGAACTTGAGCACCATCTAGAGGCCTGCTCTGGAACAGATGTTGTCTTACCCTCCTGAGCAGCAGCAGTCATACCATCGCCCTCTGCTGGACAGAAGACACATTGACTCAGCAACAATGAACGTCTTGTTTATGTTCTTGTTTACAATCAACTGGAGCCCTAAACCTAACCTAACCCAACCCTACCCTACCCAACTCTAACCATAACCCTACCAAACCCCAACCCTACCTAACTCTATCCCTAACCCTACCTAACTCTAATCATACCTAACTCTAACCCTATCTAACGCTACGTAACTCTAACCCTATCTAACGCTACCTGGGTAGGGGACACACACACATTTTACACTGTACATTGGAATACTGACAAAGCCTTACTTGGTCATTTACTGTACAACTAGGTTAGGACATTTGTAGGGGCCAGTTTCGAATTGCAGTCTCACGTAGGTGTTTTTTGAGAGTGTTTTTGAAAGTGGGTAGTGATTCACATTCCTTTACAGCTTTAGGTAGGGCGTTCCACATTGATGTGGCATAATTGCGAAACGTGTTTAGTCCCTTGTTTGAGCCGAATCTGGGTTTTACATGATTTGTGGAGCTCCCTCTGGTGTTGTGATCGTGGTATTCACTGACCTTTGGGAAGTATTTTGACATGTACATGGGTACCTTGGTCGCGTAGTGTATCTTGTAGACCAGGCCCATTGCAAGTTGCTGTACTCTGTCGTCTACTCTAAGCCATCCTAGGTTGTCAAAGTGGGCAGGGGTGAGGTGGGTTCTAGGAGTTAGGTCAAGCAGTAGTCTGACTAGCTTGTTTTGAGATGTTTGTAATTTGTTTTTTAGTGCCTTTGAGGTGCTTTGGTACCATGAGGTGCAAGCATAGTCGTAGTACCCTTGAATGAGTGCTCCTGCTAGAGTCTTCAGGGTATTCTTGTTTACCAGAGAGGAGATCCGGTACAAGAATCGCGTTCGTTGGTTGACTTTTTTTATTACATTGGATGCCATTTTGTCACAGGAAAGATTAGCCTCTAGGATGGAACCCAGGTAGGTAATTTCATCTTTCCTTGTGATAATATTGTCACCCACTGCAACCGAGAAGCCGTCGGTCTTGCTGAGTTTGTTATTTGAACCGAAGAGAATGGACTCTGTTTTGCCCATGTGTAATGATAGTTTGTTGTCGGCGAGCCATATGCAGATTTTGCCTAGTTCCGAGCTGAGGGCTTTTTCAACCTGTAACTTGTTCTTGTCAGAGACCAGCAGGGCTGAGTCGTCCGCAAACAGGAACAAGTTGCAGTCACAAGCTGACGACATGTCATTTGCATAAATTAGGAATAGTAGCGGTCCTAGTATGCTTCCTTGAGGAACACCACAGCTCACTGTGAGGGGGGGGGGATAGGGTACCGTTTACTTCCACCATCTGTTCCCTCCCCTCCAGGTAGGATTGTATCCAGCTCACTGATAAACTATCAAAAATTGCTTTTAGCTTGTCAATCAGAATGGTGTGATTGACAGTGTCGAAGGCCTTTTGTAGGTCCAGCATGACCATGCCGCAGTATTTGCCCGCGTCCACCTCTTGTTTGATGTGGTCGTTCAAGTAGAGAAGGCATGTGTCCGTGGAGTGGGATGTTCTGAAGCCAGATTGGAATTCGTAGATTAGATTTCTTTCCGCGAGGTACTTTTCGATCTGTTCGTATACTATTTTTTCCATGACTTTCGAGATGGATGTAAGGATAGAAACAGGGCGGTAGTTACCCGGGTCTAACCCTACCTAACCCCACCTAACCCTACCTAACTCTATCCCTAAACATAACTAACTCTAACTCTAAACCTACCTAACCCTAACCCTACCTAAGCCCACCTAAACGTACCCCTACCTAACTCTAACTAAAGTCATATGAGAGGTCAGAGGTCACCTACCCACGCTGTCATCATCAGACTCAACCTCCTGCTCCTCTGTTGGGGAAAACGGCATTAGGTTCAGAGGTTGAAATGTATCCAGTTATTTAAATTAACTCACGTTATGATATATATCTAGTTATTTAAATTAACATGTTATAAATATATTTAATTATGAACACGTTATAAATATATCTAGTTATTTTAATTAACTTATGGTGTAAAAATGAATAAACTTACCAGTCTCAATGTGCGCAGCCTCTATATAAAATATGAACAGATGACATAATTATAAGTAAGTAGGTCTATATAATTTATAGATATTAAGTAGGTCTGTCATTAATAGATGAGCGATAGTAGGTCTGACTGTATCATTAATAGATGATAGTAGGTATAGTATATCATTAATAGATGAAAAATAGTAGGTCTGTATCATTAATAGATTATATATAGTAGGTCGGTATCATTAATATATGATATGTAGTGTATGTATCATTAATGAACTTATGTTATAAATATCTAGTTATTTAAATTAACTTGTTATAAATATATCTAGTTATATATATTCTAATTAACTTATGGTGTAAAAATGAATAAACTTACCAGCCTCAATGTGCACAGTCTCTATATAAAATATACAGTAAACAGATGACACACAGTAAGTACGTCGCTGAGATTATGAGCAATAGTAGGTCTGTATCAATAACAGTTGATAGTAGGTCTGTCATTAATAGATTATATATAGTAGGTCTGTATCATTAATAGATTGTATAGTAGGTCTGTCATTAATAGATTATATATAGTAGGTCTGTCATTAATAGATTATAGTAGTATCATTAATAGATTGTATAGTAGGTCTGTCATTAATAGATTATATATAGTAGGTCTGTATCATTAATAGATTGTATAGTAGGTCTGTCATTAATAGATTATATATAGTAGGTCTGTCATTAATAGATTATAGTAGTATCATTAATAGATTGTATAGTAGGTCTGTCATTAATAGATTATATATAGTAGGTCTGTATCATTAATAAATTATATATAGTAGGTCTGTATCATTAATAGATTGTATAGTAGGTCTGTCATTAATAGATTATATATAGTAGGTCTGTATCATTAATAGATTATATATAGTAGGTCTGTATCATTAATAGATTAAAAATGTATAAACTCAATGTGTGCAGCCTCTACATATATAATATGAAAAGATTACACATAATAAGTAGGTCTGTATAATTCATAGATTATAGATATTAAGTAGGTCTGTATCATTAATAGATTATATATAGTAGGTCTGTATCATTAATTAATTTATAAATATCATTATTCAAATTAATTTGTTATAAATATATAGCTATTTAAATTAACTTATGGTGTAAAAATGAATAAACTTACCAGTCTCAATGTGTGCAGCCTCTACATATAAAATATGAAATTACACAAAATAAGTAAGTCTGTATAATTCATAGATTATAGATATAAAATATGTCTGTCCCATTAATAGATTACAGATAAGTCTGTATCATTAATATATTATGTATAGTATGTCTGTATCATTAATTAACTTATACATATAATTATTCAAATTAATTTGTTATAAATATCAAGTTATTTTAATTAATTTATGGTGTAAAAAATGTATAAACTTACCAGTCTCAATGTGCGCAGCCTCTATATAAAATATGAAATGATGACACATAATAAGTAGATTGTATCATTAATAGATTATATATAGTAGGTCTGTATCATTAACAGATTATATATAATAGGTTTGTATCATTGATAGATGAGAAATAGTAGGTTAGTGTCATTAATAGATTATATAGTAGGTAGGTATGTATGATTAATTCACTTAATTATTTGAATGAATTTACGTTGTAAATATCTAGTTATTTAAATGAACTTGTTATAAATATATCTAGTTATTTTAATTAACGTATGGTGTAAAAATTCATAAACTTACCAGTCTCAATGTGCGCAGCCTCTATATATAAAATATGAAAAGATGACATAATAAGTAGATCTGTATAAATCATAGATTATAGATATTAAGTAAGTCTGTCCCATTAATCGATGAGTAGTATGCGTGTATCATTAATAGATGATAGTAGGTCTGTATCATTAATAGATGATAGTAGGTCTGTATCATTAATAGATGATAGTAGGTCTGTATCATTAATAGATTATACAGTAGGTTTATTAATAGATTGTATATAGTAAGTAATGATTAATTGACTTATATAATTATTTGAATTAATTTACATTATAAATATCTAGTTATTTTAATTAGGGCTGTCAGTTTATCGCGTTAATTCGATTAATTAATTACGCAGCAAATTATCGCGTTATGAAAATTAACAAAAAATTTATTACAATTTTTTATTATTATTATTTTTTTTATAATTTGCATGTTCTTGGATATCTGATTCTATGGATCTCAGGGAATGTATTCCCAGTGTCAGAAATACTGTCTGTTACTAGGCTTGAGTAAATTGTAATGAACCAAATGAGAATATCAATACATTTTTTTTTTTATCTTTGACTGTGAATAACACCATGCTCAAATTTACCAGACCTGAAAAATCTAAGCAAATTAATAAATGGAAGATGATTAAACAGAAGGTTTTGTAGATACAGTACTGAATTCTGCCATCCGGACACATGCAATTTGAAATATAATTATAGAATATAGAATATCAGGCATAAAATGGTTATGCGATTTAAATGCGATTAATTAGATTAATTAATTACAAATCCTGTAATTAATTAGATAAAAAAAAATTATCGCCTGACAGCACAAATTTTTATTAACTTATGGTGTAAACATTTATAAACTTACCAGTCTCAATGTGTGCAGCCTCTACATATAAAATATAAACAGATGACACATAGTAAGTAAGTCTGTATAATTCATAGATTATAGATATTAAGTAGGTTTATGTCATTATTAGATGATAGTATCATTAATAGATTATATATTGTAGGTCTGTATCATTAATAGATTATAGTATATAACATTAATAGATTATATATTGTATGTCTGTATCATTAATAGATTATAGATGGTAGGTCTGTATAATTCATAGATTATAAATATTAAATTGTGTTTTAACACTCGTTTTTGGATTTGGGAGAGTTGCTCATATTCACTAATATTTTTGTACCGTCTTAGACCAGAGGAATAACATACAGTATGAATTCTGAAATTGAGTGTAGTTCCCCTTTAACGGTAGAATCTGTAAAGCAAAAAAGATCCCTGCCTGATCTTTGTTAACATTTTTTTGTTGTGGTCAGATGTGTGTGTTGGCTCAGGCTCTGCCAAGAGAGGTCTGGAGAAATGCACAGTATCATACATTATTAACACATTCGGGGCCAACCACGTATATATATACGTGTTTCGGATCCAACGCTTGACAGCCAACCACGTATACATACGTGGTAAGGTTGTTTTGGCTTTTATTTCATTGTAATATCCTACTCAATGTCACCGAGCAGCACTGCAGATTTACCCTACTCTTGGAATTCGGAAAAGTGCATTACCAGCCAGATCCTCGTAGGGGCGCTGTCTCGATAATGCAGTGTTCCCTGTTACAGACCGGTGTTTTTTAATTTTTTTAGTATGCATGGGCTTTTCTGTTAGCCTAAAGCTATGCGTGTAGCCGATGGCCTGGAATAGTTTTTGGGACGCTGAATTCAGTATGCAGTAAAGGAATATATCATCAGCCAATGGACATATGGATCTATCAGATGGCGATCGATAACTGGGAAATGCTTTGGGGGATCCAACCGGCCCACGGTAAGATCTTTTTCACGTAAATTACATGCTGATCAGGCCTTGTTATCATAGCCAACCAGGCGATCAGGGAATAAGGCTACTGAGGCTAATGCCGTTATTGGTAATCAATAATCAGAAACAACGTCCCGCGCCCCCCCCCCCTTTCATGCATTCATGGTGGACCATGATACCGACAATATGCATTTTGAGTTTTAGCTCTAGCTTGTCTATAGCCGAAACGCCATTTGATTTAACGTTATTAGCTTAGCACCCTTTATCTCGCATTCCAGGAAATACCCCAGAAAATTCTGCTATAACGTTCATATTCACTACGCTATAAAATGGGAACGTATTGATGAAAAAATTATTTATTTAAGGCATATTGAAGGGACGGTTTATAGTGTCAATTGACAATGAGAATGGACAGATAGCAATAATATAAAGTATAGATTTAGCTCTACAAACAGCCTCACGCACAATGAAAGTTTGTTTTGATATGCTGGCCCTATAGATTGGGATTAGAGTTAGACAGATCCCAATGGCCCGAATGTGTTAAACTCCAACACACACGTCAGACAAAAAAAAAAAAAAAAAAAAAAAATAATAATAATAATAATAATAATAATAATAATAATAATAATAATAATAATAATAATAATAATAATAATAATAATAATAATAATAATAATAATAATAATAATAAAATAAAGAAAACGGTGCAATACCATGCAGGGCTCTTTTGGCTGCTGTTTGACAGCATTACAGATTCTACTTTTAAACTCAAATCATCTCTAAATCCAGTAATGTAAGGAGATGCAGAGTTAATTTATAGCTATCTAGGCCTTTCATTTGTACAATCTCAAATGGGGAATTCAACGTTATAGAGTTTTAGAACTCCATGTAGAACTGTGGGGAAATGTTCCAAAGAACCTGAAAGGGTTAACCCTTTCACTACCACACTACCAAATGGTTAACCCTTTCACTGCGACAATACAGAAGGTGAACCCTTTCACTGCCACACGAAAAAGGGTCAACCCTTTCATAACCACACTACAGAAGGTTAACCCTTTCACAACCACACTACAGAAGGTTAACCCTTTCACTACCACACTACAGACGGTAGAGAAGGTTAACCCTTTCACTACCACACTACAGACGGTTAACCGTCTGTAGTGTGGTAGTGAAAGGTTAACCTTCTGTAGTGTGGTAGTGAAAAGGTTAACCTTCTGTAGTGTGGTAGTGAAAGGTTAACCTTCTGTAGTGTGGTAATGAAAGAGTTAACCTTCTGTAGTGTGGTAGTGAAAGGTTAACCGTCTGTAGTGTGGTAGTGAAAAGGTTAACCTTCTGTAGTGTGGTAGTGAAAGGGTTAACCTTCTGTAGTGTGGTAGTGAAAAGGTTAACCTTCTGTAGTGTGGTAGTGAAAGGTTAACCTTCTGTAGTGTGGTAATGAAAGAGTTAACCTTCTGTAGTGTGGTAGTGAAAGGTTAACCTTCTGTAGTGTGGTAGTGAAAAGGTTAACCTTCTGTAGTGTGGTAGTGAAAGGGTTAACCTTCTGTAGTGTGGTAGTGAAAGGTTAACCTTCTGTAGTGTGGTAGTGAAAGGGTTAACCTTCTGTAGTGTGGTAGTGAAAGGTTAACCGTCTGTAGTGTGGTAGTGAAAGGTTAACCGTCTGTAGTGTGGTAGTGAAAGGGTTAACCTTCTGTAGTGTGGTAGTGAAAGGTTAACCGTCTGTAGTGTGGTAGTGAAAGGTTAACCTTCTGTAGTGTGGTAGTGAGAGGTTAACCGTCTGTAGTGTGGTAGTGAAAGGATTAGCCTTCTGTAGTGTGGTAGTGAAAGGGTTAACCTTCTGTAGTGTGGTAGTGAAAGGTTAACCTTCTGTAGTGTGGTAGTGAAAGGTTAACTGTCTGTAGTGTGGTAGTGAAAGGTTAACCTTCTGTAGTGTGGTAGTGAAAGGTTAACCGTCTGTAGTGTGGTAGTGAAAGGATTAGCCTTCTGTAGTGTGGTAGTGAAAGGGTTAACCGTCTGTACTGTGGTAGTGAAATGGTTAACCTTCTGTAGTGTGGTAGTGAAGGGTTAACCGTCTGTAGTGTGGTAGTGAAAGGGTTAACCTTCTGTAGTGTGGTAGTGAAAGGGTTAACCGTCTGTAGTGTGGTAGTGAAAGGGTTAACCTTCTGTAATGTGGTAGTGAAAGGGTTAACTTTCTGTAGTGTGGTAGTGAAAGGGTTAATGACTGATCAGCAGCTCACCCAGGAAGCTGGTCTCCTCGCTCTGCTCCTCTGGGAAGGAAAACAAAACACAACATGTTTCATCTAATATCTTTTAAGAGTTATGTTAACACTTACTGTCACACTCATTATCAACAAGTCATTAAAAAACCTTGACCCCAACACAACAATACAAAGACAGAATTACACTGTGATCCTACCATCCTATAGATTATAATAGTAATATATACTGTGATCCTACCATCCTATAATAGTAATATATACTGTGACCCTGCCACCCTATAGATTATAATAGTAAGTGGGGTTGTGGTTAGGTGGGCTGGTTTGTATGTCCAGAGGGTTGTGGTTAGGTGGGATGGTTTGTATGTCCAGAGGGTTGTGGTTAGGTGGGATGGTTTGTATGTCCAGAGGGTTGTGGTTAGGTGGGATGGTTTGTATGTCCAGAGGGTTGTGGTTAGGTGGGCTGGTTTGTATGTCCAGAGGGTTGTGGTTAGGTGGGCTGGTTTGTATGTCCAGAGGGTTGAGGTTAGGTGGGCTGGTTTGTATGGCCAGGGGGTTGTGGTTAGGTGGGCTGGTTTGTATGGCCAGGGGGTTGTGGTTAGGTGGGATGCTTTGTCTTACTGCTCTGAGCTGCTTCAAACTCCATCTGATCTGAAAACAGAGAGAATTACTTGTTTTTATGCAAAGACTGTAGATGGACAGTACAGTATACAGTGAGTAATTTAGATATATACCACTAGAGGGAGCAGTGAGTCATTTAGATATATACCACTAGAGTAGAGACCAGTGAGTCATTTAGATATATACCAGTAGAGTAGAGACCAGTGAGTCATTTAGATATATACCACTAGAGGGAGCAGTGAGTCATTTAGATATATACCACTAGAGTAGAGACCAGTGAGTCATTTAGATATATACCGCTAGATACCAGTGAGTCATTTAGATATATACCACTAGATACCAGTGAGTCATTTAGATATATACCACTAGATACCAGTGAGTCATTTAGATATATACCACTAGAGGGAGCAGTGAGTCATTTAGATATATACCACTAGATACCAGTGAGTCATTTAGATATATACCACTAGAGGGAGCAGTGAGTCATTTAGCTATATACCACTAGAGTAGAGACCAGTGAGTCATTTAGATATATACCACTAGAGTAGAGACCAGTGAGTCATTTAGATATATACCAGTAGAGGGAGCAGTGAGTCATTTAGATATATACCAGTAGAGTAGAGACCAGTGAGTCATTTAGATATATACCAGTAGAGGGAGCAGTGAGTCATTTAGATATATACCAGTAGAGAGAGCAGTGAGTCATTTAGATATATACCACTAGATACCAGTGAGTCATTTAGATATATACCACTAGAGTAGAGACTAGGGGTGGGACGATACATCGATCCAGATCGATACATCGATGTAATTATCAACAATCGAATCGGATCGATGCGATGTAATAAGATCGATTCATATCGATACTCTTATTTTGAAAATCCTGTGGCGAGTCTCATATCCGCCCAAGAACAACAGCAGTAGCTCCGTGTGTGTAGACGTTACAGCATAGCATTCTCCCTTTCTGTGTGTGTGTGTGCGCGCGTCTTTGGAAAGACCAGATGAGGTCAGAGGAGTTTGATGTTTAAATGTTATTTAAACATAAACAATATAATACATAATAAATGTAGGCCTATACATGATCATGCAACATCAATAAATTGTTGTAGGAACGGTTTGGGAGAGGGAGGTTGTGAGTTTTGAGTTCCAAAAAATGTAGCTTAAAGTTTAAAGCTCAATATATAAAAACGTGGCACTTTACAGTGAACAGGAGGTCTATTTGTATTAAAAACAATAGATTGATTTTCCTTTAAATGTCTGGAAGAGCTCAAAAATACAAATGTCAAATGATATTTTCATTACCTTTTTTTTGTTGATCTAAATGTTACTGATTGTGTTAAATGGGCATATGATATCATCTCATATCGATCGCAGGCACCTGAATCTAATCGTATCGTATTGTATCGTGAGAGACTTTGTGATATCGGCAAATATCGTATCGTTGTCCAAAGAATCGATATCGTATCGTATCATGATGAAACTGGTGATTCCCACCCCTAGTAGAGACCAGTGAGTCATTTAGATATATACCACTAGAGTAGAGACCAGTGAGTCATTTAGTTATACCAGTAGAGGGAGCAGTGAGTCATTTAGATATATACCAGTAGAGGGAGCAGTGAGTCATTTAGATATCCAGTCTACATGCTCAGCTACTCTCTACCACTAGGAGCTCCCCGGCTAAATGAGGAATAGTTGCATGTAACCATTTAGCCCGGTGACAGAACATATAGCATGAAGCTACCTCTCTTCTGCAGCTCAGTCAAGCCCCCTGCTGTAGGAAAACACAACACGCGACAGTTTAGGTTCAGATTTCATCGGCTTTTAGCAACACAGACATCATCATCATCAATTACCATCATTATCATCATTGTGTCTTTTTAACTGACCTTGCTCCATGATGGTGTCATCTTTCTTTGCCGACTCCAGAGATGCTGAGAGAACTGTGAGACACACACACACACACACACACACACACACACACACACACACACACACACACACACACACACACACACACGGTTTAGAGTCGGCAGCAGCTGGACTACATGTTGACAGACATGGATTATTTCACAGTGTGCAGATTAAACAACATTTAAATAGAAAAACATTTATTAAACTTCAACTGAAACGTGTCTATCTGTTCAATTATACATTTAATTCAAATAGGCTTTATTGGCATGAAATATCAAAGTACTTATTGTCAAAGCACAAGATAATCTATCTACAGTATATCTCCATGAGAATAAAAGTAAACAATCTATATTTCCATGAGAATAAAACTATTTATATCTCCCTAAGAATAATACAATCTATATATCCATGAGAATAATACAATCTATATCTCCATGAGAATAAAACAATCATCAAGTCATTTTACTGAGGTGTTACTGATAACAAATCAATCATCAAGTCATTTTACTGAGGTGTTACTGATAACGGATCAATCATCAAGTCATTTTACTGAGGTGTTACTGATAACGGATCAATCATCAAGTCATTTTACTGAGGTATTACTGATAACTGAGGTCAAGGTGCACAGTCAAGGTGAACAATAAATCATCCCGCCCTCTGACCCTCAGCACTGGGGCCCCCCAGGGCTGCGTCCTCTCCCCCTGGCTCTTCTCCCTCTAGTCTACACCAACCAGTTCACCCCTCTGGACAGTTCAGTCAAGGCCTTCAAGTACGCCGACGACACCACCATCCTGGGCCTCATCCATTTACCGGCAGGAGGTGGAACCAACAACCTCCTGCTCAACACCTCCAAAACCATGGACATTGCCATAGACTTCAGGACTATACTCCCAATAACCATCTCAGACCAACCCATAACCCTAACTGAATCATTCAAGTTCTTCGGCACCCACATCAGCAATAAACTCAAATGGGACATTAACACCACTGCCATCAAACCCTGGCAGCACATCACCCCCACCCTCATCCACCTCCACTGGCTCCCCATCAAATCCTGCATCACCTACAAAACCCTCCTGCTCACCTACAAATCCCTCCACGCTCTGGCACCTCAGTACCTCACTGACCTCCTCCACCCCTACACTCAGTCACGGTCCCTGCGATCCACGGACACTGGTCAGCTCTCCATCCCCCGAACCAGACTACGGACGTTCGGGGACAGAGCTTTCAGTGTGGCAGCTCCCACCCTCTGGAACTCCCTCCCCGCAGAACTCTGCACCGCCCCAACTCTGGACTCATTTAAAAAACTGCTCAAAACCCACCTCTTCAACTTGGCCTTTAACCCCTAACTTTCTCACTTTATATGTATATGTTGTGTCTGTCCACTATGTTTGTTAATTTGTCACCCCCCCCCACCCCCCTATGTAAAGCGACCTTGGGTCCTCTGAAAGGCGCTATATAAAACGAAGTTATTATTATTATCATCAAAAAGGCCCAGCAGCGCCTGTACTTCCTCAGGCAACTGAGGAAGTACAGAGTCCAACAACGCCTGCTGGTCCAATTCTACACCGCCATTATTCAAAGCATCCTCACCTCATCCATCACAGTCTGGTACGGTTCCACTGACAAACACACCAAACACAAACTTCAACGCATCACCAAGACAGCCTCCAAAATTATTGGCTGCCCCCTCCCCTCTCTGGACTCCATCTACACCTCACGCACAGTCACCCGCTCTGGTAACATAGTCAACGATCCCTCCCACCCAGCACACCACATAGTGGGGTTCCCAAACTTTTCAGGCCGCGACCCCCAATCATCAACTCTGTACTGAGGTGTTACTGATAACAGATCAATCATCAACTCTGTACTGAGGTGTTACTGATAACAGATCAATCATCAACTCTGTACTGAAGTGTTACTGATAACAGATCAATCATCAACTCTGTACTGAGGTGTTACTGATACGAAATCAATCATCAAGTAATCTGTACTGAGATGTTACTGATACAAATATATAAGAATTTGTTCTTAATTGCTTGCCTAGATAAATAAAGGTTAAATAAAATAAAAAAATATCAATCATTAACTCTGTACTGAGGTGTTACTGATAACAGATCAATCAAGTCATCTGTACTGAGGTGTTACTGATAACAGATCAATCATCAACTTTGTACTAAGGTGTTACTGATACGAAATCAATCATCAAGTCATCTGTACTGAGGTGTTACTGATAACAGATCAATCATCAAGTCATCTGTACTGAGGTGTTACTGATAGCAGATCAATCATCAAGTCATCTGTACTGAGGTGTTACTGATAACAGATCAATCAATTCATCTGTACTGAGGTGTTACTGATAGCAGATCAATCATCAAGTCATCTGTACTGAGGTGTTACTGATAGCAGATCAATCATCAAGTCATCTGTACTGAGGTGTTACTGATAGCAGATCAATCATCAAGTCATCTGTACTGAGGTGTTACTGATAGCAGATCAATCATCAAGTCATCTGTACTGAGGTGTTACTGATAGCAGATCAATCATCAAGTCATCTGTACTGAGGTGTTACTGATAGCAGATCAATCATCAAGTCATCTGAGGCGAGACAACAGAAACAGAACTCTTACCGCGGTGCAGCCCTGCCGTGGCCAGAACCAGAACCAGGACTCTCATGTTGGTCATGTCTGCGGGTCGCTGTCGCTGGAGATAATAATGTAGAACCGTTTGACTCAGATGGGCGCTGTGTCGTCGGCCCGGCGTCTCTTATACCTTCGCTCGGATCACATGTCAGGCCGTGCCATCCCTGCCTACCTGCCAGCCCAGCTGGGCGGCACGTCGCGGGCGGGCGGCGCCACACAGACCAGTCATTATCCCGAGGAGTCAATGCCAGCCTTTGTCGGCGCTCTCTGCCATCACATGCCCCCCGGTGTCTGGGTAGTGCCGCTGCGTGCCCATCCATCTGCCAGAACGCTTCTGATATCTACCGGGAAGTTAACCCGTCCTGTTTAGGACCAGGAGCAGTGGGCGGGCAGCCACAGTGCAGGGACCAACTGCAGTTCTGATGCCAGCGCCTTAGCCAAGGCTAGGATTATGTAGGTGTACCTTGCATGAATGTCTTTTATGTGTGTGTGTGTTGGGGGGCATTTACAGCTCATCCAGTACCTCAGATAATAATAATAAACTTTATTTGTATAGCACCTTTCATACAGAAACTGCAGCTCAAAGTGCTTCACAACAGAAAAAAGACATGGGGCATAAAATGAGCACATACCTGTAAAGTGCAGACATATATAAAATCAGTGTTTCACATTAGGATCTACCATCCCAACAGGCCACCTTGTTTATGGTTTGATTCAGTTTTAAAAAGAGACAATAATAAAAAGAGTAAGAGAGAATAGACGGAGTAAAATAGTGCGGTGCAATAAGTAGTACTGTAGAATAGAATAGACATAAAATGAGCACATATAGTGCAGACATATTTATCTCTGGAGAGGAAGGGTTGGTCGGTCCGAGTCAGATAATCCATCCAGTTTGTTTCCTCATTCCACGGTGTACCTGCTATATGTAATATATATAATAATATAATGTACCTGCAGCAAGGCAGAACACATCTTAGAAAAAACAGAAAGGCAACATTTCTTTCATTACTTTATTGTGATTGTATAAACA
Organism: Notolepis coatsorum; assembly: GCF_963971535.1. Taxonomy (NCBI): domain Eukaryota; kingdom Metazoa; phylum Chordata; class Actinopteri; order Aulopiformes; family Paralepididae; genus Notolepis; species Notolepis coatsorum. The sequence goes on from NC_140175.1 coordinate 111,852,732, forward strand.
TTAATTTCCAATAACAGTACAAATATTACTAATATATAAGACTTTTCTTTTTATTGCTGACAATCAGTAGAAAATCTTGTCAAAGGGATTTAAAAACAACAACCGTAAACCTATATTCTATATCAGAGCTCTGGTCTCCAGGTTAAAGTGCACCATCTACTCTGGTCATTATGGTTATACCTACAGTATCTTCAGCGACACGACGAGCTCTTAGAACAGAGTGTCTGCCCCGCGTGCGTGGCCGTGACTCATCCACAGGTCAGGACAGGAGATACCGGCTCTAAAACCCCTCCTACACGGTGACGGATAGGCGCGGCTTCCACACCATTTCACTTCAGCGTACGACACACACTTGCTACTGGAAGAAAATTCCAACGCTGTGTTTAGAAAAATGGTTAAGGCTATAATTATTGCAATAAGGGGGAAGGACCTGATCAGCATGTCGCTTCTTTCTATTCCTTTTCGGACAAAAAGACTGTTTTGTTTATTATTTTTATCTCACTTTATTATAATTTTTTCTTTTCACAGCAAATTATCTTAGTTATTTTTTTGTACATTGTTGTTTCTTGTTTATATTTATTTAAAATAAATGATGCGTTCATTCATTCATTACCTTCTAAATTGGCTACTGTGGCAAGAAAACAACACGGTAGACTGGTAAAACACATCTTTCACATGGCCTGGCATGGCTGCACCCACACAAACAAGGTGTTGCATCGTCGTTGCCAAGTTGTCCAAAGATAAAAATGATGGCCTGACTGATAGTAGCAGGAGAGGAGCGTAACCACAGCTTCTACACTATCAGACCTTTATAATCATATTAGGATGAGACGACAGCTTCTACACTATCAGACCTTTATAATTATATTAATATGGGCGTACCTAACCCTAACCTGAGACTGTTTCAATGTTCTAACCTGAGACTGTTTCAATGTTCTAACCTGAGAGACAGTCTGTAAACATAAACAAAACTCAGCTCCTGTCAGACTGGCTCCACTCATCTAAGTGACAACCTTCAGAATGGGAACTGATGGCTCACAACAGAATGGCTGAAAATGTACAAACAGTCGCCTGTCAGGAATGAAGTAAAACAAACTACAACCAGGCAGTTAGAACTACCAACACGTTCACTTGCTGTCAACAACCACATGGCCTTGTCCTGATTGCTACTGAAATATCATATCAACAAACTAAATCTGTGCGGCTAGGTGGCGCAGTGGGCAAGGCGCTCGCCACCAACGCAGGATATGCTGGGTTCGAGCCCAGCTCTCGGCGTTGCTACCAGCTTGGCTGGTCGTTCATACTAATACAATTGACAGTATTAGGGGGTGGGAAGCTGGTGGGCGGGGATCGGACGTTGTGGACAGCGACTCCTACAGGTCGGTTGGTGCGCCTGCGCAGTAGAATCAGGAAGCAGCGGGGGCGGCGTGTCCCTCCCACGCAGACCCTCACCGCTGAGAGATCGCGCTGTACAGGTGAAAAGAGGCGACGGCTGCCTCCTCGAGTACCGGAGGGGACACGTGATGCAAGGCTTCGTCCACATTGCAGCCGGCCTGTGGGAGGCATGGCCTAACAACGTTTGAGACAGGGGAGGGTAGAATTGGACAATACGAAATTGGGGAAGGGAGAAAAATAGAAAATGGGGAGAAGAAGTAGATACAAATAATAATAAAACTAAATCTTTAATTGATTACGGATGTTCTAAACATGTGTAACTATTTATTGTTACTTTGAGTTACATTGTAACTTATCACCTACCCTATAGGACATGTGTAACTATTTAGTTGTTACATAGTTACGTTGTAACTTATCACCGGTCCTACCCTATAGGACATGTGTAACTATTTAGTTGTTACATAGAGTTACGTTGGAACTAATCTCCGTGGTGGCTTTTATTTGAGTCATGCGTAGGTCAGAACTTTAAGTTATAACTAGGCTACGTTTGGACTTGCTGGTGTGAACCCAGCTGGTTCTCTGTGCAGAGTCTTCCACTAAAGAGACAGAATGCTTATCTATCTATAAAGGCACCAAGGGCAGCTAATAACACACATACTATTAAAATACCAGTTATTCAGCTAAATACTCAGTTTAGGAGTTTCCTCTATTAGCCCAGTCAATATTACTGACCATGAATAACTCTCTCCCAGAGCCAGAGGCCGCAGAACGAACATGTGACCCTGTGATGTCATCAGGAAATACAGTCTGGAGCTGTTCCCTAGAGAGAACCACCAGGTGGTGTGACCTTTGACCTGCTCCCTAGAGAACCACCAGGTGATGATGGGACCTCTGACCTGTGTGTTGCATTGTTCCTACAGAAGGAGGGGTTGTCTCAACACAGAGACAATGCTAAATATGTGCATTGTGCCTTTTCTGCAGTTCAGCTGTGACAAGAACCCTCCCCTCTTGAAACAAGCCACTCAGAATTGAAGCCACAATCGCCGTAGTTAATAAACGTGCATGTGAAGATATCTTGATAAAATGTGCAATACAAGATGGTGGCCTCACACGTAAATCTTCTTTTCTACCTAAAAGTTGTACCTAAACTATGTTTCCGACAACATTTTTAGAGTCATATTTGATCTGCAACATGAGGCTCATAGCAGGCTCTGAAGACATGATGCGACTCCACATTCAGAGATGTAATATCTCCATGACATCACAGGCTCTGGCCTCTGGGACAGAGTTGTTGATCATTCTGTCTCAGAGGAAAGATGAAGAGTGGTATCACCCCCTTCCCTACCTTCTCTACTCTCCTGCCCCCTGCCCCCCCTCGGTTTCCCTTACTTACTTCCCCGATTGTCTCCCCTACTGGCTCCTGTATTTGTGGTCTAGTTCAGTAGTTAGTGAGGACATTAAGCTAGGAGAGACTGCCGCAGCTCTCGCCTCATTGGACGACATTGTTTGTTGTTGTGTCAGCTGACAGTTCCAACCTTGCTGCCGCTGGCTGTTATAGGCCACTGGCCCCCGACGACAGAACTGACCAATCAGATGGCTGCCTTTTGAATCTTTGGAGTATGGTGACGGCAAGAAGCACGAGACGACTTGACGCTCAGAGACCCTGTGTGCCGTCCTCACTGTTTAGACCATGGAACGGGTTTTTAGGAGCATTAAGATGACCTGCCAGCACATGTTTAAAAAAGTCTTGCGGCAGCGAAGCAGAGTTCCATCATTCATCACAATATTTTACAGTAATTTACACTTTACAGACATTTACATTTCACAGACATAATACAGGCTATACATCGGACATCCTGCAGCTTTAAGGAAGACACTAGAGACAGAGTCTAACTAACAGAAGAAGTCGTCTACAGTAGCTCTACGCACATAAACCTCCACCTGGAGTCATCTGGACGACGACCACACAGCCGGAAGACTGGCAACATCGTTTGATCTGTGTTACTTTGGGAAGTTAGACTTTGAATCTGTAGAAAATGTACTGTGAAATATGAGATTATGGAATGTCAACATATGTATTGATCACTGAACAAAACAAGCGATTCATTAATTGTTGATGTTTATTTAGAAGGTTAACCCTTTCACCACCACACTACAGTACAGTAGTGTGGTAGTGAAAGCGTTAACCCTTTGTAGTGTGGTAGTGAAAGCGTTAACCCTTTGTAGTGTGGTAGTGAAAGCGTTAACCCTTTGTAGTGTGGTAGTGAAAGGTTAACCGTCTGTAGTATGGTAGTGAAAGGGTTAACCTTCTGTAGTGTGGTAGTGAAAGGTTAACCTTCTGTAGTGTGGTAGTGAAAGGTTAACCTTCTGTAGTGTGGTAGTGAAAGGGTTAAAGGGGAATTCTGGTATCTTTTAAAGCTGGACCCTTTTAAAGTCAGGGTCTAAATTAATAACGGGGACAACAGTGTAACAGGTCCAGGACTGAGGGAGATCGCTGCAATGTAATCACACTTTTCTCTGCCACTGACTGTTATAGTCCCAGTCTGAAGACTCTTCTATTTCTTTCACTCCAGTCTGGCCCAGAAGTCTTGTTCTGAAATCCTGCGAGGCGTGAGGCAGGACGAGTAACATTACAGTGGAAACTTGAGTGAGTTGGTGAGGAAGCTCACGTTGTACAGAAAGCGTCACGTTATCTAAAATATATGAAACAATGGTTTGTATCATGCCACACTTTGCAATTTTCATAGACTACCTTAGTTAGATAGGGTCATGCTGAAAGTGTCGCTGGTTATGCTACTGTAGTGATCATTTTGACCCTGATGCCAGTCAAAGAGGAGAAGAAATACTAGACCAAAGCTACCTTTCCTGAAGAGAAACGCTGTTCCAAGAGTGGAGACCTGCTGCAGACAGAGTGGAGGTAATGTTATTAGCTACACTTATTGTGTTGACCTGGCATCAGTATTACACAAAAGCATGGCAGGATAACGGCATAAACAATCATCCAGTAAGCCAGTAGTATCAAAAGTTATTATATATAGATCTATTTCCCCTTGACGACTTATTTTGTAAACATCAGTAAACATGCCCCTGGCCTCAAACAGTGGACTGGATCAACAGAGAGCGGAACAAGCGTAAACACAAAGATCTCTCTCTGTAGGGATCCTTTACATGATGTAAACACAAAGATCTCTCTCTGTAGGGATCCTTTACATGATGTAAACACAAAGATCTCTCTCTGTAGGGATCCTTTACATGATGCGTGCACCTCATGGTACCAAAGCACCTCAAAGGCGCTAAAAACAAAATTACAAACATCTCAAAACAAACTGGTCAGACTACTGCTTGACCTTACTCCTAGAACCCACCTCACCCCTGCCCACTTTGACAACCTAGGATGGCTTAGAGTAGACGACAGAGTACAGCAACTTGCAATGGGCCTGGTCTACAAGATACACTACGCGACCAAGGTACCCATGTACATGTCAAAATACTTCCCAAAGGTCAGTGAATACCACGATCACAACACCAGAGGGAGCTCCACAAATCATGTAAAACCCAGATTCGGCTCAAACAAGGGACTAAACACGTTTCGCAATTATGCCACATCAATGTGGAACGCCCTACCCAAAGCTGTAAAGGAATGTGAATCACTACCCACTTTCAAAAACACTCTCAAAGAACACCTACGGGAGACTGCAATTCGAAACTGGCCCCTACAAATGTCCTAACCCAGTTGTACAGTAAATTACCAAGTATGGCTTTGTCAGTATTCCAATGTACAGTGTACAGTGTCCCCCCCCCCCACCTCCAATGTACAGCCCCCACCCACCCACCCAACCCCACCCCACCCACCCAACCTCCCCCAATGTACAGTTTCTACGTCAAATGTATATACACTATTTTTCTGGACACTTTTTGTATCACAAACAGTACTGTATTTGCAAATCTGATATGTCATAAATGTATAGATGTAGCAGTACTGTCTATCTGTATGTCATGTATGTCATATATGTTATGATGAATTGAAAATGGGGGACCCTGATGTAAACAAGACGAAAGTCTTTCTCTGGTCTGCATCCCCTTAACAATTGTATGTATTGAGCTGTACTGTACCCATTCTGCAATCTGTTAATAAACTTTTCAATCAATCAATCAATCAATGTCAACACAAAGATCTCTCTCTGTAGGGATCCTTTACATGATGTTGTCAGACACAAAACAATAAGTGCACGTTTGCCCCCGTCTGATTACATTGCAGCTTATTTTGCGGCGATCTCCCTCAATACCGGACAATTACAAATCCCTATTATTCGTATATTATATATTTAAATATATATTTTATACTTAAAAATACTGGAATTCCCTTTTAATATCCTGATAACCATATTCCGGTATACATGAATAAACCAAATAGTATAGGAGTATCCTGAATAATATCACAATATTAAATACAGAATACTGCAGTATCCTGAATAATATCACAATATGAAAGACAGAATATTACCTCCATACCTGATAAGACTACAGATAGCACCACATGCCTGCTGCTCTGTGTGTGTGTGTGTGTGAGAGAGGGAGAGAGGAGAGAGAGAGAGAGAGTGAGAGAGAGGGTGAGAGAGAGGGAGAGAGAGAGAGAGAGAGAGAGAGAGAGAGAGAGAGAGAGAGAGAGAGAGAGAGAGAGGGTGAGAGAGAGAGAGAGAGAGAGAGAGAGAGAGAGAGAGAGAGAGAGAGAGAGAGAGAGAGAGAGAGAGAGAGAGGGGTGTCTGCAGGCTGCACCCTCCTCACAGCTCTCCTCTCAGCCTGGTATGCAGGTCTTCTTGGTCTATCTTGGCCGCGGTTCCGGTCCAGTGGTTGTGTGCCAGCAGTACCAGGTTTCTGGCAGAGATGGCGCTCATCTCCATGGCGCTGGCGGCCCACTCCACGGCGTTGAGGTAGTAGAGGCGGTGGTGGAGGACGAAGGGAGGCGTCCTGCGTTGGGGCGGCCGGTAGGACGGGTAGGCCAGCCAGCGGGTCTCCGACACGGCCTCCCAGGAGAGGAACATGCTCTGCAGGATGTCCGGGGTCAGAGGCAGCGGGGAGAAGACCTTCCACACCTTGGCCTGGCTGGCGGGGGGGCGGCGGTAGTCTGAGGAGACACTGACCGGGTCGATGGAGCTCAGACTGGAGGAGGAGAGAAGACCGTTCACACAGTCAATAAAAACTAGATCTGACTGATGCTTCTGCTAACATACTAAATATTGCACGACTTGCACTGCTGGGTTAAGCCTAAGCCTGAAACAGTCCACCTGGGTATAATAATGTAGTTGTTATTGCTGTGTGATTGTCAGAGAATGTGCTGTGAGCAGGGTGCGATCCACGAGGGGAGCCCGGTGAGCTATAGCTCCCCTAGATCAGACATCAGCTCCCCTGGGGGTCTCTAAAGCTCCCCTGGGAGCTGTATCATCATCGTGTATAATAATAAACGTATGCTATTTTGGATGTATGATTAATGATTTGCGTGTAGTGGCTACTTACTGGGACATAATTCACGGCATTCTAGCCTTTTGTGGTGTTTACTACATCTCCCATGACCCTTAGCGGGGGATGACGTAGTTAAAGAGAGACAGTGAAAGTTGAATGGGTGTTGTTTGTGCGACAGTAGAGTGCGTAATAAACTAGCGTTTTTGCATCGGAACACGACTCAGTCTACGCTATCATTACTGCATTCCTACATTTGTGACCCTTGGACGTATTTCGGAGATTATATCGAACATGTCAACTGAACAACAGAACGCAGATCGCAGAACGCAGTTTCACTCAAGCTGCGCAGAGTGCCAACGCTTGGTTCGCGCAAGCCGAAGCCCAATTCGCTCTCAGGAATATTACCGCGGATGCCACCAAGTACTACTATGTGGTAGCAGCCCTTACGAATTCAACGGCAGCGAGAGTGGTGAGTTTGCTGGAAAACCCACCTACACATGACAAATATGTGACTATAAAAACACGCTCTGAGTTTTTTTCCGCTGAGAGGCGCCCCCCCCCGACGAGGCTCACCCAAAGATAATGCTATGGATCGCACACTGGCTGTGAGTATAAGTGCTTCTCACCCTTTTTTCAGAACTTCTTCAGCTTTCAATGTCTGTTATTGTTTGAACTTTACTGTATGTGTTGAGTGTGTATCAAACTGTTATTAGACAAGAAAAAAAAATCGGAATGGGATTTTTACAGGTTTTTAGTAGACCGACACTGCAATTCAGCTTATCAGGTGTAAATGTTGAACATGGAACTATTATGCCACTGCAATAATTTTTTTTTTAATCCTGGCCTTTTAGATTATGCTTTTTAGGCCAATTGTTACTCACATTCTTCTAGGCGGAATTTTTACCTTAGTGGTTGACCTTGAAGCAGGTAGAATTCTACTTGTGTTTACCTCCTCAATAACTCCCACACAGTTTTTGTATGAGAAGTATTTTGCAATGTATGAGAAGGAAAGCTCAGCTCCTTGGCTTTCAGACGGCGCTGATCATTTTTCGATAGAGCAAATACTCAAAGAGTTACGGTACAGAGAAGCAGCAGTGGTACATGGGCCCCAGGAGGGTCAACAGCTCTGTGTGTGTGTGGCCCCTAAAGGAAAGAGACGGTGCCTTCGCCTCGGGAAGCAAGGAGGAAGAGGAGGGAGAGGAGGAGGAGGAGGGAGAGGAGGGAGAGGAGGGAGAGGAGGGAGAGGGAGGGAGAGGAGGGAGAGGAGGGAGAGGAGGAAGAGGAGGAAGAGGAGGGAGAGGAGGGAGGAGGAGGAGGAAGAGGAGGAAGAGGAGGGAGAGGAGGAGGAAGAGGGAGAGGAGGGAGAGGAGGGGAGAGGAGGGAGAGGAGGGAGAGGAGGAGGAGGAGGGAGAGGAGGAGGAGGAGGGAGAGGAGGAGGAGGAGGGAGAGGAGGGAGAGGAGGGAGAGGAGGGAGAGGAGGAGGAGGAGGAGGGAGAGGAGGGAGAGGAGGGAGAGGAGGGAGAGGAGGAAGAGGAGGGAGAGGAGGGAGAGGAGGGGAGAGGAGGAAGAGGAGGGAGAGGAGGGAGAGGAGGGAAGAGGAGGGAGAGGAGGGAGAGGAGGGAGAGAGAGGGAGGAGGACGAGGAGGGAGAGGAGGAAGAGGAGGAAGAGGAGGGAGAGAGGAGGAGGAGGAGAGAAGAGGAGGAAGATGAGGAAGCAAAACACAATCCCTGCAGCGTGACTCACAGCAGCCGGACGGGAATACAGGGAGAAGATGGAGACACAGCTGAGCAGCCTGTGGCAGAGACTCCACACAACATGGGACCTTAACACACTCAGTGCCAGCCATGCGGTGCACCTTACCCCCCTTGAATGCCACCACCCACTTCAATGATAGAGCTCTCATATTTGCAAACGCATAAACTATGTCTTAAATTATGGCTATGTGTCTAATCTGGCCGTTGCTTATCAATGACTTGTTTGCAGTCAACATTGTCGAAACAGATTGTTTTTTTTAATCGGTTCATTTCCGTTTGATACCATTTTGAAAAACGCTAGTTTTTTTTTAAGTTTCAGGAAAATATAAAGATTCTGTGATAATCGCCCTTTACTGGAATATTCTGGAATACACAAAAAATATTTTTTTTTTATCCACTTTTTCTCCCATTTTCTATATATTTTCTCCCATCCCAATTTTCGTATCATCCAATTCAACCCTCCCCTGTCACGGACGCTGTTTCTTGCCTCCCACAAGCCGGCTGCAATGTGGACTAAGTCATACATAGCACAAGTCCCCTCCGGTACTTGAGGTAACAGCAGTCGCATCTTTTCACCTGCGCAGCTCGATCTCTCAGTGGCGAGGAGTAGCGCGTGGGAGGCTCACGCTGCCCCCGACACTTCCTGATTCTACTGCGCAGGCGCACCAACCGACCTGTAGGAGTCGCTGTCCACAACGCCCGATCCCCACCCATCAGTTTCCCACCCCATAATACGGCCAATGTGTATTAGTACGGACGACCAGCTAAACTGAAAGCAATGTGGAGCGCTGGGCTCGAACAGGCAAGCCCAGCGTCTCTGCATTCGTGGCGAGCGCCTTGCCCACTACGCCGCGTAGCCGGCAATTTTTCGGGCTATTTATGAATCGTTTTCAAATAAATGCTAGATTATCGATAGTATATGTGTTTATTGTTTATTGTTTAAAAGGATCCCAATTAGCTGTCACCTAAGTGGCGAGCTACATGTAGTCTTCCTGGGGTCCACACAGAAAGACAACAGAAAACACAAAACATAACAACATGAGATACATATGACAATCACAATTAACAATGATAATCTAAAAACAGTAAAACATTGTAGACATCATTATCAACATCAGAATATTTTGCTCACATATTTAAGTAGTGCATTCTCAGGTGGTATTTTAAAGACACTTTACTATTCAATTTACTTATGTTCAGTGGGCAGTTATTCCAATGATTGATGGCACGATAAACAACAGTCCTCTTTAAAGCATTTGATTTTGACGTGGTAACATAATCTGTCCATCATCAGCTGACCTAGTAAAATAATCATTTTTGTAGTATATGTATACTTATGCACTCTATAGAAGCGAGCTGAAAAATCGATTCTCTCATTTCCTGATCAGCACACACACACACATAGGGCACACGTTGATATCTCTGTGAAAAAAGCTCTGATTATCCTAAGACTGGTAAAATAGATTCCTTACCTCAGATCAGATGTTCTCCAAAAAGATTATTCCAATTCCTGATTGCCATTCCAAATATCGATCGCGTTTAGTGATCCAACGCTGGGTACTGGAAATATGTATTCCACGCTGTTCTTTGGCTCGGCAATGAATCCGATCCTCTCGGGTGACTTGACCGAGAAGTAACAAGTCTTCCCCCCCCCCATGTGTTTCATTCAATCCATTCCAAAGGGGTGCAGTACCACAGGGAGAGACAATAGGGGGTGGTATTTTCCCAATGGAGCTCAGAGAGAGTTTGCAGCACTAACGTGAGACTAGATTGATGAAATATGAATTCAAATCGCTAATAAAAGAAAAAGGAGAGATCTCTTGTCGTTGGCACTGAACGGTCGGCATGAACAAACGAGTATATCGTTGTTGGCATTGAAAGTGTTAACAGGAGACCCAGCAGCATGACTCACGTCGCTGCCTCCCCACTGGAGGAGCTGAGCAGCTTTCATGAGGTTTTGATGTCAGTAACACCGACGGAGGGGGTATGATCTATAATACTGTATAGAATATACAAAATAATATACTACAGTAATAATGGTGTGGATACGGTGTGTGTAAAGTGCAGTTTATTTGGTGCAGTTAAACCTAAGGATTTCACTCTCCTGTACTCCTGTATTATGAAGAATGATGAATAATAATCTGAAATATAATGTGATTTTGGACAAAATAAATCAGTGTCCGTCCATCCATCTATCTACGTATCTATCTATCTACTAGGGGTGGAACGGTTCGCATTTGAACCGTGCACCGTTCGATACAACCTCCACGGTTCGGGGCATGTGTGTATTGTTCGGTTATAACGTTAGCCGCAAGCTACGCTAACGTTACGTTAGCCGCAAGCTAACCAACGTTAGCCACAAGCTAACCAACGTTAGCCGCCAGCTAACCGCGGAAATGCTCACAGCGAAGTGACTCCACGACACAAGATCCATTAGTGGGGAAGGGGGGTATATTGACAAGGCTTGACAACAGAGGTTTAAAGATAACTTCACGTTTATTAGCTGTTCGTTTATATTATATCATAAGGGCTTCTCCAGGTTCCAATGATGTGTGTTATTGTTGACTATTTACTTCCTGGTGTGATGTCACTTCAAATACGGCTAGCAAGACTCAAATAGCAAAAGCGAGTCAAGTTGATTAGGTACCATGCAGTGAAAAACAGCATAAGAGAATACTTTATAATGTTTTATGCAATTAAAAAGTAAATATATATTTAGTACACATGATTTATTTATTTAAAATAACACTGACTTTTCCTTTTTGATAAGAAAGTCTAGTGCTTGTTGAGCATATGCATACTCTGTGCATCCTCTGTGCATCCCCTTAACAATTGTGTGTATTGAGCTGTACTGTATTGTACCCATTCTGCAATCTGTTAATACAATTTTCAAACAATCAATACTTTATGTTGATGGCCTTTGTCTATAATGTGGCCACAAAAAATAGAATTAATTTGTTTGTTTGCACTAAGTTAATACTTTTATTGCCTATATTTTTCAGTCAGTTCGGTCTTTGTGTGCCAGTTCAGTCTTTGTATTTAAGGCAAACCGCTGTAAACCTTATTTTTTACCAAATAAATGAGAAGCATGTTTAAATCAGCAATGCCCCTCTTGCTGTACCAACATCTCTCCTAGCTCTAACCGGTCACTGTCAAAATAATGTGCCTGGTGTCAAACTGCCTCATTCTTTCAGATTTTGCATGACTACGTCCTTGAGAATAACTGAAAAGTTGGATTATTAGACTATATATCTTATGCTGATGTATGGTCTTTTTGGAGTGTTACAAAAAAAAGAAAAAAAACGTATATCGAACTGAACCGAAAACCGTTAAACCAAAACCGCGATACGAACCGAACCGTGAATTTTGTGAACCGTTCCACCCCTACTATCTACACATATCTATCTATCTATCTACATATCTATCTACATATCTATCTACCTATCTATCTATCTATCTATCTATCTATCTATCTATCTATCTATCTATATATCTATCTACATATCTACATATCTACATATCTAGATATCTACCTACCTACCTACCTACCTAGCTACCCACCCTCCCTATCTATCTACGTATCTATCTATCCATCCATCCATCCATCCATCCATCCATCCATCCATCCATCCGTCAGACTGACCTCATGATGACGGAGCCCTTGGCGTCGGTGGTCAGGATGTCAGACACAGTGAAGTGGTCCGCGGGGGCGTGGCTCCCCAGGAAGGAGACGTTCAGCCGGCCGGAGATCAGCGTCGCCACGGTCTGCTGGAAGCGGCCGGGGAACTGAGACGGGATTGGTGGAGAGAAACCCGAGAAGGCAATGTCAGACTTGCCCTGGTGGAGGGGTGTGGCTACGATCACGATGTCATAGAGGGCGTGGGCAGAGCCTGACTCCCCGACGTAGCTGAGCTCGTAGAAGCTGGTTGTGGAGCCTGAGGAGAGGGAGGAGAGATACACATTAGTCTCTCCATATAATAACTCTACACTCTCTAGTCTCTGTAATGGAAATGTGATCTACTGTATGTCCAATCCATCGGTGTTACATTTCTGTACAGCTTGACTAGTTTAATATGACCAACTAGTAAACTAGTCTGACTACAGCAGACTATTTCTACAGTCTGACTGTCTCTTTAACAACGAATCAAGGTTTGATGAGATAGGAGAGGTCCAAGGCTATTTCCCTCTCCAGTTAAAGGAAAACGCCAACATTTTGGGAAATTTGCTTATTTGCCATCTTCCCTGGAGTTAGACCAGAAGATACATACCCTTTTCTTCTCTGTGCGTGCATTAGGCTTAGGGAACAGCCGCTCCGTTAGCGGAGCTTAGCTTCATCACTGGAAGTGGGTCAGCCCTGTACCCTGACGTTCCCTACAGTGCCCTACAGTCACGAAATACACTCCAAAACGTTCCTGTAAACATGTTGTGACCCGTGTATTTACCATGTGGAGAAATAAAAAATTATTGAATTCGACAATTACGTTTTCTAAGCAAATATACTCTGAACAATTTTTTGCCGAACCACTCACGCAACGCAGTGATACTTACTAACGTGACGCCATGTTTGTTTACATTCTCATTTCATTCAAAGGATCCGAACCGATTGAAGTTTATGGATACCATGATTTAAAATCCTCTTACCTTGACGATTAAAAGCCTCCCCAATTTAGAAAACAGTATTCCCATGGCTGGTGTTGATATGCTGCTACTGTAGCTAACGAAAACCAACAACCGGACACTCAGCAGATAACGCGGGTAATAACTTCCGGTCGGGGGGGGTTCCAAAATAAAAGAGCGACGTCTATAGCAGCGGAAATAAGTTTATTTTGTACATTATCTAACGTTAACACAAACCTAAACTAACACAACTGTACATATCTGCTGAACCAAATAATACAGCGATTAGCTCCATTACAGACTGCTTACTGGCAATAAATAAATGGATGAGTAAGAACTTCCTGAAACTAAACGAGAACAAAACTGAAATTCTAATTATCGGCCCCAAAACTAAAAAAGAAACATTAATAAAGAACCTGGGAGGACTAACCCCTTGGATCAAATCTGAGGTCACTAGTCTCTGGGTTATCATAGATTCAGAACTGAACTTCAATTCTCATATTAGCAAAGTGACGAAAACATCGTTCTTCCATCTCAGAAATATAGCAAAAGTACGACCATTTATTAATCAGAACGATGCTGAGAAGCTAATTCATGCATTCATATCTAGCCGGTTAGACTACTGTAATGCACATTTCACAGGTCTCCCTAAGAAAACCACAGAGAGGCTTCAGCTAATCCAAAACTCTGCAGCCCGACTGCTAACTAGAACCAAAAGGAGAGAGCACATTAGTCCAGTCTTAGCTGCTTTACACTGGCTTCCTGTAACATTTAGAATTGACTTTAAGGTCCTTCTCCTTACATACAAAGCTCTAAATGGACAGGGACCTAGCTACATCGCCAACACTCTAGTCTAAACTGTGGAACAAACTACCCCAACACATCAGAGAAGCCAACTCGCTAGACATCTTTAAAAGACAGCTTAAAACCGGGCGGCTACGTGGCGCAGTGGGCAAGGCGCTCGCAACGAATGCTGGAGACTAGGCTCGAACAGGATGCCTCCTGTTCGAGCCCCGCTCTCCACATTGCTTTCAGTTTAGCTGGTCGTCCACAGTAATACACATTGGCCGTATTACGGGGAGGGAAACTGAAGGGTGGGGATCGGGCGTTGTGGACAGTGACTCCTACAGGTCGGTTGGTGCGCCTGCGCAGTAGAATCAAGAAGCGACGGGGGCGGGGCCCCTCCAAAGCCCAGACCCCCGACGCTGAAAGATCGAGCCGCGCAGGTGAAAAGATGCGACGGCTGTTACCTCGAGTATCGGAGGGGACTCGTGCTATGTATGACTTAGTCCACATTGCAGCCGGCTTGTGGGAGGCAAGAAACAACGTTTGAAGACAGGGGAGGGTTGAATTGGACGATATGAAAATTGGGATGGGAGAAAAATAGAAAATGGGAGAAAAAGTGGATAAAAAAAAAAGACTCAGGCATTTCACTGTGGGGTAATGCAGGCAAATATTTGAAGATAGATATCTGCTACCACCTAGTGGCAAGGGGAAATATTATTATAGAAACATCAGGGATATCCTGACACAAATTGTACTTACCTGCACTATTCTTACCCTGCCTACTTTTATACACTGCCTATCAAATTCATGCCGGTTCTATGCTAATTTTATCTCACTACCTCCTACTGTATGCACTGTAATTTTAAGAGAACTATTTTATCACACTTTTTACTTCTTACTGATGACTATTTTTAAACTGAATAATTTTAAACTATTTTTATTATTTGTATTATTACTGAATCAAACTGTACCCTACCTACTTTCATACACTTCCAATGAAATTCATATGTCGGTTCTATGATGTTAGAGTGATGCTCTGTTGTTGTGAGCGACACACTGCTCTGTTGTTCTATAAGGTAACTTAGAAGTGTTAAGAGCGATGGAAACTCAAAGTACTAAGAGCGATACACTGCTCTGTTGTTATATATTTTTCTTTATTGAACACTTTTTACTGTCCGTTATATCTTATAATTTTTTGCCTATTTTAAACTGAATCAAACCGCACTTTTTTACTCTATCTAATCTATTCTATTTTATTATTTGTATTGCTGAAGAACTGATTTGCCTAACCTTGCTACCTCTTTTTTTTATATTTTCTTTTTTTTTATTATTTTTTAAACATACACATAAACATAAACATACCAACATAAAATTAGATATACAAGCATTAATTAACAGTACACATCCAATTAAATCACCATTTAAATAAATGTATTATACGAGATATATACCTAATACTTGCTATCTAATACCCTACACACATATGGTATGCAGTCAGGTTCATTCTTATTTTACTAGGTCAGCTGATGATGGACAGATTATGTTACCACGTCCAAAATCAAATGCTTTAAAGAGGACTGTTGTTTATCGTGCCATCAATCATTGGAATAACTGCCCACTGAACATAAGTAAATTGAATAGTAAAGTGTCTTTCAAATACCACCTGAGAATGCACTACTTAAATATGTGAGCAAAATATTCTGATGTTGATAATGATGTCTACAATGTTTTACTGTTTTTAGACAATGTTACAATGTTTTTAGATAATGATGTCTACAATGTTTTACTGTTTTTAGATTATCATTGTTAATTGTGATTGTCATATGTATCTCATGTTGTTATGTTTTGTGTTTTCTGTTGTCTTTCTATGTGGACCCCAGGAAGACTAGCTCGCCACTTAGGTGACAGCTAATGGGGATCCTTTTAAACAATAAACAATATGCTCTCGCTCGCTCCCCCCCCCCGGACCCCCACTTGGATAATCCATCCATTATCATTCGCTCCTTACCAGGCACTACAATTCATATGCTAGCTTTTATTCTCTCCACCACTTCTAACCACATTGCAATTTTGGATTCACTGACACCTAAAATCCTTGCTGTAGATATTTCTAGATAAATCACATCGAGATATGTAAGAATCCAAACCTTCCTACACATTTTTTCCGGTTGAAACCATTGTGATGCTATCAGCTTTTTAGCCGCTGTGATACCAGATAAAACTAATCTCTTTAGCTGTATAGGGACTGCAAACTCAAAAACATCATTCAACAGCAATACAGAGGGGTGTACAGGTATATCCAGAATTAAGAAATTTGATAATTGCTGGGACACTTCTTTCCAGAATATCTTAACTGGTGGGCAATCCCATAACCTTGCTACCTCTTTGTATTTACATTTTTAATTTTTATGCTCGCTTATGCCTGTATTTTTTACTGTTGTGAAGCACTTTGAACTGCAACCTCTGTATGAAAAGTGCTATACAAATAAAGTTATTATTATTATTATTATTATTATTATATAATAACTCTATAATATCTATATAATAACTATATGCCATCTATATAATAACTCTATAATATCTATATAATAACTATACCAATTCTTTGATAAACTGGCACCCATTTTAATTGACATGTATGCAGATTCATTTAGGTCACTTAAGTTACCCCCATCCCTTACTCAAGCCTCGATTTCTCTGTTGCTAAAAAAAGATAAAGACCCCCTATCCTGTGGAAGTTATCGTCCTGTCAGTCAGTTGACGGTAGATTTAAAGCTTCTATCAAAGCTCTTAGCTATGCGCTTAGAACCTGTCCTTCCCACTATCATCTCTCCAGACCAAACAGGTTTTTATCCAGAACAGATATTCATTTTCCAACATTAGGCGTCTCTTTAATGTTATATATAGCCCTTCCTCCACAACTAGCCCGGAGGCTGTCATCTCACTAGATGCGGCCAAAGCTTTTGACCATGTGGAGTGGGGATATCTTTTCGACACATGAAAAAGTTTGGACTGGGGGATAACTTTGTAGCCTGGGTGAAATTACTTTACACCTCTCCCACTGCCTCAGTAAGGACTAACAACACACGTTCAGCACAGTTCCATCTACACCGCTCCACGAGACAGGGTTGCAATTTGAGCCCACTCCTGTTCGATGTTACCATTGAACCGTTGGCCATCGCACTTCGATCAGACCTTCGTATAAAAGGTATAATCAGAGGGGGTGTTGGACAGAGGACCTCCCTATATGCAGATGACCTGCTTCTATACGTGTCTGACATCTCCACATCTATTCCAGCTGCACTTGACATATTCACCCGATTTGGCCGTATTTCAGGGTATAAACTAAATTTAGACAAAAGTGAACTTCTTCCATTGAATGCAGAAGCTCGAAGTTATCCACTGCATAACTTCCCATTGAAAATTTCCCCCCATGGCTTCAAATATCTCGGTATCCAAATTAGGGATACATTTGGGGACCTATTCAAATTTAATTTTGGCTCTCTACTGACTCGATTTCAGGAAGATTTTGAACGTTGGTCATTATTACCTCTCTCTCTTGCTGCACGTATCAATTGCGTTAAGATGAACTCTCTCCCAAGGTTTTCTTATCTTGTCCAGTGCCTGCCTATCTTTCTTCCCCACTCATTCTTTAAAAAAATTGACAGCCTAGTGTCCAAATTTATTTGGAATAACAAAGTTCCCAGAATTAGTAAAGCTCTATTACAAAGGAGTAGATCTCTGGGTGGCATGGCTCTACCTAACTTCAGAGCCTACTATTGGGCAGCCAATCTCAGAATCATACAGCAATGGCTACAGTCAGACAAACCTCTGGTGTGCCCTATGTGGGTTGACATCGAAGCCTCATCCGTCAAACCTGCTTCACTAACCGGTCTTATACATGCCCCCATTAGTTCTCCATTGGCCCCCTACTTCAAAAATATAATCGTTAAAACTACATTCAGAATTTGACGCCACTTTGGGTTTAAAACTCTATCCCACTTGGCCCCGATAGCAGCTAACCCTTTATTTCACCCCTGATTGATGGATGGAGCATTCTCCTTATGGGCCTCACTCGGTATTAACACACTAGGTGACCTGTATATAGATAATATTTTTGCCTCCTTTCAGCAATTATCAGAGAAATATTCAATCCATAGCCGACATTTATTTCGGTATCTACAGATTCGTAGCTATGTCTGTAGCATTAACCCTATATTTCCCAACCTTCCAGAGGTAACACCCATCGACTCCTTTTTAACCCTGATGTCTTCCATCAAGGGCATGATATCGACTATGTACAATCTCATTCTCTCCTTATGTCCCACCACAATACACAATATTAAAAGTAAATGGGAGGAGGATTTAGAGGAGATTTCGGATGACATTTGGGTTGACATTCTACGTCTTGTTCATTCTTCTATTTATGCAAGACACGGGCTGATACAATGCAAAATTGTTCATCGAGTACACCTGACGAAAGTCAGATTAGCCAAAATGTATGAAGATATCGATCCTATATGTGATAGATGTCATTCGGCCCCAGCCACATATACTCACATGTTTTGGACATGCCCCTCCTTGCACAGGTATTGGACAAATATTTTTGAAACCATCTCGGGAAGTATTGAGACAAATCTTGAACCAAATGTATTGACAGCGCTTTTTGGATACTCCCCACCTATGTTATCACTTTCAAAGCACAAAGCACACGTTATGGCATTTACCACTCTACTGGCCAGGCGGCTGATTCTGTTTAAATGGAAGTCCGCTGCTCCCCCCACTCACCTTCACTGGATTAGAGACATACTATACTTTATCAAACTTGAAAAGATAAGATGCACTCTGAGAGGTTATTCATCTATGTTCAAGAAAATGTGGGGTTCATTCCTTGTACTTGTGGATGATGTACAGTTCCATACTATTCCAGAATAGCAATTTGTATGCTGCTTGTTGGTATTCATCTGTGTGAACGTTAATTCAACGTGAGTTATTTGATATACCGGATATACATTGGAGAAGCATATTTGGGTACCTAAACATGTGCTATATATTTGATATACGTTTGAGACGACTGTCGTGCGACCAAGTCAGTGTTTGTTTGTATTATTATTTACTTTTGAACTTTTTTTCTTGTTTTTTCTTTTTTCTTTTCTTTTCTTCTGTTTAATGTTGTTATCTGTTCTAAGTGGACAATGACAATACAATAATGTATATATGCAGACATATACTTAGAATTTCTATGTCCTCAAGAAGAAAAAAAATAACTCTATACCATCTATATAATAACTATAATATCTATATAATAACTCTATAATATCTATATAATAACTCTATGCCCTCTATATAATATCTATATAATAACTCTATACCATCTATATAATAACTATAATATCTATATAATAACTATAATATCTATATAATAACTATAATATCTATATAATAACTATATGCCCTCTATATAATAACTATAATATCTATATAATAACTCTATGCCCTCTATATAATAAATATAAGATCTATATAATAACTCTATGCCCTCTATATAATAACTCTATACCATCTATATAATAACTCTATAATATCTATAATAACTCTATAATATCTATATAATAACTCTATGCCCTCTATATAATAACTCTATAATATCTATATAATAACTATGCCCTCTATATAATAACTCTATAATATCTATATAATAACTCTATAATAACTATAATATCTATATAATAACTATAATATCTATATAATAAATATAATATCTATATAATAACTATGCCCTCTATATAATAACTCTATAATATCTATATAATAACTCTATGCCCTCTATATATAATAACTCTATAATATCTATATAATAACTCTATGCCCTCTATATATAATAACTCTATAATATCTATATAATAACTATGCCCTCTATATAATAACGCTATAATATCTATATAATAACTATATGCCCTCTATATAATATCTATATAATAACTCTATGCCCTCTATATAATAACTCTATAATATCTATATAATAACTCTATGCCCTCTATATAATAAATATAATATCTATATAATAACGATGCCCTCTATATAATAAATATAAT
The DNA here is from genome assembly GCF_963971535.1 of Notolepis coatsorum. NCBI lineage: Eukaryota > Metazoa > Chordata > Actinopteri > Aulopiformes > Paralepididae > Notolepis > Notolepis coatsorum. Next base: position 111,872,840 of record NC_140175.1, read on the forward strand.
ATCTATATAATAACTATGCCCTCTATATAATAACTCTATGCCCTCTATATAATAAATATAATATCTATATAATAACTCTATGCCCTCTATATAACAACTCTATAATATCTATATAATAACTCTATGCCCTCTATATAATAACTATGCCCTCTATATAATAACTATAATATCTATATAATAACTATAATATCTATATAATAACTATGCCCTCTATATAATAAATATAATATCTATATAATAACTCTATGCCCTCTATATAATAAATATAATATCTATATAATAACTATAATATCTATATAATAACTCTATGACCTCTATATAATAACTCTATGCCCTCTATATAATAACTTTATAATATCTATATAATAACTATGCCCTCTATATAATAACTCTATAATATCTATATAATAACTCTATGCTCTCTATATAATAAATATAATATCTATATAATAACTCTATAATATCTATATAATAACTCTATGCCCTCTATATAATAAATATAATATCTATATAATAACTATGCCCTCTATATAATAACTCTATGCCCTCTATATAATAACTCTATAATATCTATATAATAACTCTATGCCCTCTATATAATAACTCTATAATATCTATATAATAACTATTCCCTCTATATAATAACTATACTATCTATATAATAACTCTATGCCCTCTATATAATAACTCTATAATATCTATATAATAACTATTCCCTCTATATAATAACTATACTATCTATATAATAACTCTTATGCCCTCTATATAATAACTCTATAATATCTATATAATAACTATGCCATATATATAATAACTATGCCCTCTATATAATAACTCTATAATATCTATATAATAACTCTATGCCCTCTATATAATAAATATAATATCTATATAATAACTATGCCCTCTATATAATAACTATAATATCTATATAATAACTCTATGACCTCTATATAATAACTATGCCCTCTATATAATAACTATAATATCTATATAATAACTATGCCCTCTATATAATACATATAATATCTATATAATAACTCTATGCCCTCTATATAATAAATATAATATCTATATAATATCTATATAATAACTCTATGCCCTCTATATAATAAATATAATATCTATATAATAACTCTATGCCCTCTATATAATAAATATAATATCTATATAATAACTCTATGCCCTCTATATAATAAATATAATATCTATATAATATCTATATAATATCTATATAATAACTATGCCCTCTCTGGCTGGTGCCCACCCACCTGACTTGGAGGGCCGAGTCTTGACGGAGATGGAGGTGACTGTAGCCTGCAGCAGCTGAGCCTTGCTGTGGTACAGGAGGCCTGAGCACACCCTCTTGTTGCCCCCGTCCACCGCCCACAGGCCTGGGTCTGCCCCGGCCAGAGACACAGCGCCTGGAGACAACCAATCCAATCCAACTTTATTTGTATAGCACATTTAAAAACAACATGGTTGACCAAAGTGCTTCACAGTAAAAACCATAATACGGTATACTAGTAAAAAAAAAACACACACACAAACACAATACAAAGTACACAGAACTACAAACAAAATTACAGCAGCAGACTACATTTTCTTAAAAGCTAGGGAGAACAAATGTGTTTTAAGATGAGACTTGAACACTGGGAGCGTTGGGGCCAGCCTAATGTGGGGGGGGCAGCTCGTTCCACAGTTTGGGGGCTGCAACAGTAAATGCACGGCCCCCCCCTGTTTTTTAGCCTGGATTTAGGGACAACCAGGAGGGACTGATTAGCAGACCTCACCTCAGAGACAACAACAGTCACTACGACTCATCCATCCATCATCATTCAGAATTAACTCATTCACACACATTAAAAAAGGAGAGGTTCAAGGGTTTCTCTAGTGGGTCCCTGTGTTATATATTCAGCGCTCATGCAGTATGTAGGTAGGGTTAATTCTCCACACTGGACAGATGTGTTATATATTCAGCGCTCATGCAGTATGTAGGTAGGGTTAGTTCTCCACACTGGACAGATGTGTTATATATTCAGCGCTCATGCAGTATGTAGGTAGGGTTAGTTCTCCACACTGGGCAGATGTGTTATATATTCAGCGCTCATGTAGTATGTAGGTAGGTTTAGTTCTCCACACTGGGCAGATGTGTTATATATTCAGCGCTCATGTAGTATGTAGGTAGGTTTAGTTCTCCAAACTGGACAGATGTGTTATATATTCAGCGCTCATGCAGTATGTAGGTAGGTTTAATTCTCCACACTAGACAGATGTGTTATATATTCAGCGCTCATGCAGTATGTAGGTAGGGTTAGTTCTCCACACTGGACAGATGTGTTATATATTCAGCGCTCATGTAGGATGTAGGTATAGGTTTAATTCTCCACACTGGACAGATGTGTTATATATTCAGCGCTCATGTAGTATGTAGGTAGGTTTAATTCTCCATACTGGGCAGATGTGTTATATATTCAGCGCTCATGTAGTATGTAGGTAGGTTTAGTTCTCCACACTGGGCAGATGTGTTATATATTCAGCGCTCATGTAGTATGTAGGTAGGTTTAGTTCTCCACACTGGACAGATGTGTTATATATTCAGCGCTCATGTAGTATGTAGGTAGGTTTAATTCTCCATACTGGACAGATGTGTTATATATTCAGCGTAGGGCTGGGCGATAAAACGATAACGATAACTATTGCGATAAATTATTTCCTCGAAATAAACATGAAACGTGGTCGCAAATAGGGATGCCCCGATCACGTTTTTTGCCACCGATACCGATCGTCGTGAGCCATATCGGCCGATACCGATCCGATACCGATTGTTTTTGATTAACACTTTGACTGCCGGAAAACGCTGTACAGCGTCATTCCCGGCCATGCTCAAGTTGCCGGAGGACGCTGTACAGCGTCCTTATATCAATATTTCAAAAATCTGCGATCGGATTCATATTTCCCCTCCGCTGGCCTGAGATCCACCAGGAGGACCCACTGAGCTCTCTGGCGGTTCAGGAGCGCCATCTGGTGGCCGATCGGCGCAATCGCCAAACAGGAAGTGCTATGGAGGTTGTGCTGGTCGGCCATATTACTTCCGGGCACTCTGTTTGGCTCCCGGGACTCGATCTCGACACAATACATAGCGATCGATTGCCAATAACTCGATAAACAACATGATTTGGACATATATACTATTATACAAGCTGGAAATGGACCCGATATTTCTACATACCATAATACAGGGCTGTACGTTAACTTTTTTTGCACATAGCACTGGTGCTACAGAGGTTGATAGTTTTGTAGCACTGGCCAAAATCTTGTAGCACAAGTATAAAACGTGTTATATTTGTAACAGTCACAAATGTGCCTATTGTATTTGTGTTATTTAGTTGCAGTCAGGGAACAAACTTAACCTTTTGACTTACCAGCCATTTGGCTGGTAGATTTAAAAAAGGCAGATTTTTTACCAGCCAAAAATTATAAATTGCTTTTTAGTATATCGCCATGTGTTATTATTACTATAATACTCTCATATGCTATTTTCAATTAATATCATAAACAACAAGGAATATTAGCATAATTTTGAGTGGACTGAAGGAATGAGTCAGCGTTAATAGTTTTAAATGCAAATAATTTATTGAAACATAGAAGTGGGGTCGGTTGGGAGTCGGGACACACACACACACAATGGGGGACCCTGATGTAAACAAGACGAAAGTCTTTCTATGGTCTGCATCCCCTTAACAATTGTGTGTATTGAGCCGTACTGTATTGTACCCATTCTGCAATCTGTTAAATAAAGTTTTCATTCATTCACACTGTTTCAACTCACCACCACCCCCGCATCATCTAGTCTGTCTTCAAACTTCCACTCCTCTCGACACACACACACCCTTTCCCCAGTCCACACTGTCTCTATGGCTCTGCCTCTGATCAGGATTAGCTTGTTAGCTTATGCTAATGTAACGTTCATTTCGGGCGATGTGGGCATAAAGGAATGGCGATCGCACCAGTGCTATTGAAGTCAATCCTTTCATCGCACAGACTGACGTCAGTGTCGCACGTGCGACATATATATCGCACTGTACTGCCCTGCCATAATAGGTAAATGACTGTTCCACGCTCATCGCCCAACGGCGCGAGGAGGATACGGTAAGATTCAGCGTTATTTTTGATCGTATTCCATGTAAACTGTTATGATGAACATATCACCCACACTAGATGAATGATATAACGCTGCCCACGGAATTATAAACGATCCCCCGCCCATCCGGTCATCATCAGATCATACGTAGATCATTCTAGAAGTACGTCCAATTGAAATTTTTTATATCGCCCCGATTGCCATCAAACTGTATTTCATCATCAATATAATGCATTTGGGGCTATATATCACGTTCTGGAGAAAGCTGCAGAAAGAGATGAAAACATACTTATACATTAGACCATACTTTACTATGAATATGTGAATGAAAAAGTTTAACATTGCTACACAATGAACAATACATATAGGACTTTGAATGGGCCCTAATAATGGCAATGTAGCAATAGAATTTAAAAAGTTATAGCCCTGCAAAGAAGGGGAATTTCTCCATAGACAAATAGCGCTGGCAATCCACAGTCATTTTCCGGATTTCTGGCCGGCACCCATAGTGTTAAAAAGAAATTAAAAATTATTTTATATAATTTTTATTTTTTATTTTTTTTATAAAATATATATATTATATAATTAGACTTGTACTTGTATTATCTGCGAGACATGGCCACCACGCAACAAGTCAAAATGCTCGCTATCTGCAAACAGCTCCACTGTCTGTGTGTACTCTAGTAGCCTCCAGCTCCAAAAAGGATTCTCCTGCCCTGCAGCTGGACCCTATTGGTAACGTTACGGTTCTTTGGTCATTTCACATTCAGCAAGCCCTCAGCTCGAATACGCATTAAATCAATGTTATAAGACATTGATATCAAGAGCTATCTGTAGCTACTGCTAGCCGGCTAGATGACGTTAAGACAGAACTTTAGTTCAATGGGACATTTCGTTTTGAACAGAGAACTAACGTCAGCTAACGCAAGCTAACGGAGGTATGAACATGGACTACTAGACTTTCTGGATAATTTGTTGATATCAGGAGCTATCAGTAGCTAGCCGGCTAAATACCGTTAGACAATGCCTACTAAACGTGAATAGTTGACTGGGTAATTTTGTTTAAACAGTAACGATAGCTAGGTAGCTAACGTTAGCTCAGGTCGAATGCACTACAGACTCGAGCAGAGGAGCCTCCTCTCAGTCCTCAGTGTTTACAAACTCTACACGGGGGCGGGCGGGGCTAGGGAGGAGGAGCAGCGGCAGTTTGCAGGTTGTGTGTGTCTGAGACAGACAGCGAGTGAGATCTTCGCTTGATCGGTTTCCGCGATCGGCGAATATGACTCATTATCGGAATTCACAGATTGCATATTTATACTGAGTATCGGCCGATAACGATCGGTGGCCGATCGATCGGGGCATCCCTAGTCGCAAAGTTTCGATATATCGATTTTCCAAGCTTGGATATGAGCACACGCACTAACAACCAATCAGTGAAGGAGATGGCCGAGAGCGAAGGAGACCCGGAAGGAGACCCAGAGGTAGGACTCACTCAACAACAAGGCTTGCTAGGCTAATTAGCTTGCACGGCGCTGTTTTATATATTTACGTGCCGAGTATGTGTGTGGCGTGAATTCTGAGGCCACGTTTATAGTAGTGTGGGGTATACAGTGGACGTCGTTTCAATATATTGTGGCGGAAGAGAGTATTTTAGTGTCATATTTAGCACATTGTCATGGAATACACGGCTTAGAAACAACAGGCTGGCTAGGATAACTAGCTTGCACGGCGCTGTTTTATATATTTACGTGCCGAGTATGTGTGTGGCGTGAATTCTGAGGCCACGTTTATAGTAGTGTGGGGTATACAGTGGACGTCGTTTCAATATATTGTGGCGGAAGAGAGTATTTTAGTGTCATATTTAGCACATTGTCATGGAATACACCGCTTAGAAACAACAGGCTGGCTAGGATAACTAGCTTGCACGGCGCTGTTTTATATATTTACGTGCCGAGTATGTGTGTGGCGTGAATTCTGAGGCCACGTTTATAGTAGTGTGGGGTATACAGTGGACGTCGTTTCAATATATTGTGGCGGAAGAGAGTATTTTAGTGTCATATTTATTACATTGTCATGAGATACTCCGCTTGTCGGCTAACTGCTAACGTGCGCGGACTGATGACGACATCAACTCGACTCGAGACATTCGCAGCAGCATAAGAAGTTAATTAAACTTGACAGACATTATATCGACGATAATTATCGATATCGAGTTATATGAAAATAATTTTATAATTTTATCGCGATAACGTTTTTGGTCATATCGCCCAGCCCTAATTCAGCGCTCATGTAGTATGTAGGTAGGGTTAGTTCTCCATACTGGACAGTAGGGGTGGGACGATACATCGATCCAGATCGATATATCGATCTATTATCAATAATCAAATAGTTTCAAGTTTCTTACGCTCCAGAGACTGTGCATGACAAGATAAGTATGAAATAAAATAACATAGTATAGCATGTAAATTAGAAGTAAAACAAATTAGGTCACAGTGTTCAGTATAGACATAGGATCGATGCAACGTAAAAAGATCGATTCATATTGCGATGCTCTTATTTTGAAAATCCCCTCGTGAGCATTTCCGCCCGGCCGCAACAACAACATCAGTAACTCAGTGCAGCTCAGCGTGTGTAGACGTTAGAAAGCATTGCTTCAGAGTCTGCCTATTTTGCCCGAAATAAGTGCCTGTTGTTTTTTCCCCCACAAGGGGTCAAATGCATCTAACATGCTTTCCATCCTCTCCATTCCTTTATGACCATGTCGCGTTAAATACCGAAATTAACGTTGCGTTAGCGTGAGCTAACTAAGCTAAGCAGCTAACCGTGAGAGGAGAGGAGAGAGGAGAGGGGACTTGGGAAGGAGAAGGGGTGGGGGCAGTCTACCTTTCTGTGGGGGACTGGGTTGAGGGGCATTCTGTGTGTGTGTGTGTGTGTGTGTGTGTGTGTGTGTGTGTGTGTGTGTTACTGAGGATGGACAGATAATATTTAAACATGAATACATAATAAATGTATTCATGATCATCATGCAACATAAAACAAGTGTAGGAAGTTTGGGAGAGGAAGGGGTTTTAGCTTGCGTGTTGCGAGTTCCAAAACATTTTACTTAAAGTTTAAAACTCAATATATAAAAAGTGAACAGGAGGTCTATTTGTATTAAAAACAATAGATTGTTTTTCATTTAAATGTTTGGAAGAGCTCAAAAATAAAAACATCAATTGATATTTCCGTAGCCTTTTCTTAGTTGATCTAAATGTGACTGATTGTGTTAAATGGGCACATAATATCGCCTCATATCGATCGCAGGCACCTGAATCGAATCGCATCGTGGCAGACCCCTAGTGGACAGATGTCTCCACCTTCTCATCCAGAGTTCAACTCACGTAATCCACAGTCTGCGTCCAGTACAACAACACACTCCACATTTCAGCCAAAGTTAACACGATGCTACAAGCAGTCTCACTTTGCCAATTTGAGTGGTTATTTAAAATAATTATGGCATTTAAATTTATTTTTTTATATATATTGCTAAATTGATCGGGCTGATTAATCAGGCTGATATCTGGCATTTTGAGATCGGCATGGGCCCAGACACACCTACAGACAGTCTAGTCAGTGTAGCTGCTGCTGCTGTGGAGCCATGTTATCACAGTCTAGTCAGTGTAGCTGCTGCTGTGGAGCCATGTTATCACAGTCTAGTCAGTGTAGCTGCTGCTGTGGAGCCATGTTATCACAGTCTAGTCAGTGTAGCTGCTGTGGAGCCATGTTATCACAGTCTAGTCAGTGTAGCTGCTGTGGAGCCATGTTATCACAGTCTAGTCAGTGTAGCTGCTGCTGTGGAGCCATGTTATCACAGTCTAGTCAGTGTAGCAGCTGCTGCTGTGGAGCCATGTTATCACAGTCTAGTCAGTGTAGCTGCTGCTGTGGAGCCATGTTATCACAGTCTAGTCAGTGTAGCTGCTGCTGTGGAGCCATGTTATCACAGTCTAGTCAGTGTAGCCATCCACATCAGACTTGGTCTGCAGCTAAACGTCATGCGTCTTCTGGTGTAATGCTTCCTGGCACAGTTCACTTTCATCTTCCGGAGTACATTTAAATTATTTTACTTGGTGGTATATTTGCAGACCAGACATGGTACAAGCGGTCTGAGTAGAAAAGGAAATAACCAATTATGAAGAATAAGAGAATTTCAGCCAAAGTATTTACTACTTGTTACAACGGTTATTACCGTTATGACTCTTCTTACCTTATATTCAGGGATTGACATTAACACCCGCCAAATTGCGGGTAGAATTCGGCAGTGGCGAGTAGTAGCCAAACTTTACACTATAAAAATTAACTGGATATTTGGATAGATTGTGTGTGTGTGTGATTTTTGGCTGGTGAAAATGACTTTGGAAAACCACTAGCCACAGTGGCTGGTGAGCCAAAAAGTTAATGTCAAGCCCTGCTTACTTAAGGGATTGTAAACGGTAGAGTGACTGCGTGACATCATGGCTCTATACTCTACATACCCACGAAGCCGTTGATGCGGACACTTTGGCCGTAGTTGACGCGGGTGATCGGTGCCACAACGTCGTTCAGGAACACCTGAGAAAACCCCTCCGCCATCATGGCCTCCTCCAGCGTCTGATTGGCCAGAGTCAGAAAGTTGTCTCCTCCCATGGCGTGCAGCAGCTTCTCCACGGAGGAGAAGGAATATCCAAACTGTTGGTACTGGTAGATCCTGGAGAGCCACAACACAACACCATCATCATCACCATCATCACCATCTTCATCATCTTCATAAACCACCACCACCATCATCATCTTCATAAACCATCATCTTCATAAACTACCATCATCTTCATAAACCACCATCTTCATCATCTTCATAAACCACCAACAGTGACCATCATCATCTTCATCATCTTCATAAACTACCATCATCTTCATAAACCACCATCTTCATCATCTTCATAAACCACCACCAGTGACCATCATCATCTTCATCATCTTCATAAACTACCATCATCTTCATAAACCATCACCATCTTCATAAACCACCACCATCATCTTCATCTTCATAAACCACCACCATCATCTTCATCTTCATAAACCACCACCATCATCTTCATAAACCACCACCATCATCATCATCTTCATAAACCACCACCATCATCATCATCAACCACCACCATCATCATCATCTTCATAAACCACCATCATCATCTTCATAAACCACCACCACCATCATCATCATCATCTTCATAAACCACCATCATCATCTTCATAAACCACCACCACCATCATCATATTCATAAACCACCATCATCTTCATCATCACCATAAACCACCATCATCTTCATCATCATCATCATAAACCACCATCATCTTCATCATCATCAACCACCATCATCACCATCATCTTCATAAACAATCATCATCTTCATCATCTTCATAAACCACCATTATCATTACCACCACCCTAGCTCTAACCCAGTATTCTGTCGTAATTATTGTGATATTATTCAGGATACTCCAGTATTCCGTCTTAATTATTGTGATATTATTCAGGATACTCGAGTATTCAGTCTTAATTATTGTGATATTATTCAGGATACTCGAGTATTCAGTCTTAATTATTGTGATATTATTCAGGATACTCTAGTATTCTGTCTATAATATTGTAATATTATATAAGCGGCCGATAAAGTAAAGGCCACTATCTAGCAGCGGAGCGGGGTTGGGGTGGGGGGGTCCTGGGGTGGGGGGGTGAGAGTGGGGGAGGAAATTAGAAATGCATTAGAAGGATAAACCCCTTGAGATATGCTATCTCGTTTTCGAGGGGGTCCTTTGTCTTTTGTGGTGTCTTTTGTGGTATCTGTAATAGTACAAGTTGGTTTTTATGTTCTGTATTTATTATTGCTAATGTTGTTATTATTGTTGTGGTAAAATGGTGTTTAACACTTTCAGTGCAAGCCGTCTTAGCCATCCTTGTACTCAATGGGCCACTGCTGTAAAAGATAGGGGTTTTCACTGTGCGTTGCGGTGTTTGCAGGGCTATATCTACTGTATATTCTATATTATAGCTACGGAGACAATACTATGGCTCATTTGACATTAACCGTTTCTGCGCCAAAAACTAGTTAACTCGTTATAGCCCGCCAATGGAATTCTGCCAACAACGAGTAAACTCGTTATTGGATTGTTATTTCTTTTATTCGCTATTTCCATTCATAATTCATCCTGCTATGCTGTGGGAATGTTTGGCACTCTGTCTGAGATCGCAACGGCCTGATACCACCGCCTGGTGGTATGCGGCCGATGTTGCACTTACTTTCTGAAGGAAGCTTGACTCTGTGCGTCAGTGAATGTCTTCCGGGCGGAGTTATCTTGTAACATGGATCAAGATACACACTCGAGGGCGGTTAAGTGGCGCAGTGGGCAAGGCGCTCGCCACTAACGCAGGAGATGCTGGGTTCGAGCCCAGCTCTCGGCGTTGCTTCCGGCTTGGCTGGTCGTTCATACTAATACAATTGGCAGTATTAGGGGGTGGGAAAGCCGGTGGGTGGGGATCGAACGTTGTGGACAGCGACTCCTACAGGTCGGTTGGTGCACCTGTACAGCAGAATCAGGAAGCAACAGGGGCAGCGTGAGCCTCCCACGCGTTACTCCTCGCCGCTGAGAGATCGCGCTGTACAGGTGAAAAGATGCAACAGCTGCCTCCTCGTGTACCGGAGGGGACACGTGATGCAAGGCTTGGTCCACATTGCAGCCGACCAGTGGGAGGCATGGTCTAGCAACGTTCGAGACAGGGGAGGGTAGAATTGGATAATACGAAATTGGGATGGGAGAAAAATAGAAAATGGGGAGAAAAAGTAGATAAAAAAAATATATACACTCGATTGCATTGAATCGCCTTCGGGACGCCAGAATATTTATGCTTTTGGGGCTTATGGCGTCGGCCAAATGGATATACAATCTAGCAGATGGCAACATCGACCAGAGGTAAGAGCAATCTAACGTTAACTTCAGCTTGGTTGTCCATTGCCATCATTGCCATCGCTCTGATCAACGTATGCTGTTGTACTAACGAATGCCGTTATTGACAATCAATTAATCATAAACGACCCCCCCCCCCCTTTCCTGCATGCATGGGACGAAATGCCAATGGATTAGGTATAATATGCGTTGCGGCCTATTACTAGTGTTCCAGGAATTATCCTAGACCACTCTAAAACTATACTTGTATTCACCACGGTATAAAACGACAATGTATGGATGGAAAAAATATTACTTTCCCACATCTTGAACGATAGATACCCGATGTCAAATGGGCCATAGTATTGCATATATAGCTATAATATTTAAATAGTTATAGCCCTGCAAACAAGGTGAGCGACTCCCACCGTTTACAGCAGGGGTCTCAAACTCAATTTACCTGGGGGCCGCTGGAGGTAGAGTCTGGGTGGAGCTGGGCCGCATAAAATATTCCACAAAAAAGGGTTTCAAGTATTCAAAAAAAAAGTACAACTGATCCAATCTTCTCAATCTTTAGCAATAACATTTCAGAACATGAACAGTTCTTCAGAACATGAACGGTTCTTCAGGCTTCTCAGTGGTGTCAGTGGACTCATCCACAGCTATGGAAATGCACTGTGCATTTTTTTTTTATTCTATCACAAAGCTGTTTATAAAAAAAATAGGTAAAAACCATATTATGCGTTTTCATCAATAAATAAATGCCCCAATTTTTTTTATAGATTGGGGGCCCCACATTTTTTAATAGATTGGGGGCCCACAAATTGATTCTTTCATGGGGCCCAGAATCTCCAGCTACGCCCCTGGCTGGGACTTTTTCCGTCCATGAATGAATGAATGAATGAAAACTTTATTAACAGATTGCAGAATGGGTACAGTACAGTACAGTACAGCTCAATACATACAATTGTTAAGGGGATGCAGACCAGAGAAAGACTTTCGTCTTGTTTACATCAGGGTCCCCCATTTTCAATTCATCGTAAATTCACCTTTGAATTGCAGTCGACTTTTCTTTTACTGACCATCTTTGAAAATGCCATATTTTTCTGCTGGCTGCCTGCTGGCGAAAATAGGCTAATAGCTACATTTATCTCACAGAGATAAAACTGAGAGTGAGTTTACTGTAGATGCGCAGCGCTGTCAACTCTGCTCCGACGACTGAAAGAGAGAGACGACATGCAGTCCGTGAAGACCCGCCCTACTCCCCTACTCTGCCTCTGATTCGCAGACTGTGGGTGAGGGGGAAAAACGCTGACGGGACGCGTATGTGATTGGAACAGACTCGTACACAGACAGACGGTGGCAGTGTAGGCGGACAGCGCGCAGCACTGCTCGCAGAGGAGAGAGATTCCACTTTACTTGATATCATATCACTCCGGAATCACGTTTCAACCAAGTCACTAACATAACGTTGCTGTCATGAGCCTGCGCTATGGTAGCCTACAAGTGATCAAATAAATAAAACTTCCAACTCTCGCGCAACGACTCGGCAAACAGTAGTGCACGGGCCGCATTAACACTACACTTTGAAGTCCAGTAGGGGGCCGCAAAATATCATCCCGCGGGCCGCAATTGGCCCGCGGGCCGCGAGTTTGAGACCCCTGGTTTACAGTGATGGCGTCAGCTGCTAAGGATGCGTATATTGTGTGGCAGACATTGTGTTAACTATCCCTCGTTCAACATGTGAAACAGAATAAATTTTCTCATGTATACGTCCGCGTGTTATACCGTGGTGAATATTGTATAGTTTCAGAGTGATCCTGGCTAATTCCTGGTAACTGCGTTATGGAGCGATATGTGAATCTTTCTAAAAGCGTTTGCGTTGCCTGGACACGCTACCATTTCCAAATCAAAGGTATATAATAGGTATTATCTTTCGTTTTTTTATGCTTTGATCGCCAGCAACGGCATTCATTTTGAATACTACATACGTTGATCGGCTGGATCGATATGAAATCATTGTAGGATCAAGGTGGAATTGACGTCAGATAGTCCTTACCTTTGATTGGGGTTATTCCAAAAAGAATATTCCAATTGTCTGATCACGATTTCCAGTATTGATGTCGATCGGGTCCCTGACAGGAAGTGGCACAAGATATGCCTCAAGTGTGCTGAACACGTTTCCAAGTGCTCGGCTGAAGCGATTTACTTGGCTTGGTCTAAATTCTCCGCCCGGACGAAATTAGATGTGACACACAGTGTGAAATAAGGTTTCAAAGGGTGGGCGATACTGCCACCTAGCAGGATGCGGCCGGTATTGCACTCTCGGGATCTCAGAATGGTTTCCTATGGTAACACAGAGGTCCGTGAGCCTGTAATCAATTAAAAAAATCGAATAAAAGAAAAAACGGCCAAAACCCGACTATACTCGGGTATGGCGCTCAACCGCTGGCGAGATAACCCGACTGTGCATGTTTTAATGGTCAGAAGCGTCTCGCTCTTCGCCATAATGAGATATCTCTTATCTCCAGTACCTACTGAACAAAACAATTGCACTCTCATGCACGTGACCAGGCCACGCCCTACTATATGACGCCGGACATGGTCACACTCCCCCTTCCTCTTTTTTTGTTTCCAACACGGACGTTGCAGTGCACTCCATGAACTAGTCGTTATGAAATGCAGAGAGAAATTAAACAATGTTGGGTTTTCGCCGGAGATTCGCTATCCCCTGGAATCTTCTCGGCACATCCTAACAGCGCATCGGGCCTGGCCTGGGGTTTCCTCGTCTCGTGACAGCGGATCGAGGGACGTCGCGCGGCGGCTAGCTGTCGGGCTAGGTCGCGCACAGGTAGGGCCTGCGCTACCAGGCATCAATGCTAGCATTTGTGATACTGCTCGTTGTCCCGTGAGACAACAGAGTTGTGTATTGGCGCAAGGGGCAGGATATCTGGGTAAACGTTGTCGTCATGACTCTGAGTTGGATGTTTTCCCAGCTATCCTGGAGCCTGCGGCTAATGCTACGATGCTGGGTCACTGTTCCTTTGTTCCCCGCCGTGGGCTGTCACCTCTTTTCCCTCCTCTTAACCGGTTCATTGATGAAGGTCAGTCGGTAGCTAATGTGGGGGGGTTTTGCTGAGGCTTATTTACCCTTTTTATGGGTGAATGGGCTGACAACAGGGCACAAGGCAGGTGTGCCCTGGCTTGAGAGCCAGGTAGCATCGATCCTTTGCCCTGGCTTGGTTGAACGGTGTCCCACCCGGAAGCCGACGGCTGAGGGCGAGTCGGCCCGGCAGGTGGCGGTATGGGCTGATGAAGTTTATACCACCACAGGATGGAATTTAGCAGCGACCAGTGTCATTGCTCAGTTGACTGTTTTTCTGTCCACATTGGTGTCGGGTAGTGGGGCTGTAGGGCCAGCCGGCCCCCGAAAACATTGCACGTGTTTTTGGGGTTATAGAACTTTTAACTCAGTCGCAGGCTATAACCGCAGGGAGGATCAGGATGCTATCAACTCTTATTCACAGGCATCTCTGGTTGGAGCAGTCTTCCCTTGAGGAGGAGAAAAGGTTTCTCCTCCTTAGGGCTCCCCTTTCCGCAGAGGGACTCTTTGGTCTTTCCGCGGAAACGCGGGCGGTATATGACCTGGGCCCCACACCGCCTCACACCATGCAGCCAGAGGTGAGAGCGCAGCCTCGTCAACGACTGTGGCGAGGCCCTCAACCAGCGGCCATGTTTCCCCCGCCTGAGGTACCCTGGACACAACGAAAACAGGTGATCGCAAGGCCGACAGCCTTGGCGGCCGAGGGATCGGCTACGTTAGATGAGCACGCCCTAAAAAAACCTTGCCATCTAGCTGTGTCTAGCTCGCTCTCCGGTCACCCCCCCCCCCCCCCCAACACCAGCGGGATAAGGGCTTTGATTTGTTTCCTTTGGTTGCGTGCCGCGTGCTTTCAATGAAGCGCAAGCGGCCCCACGTTTCGCTTCTCATGGGGACAGGGGCTGACACCCAGTTGATGGCTAGGCCTGGGTCTGTCCGTGAGAATGTTGTGCTGTCAAGCGGCTCCCACCCCACGCGTTCTGCGTCTGTGGTTGGTGAGCCTGGTGTTACATCAGATTCTGTCAACAACAAAGGTTGTCAGCGGGGGGGCTCGAGGCCTCTTGAGGCACAGCACGGGTTCCCCCAACCTCGCCTTCGCCAGGCCGGGTATCACGTTAGTGCCTCCCACGGCCGGATGACCGGCAGTGGTCTGGCAGGCGCTTGTGATTTGGGTGGTAGTAATATCACTGCAGGGCTACGGTGTGTAGGAACCCACCCTATCGGGCAGTGTGGGGGCCTCACACCTTGCATGTCCAGCTGTAGAACAGTTCTTCAGCAATCCATGCTGGCGAGGTGTTCAGTGGGGGAGCTTTTGTCACCCAGTGTGATGTCAGCTTCCCCCATATCAAACCGGCCCTTTCTGTCGGGGTCCCCCCTTGGGTGCGATTGCCTCGTTGGTAGTGTCAGGGTCTGTTATCCCGACTGCAAGAGACACCCTGCTCGCGCGGTTGGCGGGTCCAGGGTTGGCAACGCACAGCGGGTGGGACCGGGCCGCCTATCTACGGTTCCTAGCGGACCAGCGCCAAGTGGCGGCGGGGGCGCTTTGGGATTATCATCACATATGGCTACAGCAGTGCCGTATGTCGAGGTGGATGGAGAGAATGCTGAGGCGGGGGCTTGTGTTGCAGTTTGCGCTACCCCACCCTCCGTTTTCAAGTTTGGTGCAGACCTTGTTGTCAGGGTCAGCAGCAGTGACAGCTCTGGCTGACGAGATCCAATCTCCGTTAGCGAAGCAAGCCATAGTCGTGGTCCCAAGGGAGGACGCGATGTGTGGCGTTTACTCCCGGTATTTTCTGGTGCCCAAGAAATCGGGAGGTGTCAGACCTATTCTGGATATGTCTGCGTTCAATCGGCTGATTGTGACGAGGCGGTTCAGGATGTTGACCGTCAAACACCTGATAAGCTCCGTCAGAGTGGGAGACTGGTTCGCCTCCATAGACCTGAAGGATGCGTATTTTCACATCCCGATCTTCCCTCCTCACAGGAAATTCCTTCGCTTCCTCTTTCAGGGTGTGGCGTACGAATACCAGAGGCTGCCGTTCGGCTACTCTCTGGCCCCCCGCACATTCACCAAGTGCGTAGAGACCGCGCTGGAGCCTCTACGTCGTCAGGGGATACGAGTTATTTTCTATCTCGACGACATTCTGCTCCTCAGCCGGTCGGAGGAGGTCGCCAGGTCTCATACCAGGCTGGTGGTGGAATTCCTCACCAGTCTGGGTTTTGCTGTGAACTGGGAGAAGAGTACTCCTCTTCCCAGTCAACAGGTGGAGTACTTGGGCTTGGTTCTAAGCTCAAGGCCCATGAGGGCAACCCTCTCGGAGCGGCGGCGAGTGGCTATCCTCGACGCGCTCAGGGGGCTCCGTCCTGGCAGGACGGTTACGGCGCTGTCCGTGATGCGCCTACTCGGTATGATGGCATCTGCTCACTCTGTGGTCCCTCTTGGCCTCCTCTTCATGAGGATACAGAGGTGGTTTTCCAGTATGGGAATAGACCTGGTGGGAGGCAAGTGGAAACGACTGAAGGTTCCCATGTCAATACTGGGGGATCTCGACCACTGGGGGAGGACTGGTACCCTCACCAGCGGGATCTCCATGGGCAGCAGGCTATCACACGTCACGGTCTTCACAGACGCCTCCCTCACGGGATGGGGGGGGGGGACATGTCGGACCGACGCAGTAGGGGGCAGCTGGACGTGCCATGCTACCCGGTCTGCACTGCATATCAATGTGTTGGAATTGAAGGCGGTCCTTCTGGTCCTCAAGCGGCTCGGCCACTTGGTGGTGGGCGAGCACGTGTTGGTCAGGACGGACAACACGACGACAGCGTCGTATATCAACAGACAGGGTGGAGTACGCTCCATCCGTCCGCACCGGGCGGCGGTCAAGCTCTGGCTATGGGCGTCTCTCAATCTGCACAGCCTGAGGGCGCTCCACATCCCTGGCAAGCAGAATGTGGGCGCGGATGCGATGTTGCGGGGCGGTCCACGTTCCGACGAATGGGGACTACGTCCAGACATAGTCAGACAGGTCTGGGACCGGTTCGGGGAAGCCATGTGGATCTGTTTGCAAGCAGACAGTCTCACCAGTGCCCTTATGGTTTTCGGTCAGTCGGGGGGACAATCCTCCCTTGGGGGTGGATGCCTTCTCGATGTATCCATGGCCGCCCGGGATTCTGTACGCGTTCCCCCCCATACATCTGATAGCTCAGCTGTTGGAGCGGATACGTCGGGAGCACAGGACCTTGATCCTGATCGCGCCTGACCGGGGCACGGCTGTGTGGTTCCCGGTCCTGATCCAGCTCTTGGTAGCCCCGCCGTGGCCTGTTCCTTGGTTACCGCGGGCCCTCTCTCAGGCACACGGATCTCTGTGGCTGTTCCCTGTTCTGGGACAGCCGCTGATGGTTTGGCTGTTGAGAGGGTGAGTCTGGAGGGGATGGGTCTTGACCCTTCTGTGGTCGACACCATCCGAAACGCGCATGCTCCCTCCACTATCGCGGTTTACGCGGGTAAGTGGTAGGGGTGGACGGTATAAACGGTATACGGTATACGTATATAGATATGTGCAAACTGGAAAAAGTTATTTAGGAGGCTTCGCGCAGTGGGCGTGTCAACACGCAATTGTCATTTCATAATAAACACATATCACCGAGGCGCACAGCAAGTTTCAATTTCAGTTCCTGGCATTTTTAACCAGTGGAGAAAGGTAAGAGATGTCCCTATCGTTTTTCTTATATGAATTATTCTACGTTAATAAAACATACCTGGTGATCAACTACAGTTTGCTGTAAACATTATGATATGCGTGTAGTGTTATGATAACGAGAGGACGGGAGGACGGCTGCAGCAGTGGATTTGCGAATAGCATGCAGCTGCAGAGCCGCAGAGCCAGCTGCGCTTTCAGGTCTCACAGGCCCGCTCAACAGCGCCCCCCCCACCCAACGGCTGAAAGCTGTGACCAGACCTGAAAGCGCCACTGGCTCTGCGGCTCTGCAGCTACATATGCTTCTAGCAAAATCCAGCATCCAGCCCGCTGTTTGCAATGGGAGCAGCACGGACTCGGGACTTTTTTTATTTGGAATATAATGACTTTATACGCAAAAGTAACCTAGTTTTAAGTTAAAATATTATAAATCTACATGCCTTGAGGATGTCACTCTTTATATAGCCTGCCTATCAGGCAAAAAAAATTATTCTAACGGAAACACTGATACCGTGATATATACCGTTACCGTCTATGCTTCAAATTATACCGTGATATAAATTTTAGACCATACCGTCCACCCCTAGTAAGTGGCATACTTTTCTAGAGTGGTGTAAGGTGGGGGGCTGGGACCCGGTGTCCTGCCCCCTGGACGCTGTCCTTTCCTTCCTTCAGTCTATTTTGGGTAGACTGTCGGCCTCGACGGTGAGGGTATATGCCGCAGCTATATCCTCTTGTCATGTGGGGTTTGAGGGCGTTACGTTGTTCAGCCACCCTCTTGTGAAACGTTTCCTGCTTGGCGCTCGGCGTCTCATGCCGGTGGAACGTTCTGTCTCCGAGTTGGGACCTCCAACTGGTCCTTGGCCGGTTGTCTGAGGCCCCGTTTGAGCCTCTTGAGCAGGCTGAATGAATGAATGAACACTTTATTTAACAGATTGCAGAATGGGTACAATACAGTACGGCTCAATACATACAATTGTTAAGGGGATGCAGACCTGAGAAAGACGTTTGTCTTGTTTCCATCAGGGTCCCCCATTTTCAATTCATATAGACATTTATGACATACACAAATGTATAGGTATTTAGTACTGATACATTTGTGACAAACGGTATTCAAATATACAGTACTGTTACCCCTAGATCCTGACAGAGTATATACATATGATGGGGAGGGGACTGTACATTAGGAGGGGGTGGGTGGGTGGGAGAGAAATATACATACGGCGGGGAGGGAATATATACATGCGGTGGGGAGGAGACTGTCTATTAGGAGGTGGTGGGGGTTTTGGGCATTTACGGTGGCCAGTTTCGAATTGCAGCCTCCCGTAGGTGCTCTTTAAGAGCGGTTTTGAATGTGGGCAGGGATTCACATTCCTTTACAGCTTTGGGTAGGGCGTTCCACATTGTTGTGATAATTGCAAAACGTGTTTAGTCCCTTGTTTGAGCCGAATCTGGGTTTAACATGATTTGTTGAGCTTCCTCTGGTGTAGTGGTTGTGGTATTCACTGACCTTTGGGAAGTATTTTGACATGTACATGGGCACCCCGGTCGTATAGTGTATCTTGTAGACGTCGTTGGAGCAGCTGTCTTTCAAGACTGCGTTCCTGCTGGCCATCACCTCCGCTAAGCGCGTGGACGGGCGGGTGGATGGGACTCCCCTCCCCCCTGGTAGTAGGGCTTGCGGGTCTTCAGCAGACATGCGTCTGCTCTGCCCCATATCTCATTATGGCGAAGAGCGAGACGCGATTGGCCAGTATGAGATATAACGAAAGGTTATCCTATAACCTAGTTATATGAATACTGGCTGAGCGTCTCGCTCTTAGCGCCCTGAGGTCCCTTGGTTGGGTTTTCAGTGTTGGAAACTTTTCTGAGGAAGGGGGAGTGTGACCATGTCCGGCGTCATGCAATTGTTTTGTTCATGAGTACAGTAGGTACTGGAGATAAGAGATATCTCATTATGGCGAAGAGCGAGACGCTCAGCCAGTATTCATATAACTAGGTTATAGGATAACCTTTCGTTACAGCTGTACAGGCTGCGTCACTCAGCAGTCAGCCTCAAAACAGCCATTTTTGGCTCCCGTCTCTTTAAATGAAAATGAGCTGCTTCGTTCTTGTGCTGCTGCACTTCCTGGTTCTTGTGCTGCTGCACTTCCTGGTTCACTTCCTGGTTCTTGTGCTGCTGCACTTCGTGGTTCTTGTGCTGCTGCACTTCCTGGTTCACTTCCTGGTTCTTGTGCTGCTGCACTTCCTGGTTCTTGTGCTGCTGCACTTCCTGGTTCACTTCCTGGTTCTTGTGCTGCTGCACTTCCTGGTTCACTTCCTGGTTCTTGTGCTGCTGCACTTCCTGGTTCACGAAATGCAGATCAAACTGTAAAACTAGAAGTTGCAGATCAGAACCAGCGATCTGGGGGACCCTGATGTAAACAAGACGAAAGTATTTTTCTGGTCTGCATCCTCTTAGCAGTTGTTTGTATTGAGCTGTATTGTATTGTACCCATTCTGCAATCTGTCACTCAATCAATCAAACACATTTCTTATTTCTCACCTAAAATGTTGTCAGAAACATATTTTAGTAAACCGTTTAGGTGGGAAAATAGAGAGTGTATGAACAGTCAACAGTGATTTCTGTCTGAGAGAATAACTGTGGCATGGACTTTGCAACTCTGCAGACGTTCTACATTAGATTAGATTAAATGTATTGTTGTTGTACAAAATGAAGTTGTCATCTAACCGGAGTGCAAAGGAGCAGTAAAAAGATTCTGGTACGATAACCAGGCCAGAGACCCTGTGGGCTGGTTCTGGTAAGATAACCAGGCCAGAGACCTTGTGGGCTGGTTCTGGTAAGAGAAACCAGGCCAGAGACCTTGTGTGCTGGTTCTGGTAAGTTAACCCATCATTATTTCTCCGTTCATTGAAAACCAGCCTTTTTGTCCTACTTTCTTGCCTTTTCCCCACTACTATACTCTACTTCAATGTTACGACTAGAGCTTGGGGCTAAGCTGAATACCTGAATACTTTGTCGTAACATCAACATACATGCACCTCCAGCTATATAGAGAGAGAAAGAAAATAATTGAAAACTATTTTGATGCCTCAAAATGATGTTTTGGTTTGATAAGATGCTTATGATACAATCATTCTAAGGATTATGTGTGTAATAAATTAGTTTAGTACACTAATTGCAACAAATCTGAAACTGCATAGTGCACTTTTAAATTAGTATCTTTGTGAGATTACTGTTTTATAATATACATTACATTGAAAAGATACAAAGATATATTTTTTAAAGCTGGATTTTCTAATACAGAAGAGGTATTATTTAGAACATTACTTCATATTTTTCTTGTTATTTATTTTGTCCAGTAAGACTTGAAAATATATATTATTTTGTCATAGGTTGATTTTGTTATTTTCTTGAGATTTGTGAGATAGATTACTTTAGGCATAATACAGCATGTTGAGTAACTTTGGTTATAGAGAGATATTATTTTGTATTATAAAATTATATAAACAATAATTTTATATCAATACAGAGGAGGCATACTTTAAATATATTATAATGATAAGGCATCTTTGAGTAAACTTTGAGTATCATTAAGTATCTTGAGGCTGAAGGCAGAGTGTCCTCTTTAAAAAAAATCACAATATGGTCACCCTTGAAGTCGCATGATAATTCACTTAATAAAATAATGACGAGTCAGCCTCCTAAAAAGACAAAAGTTAGTGACACGACTCACACCAAAGTAAGGACTTTGCTCTGTATCGTCAATTAGTGGTCAAATAAATATTTGATTAAGGAATATAATATGCCTTTTTGTATTATTTCTCTGTGTATCAGCAAAATGTATATATTTTTATGTTAGACATTGAGGGAAATTAAGATGCTCAGATTTTTCACAAACTGCCGCTTATCAACTAACCGGTTAATCGGCAGGTGACTTATGTTGCTCAGTAGTTGCTGATGTCTGCTCAGGAGGTTTGAGTGTTTGCTCAGACCGAAAATAAATTAGAGGGAACATTGGTTACATCCCAATGTATTTGCTTCCCCAGTGTTTGTCTTGTCTCCATTTTGTTTCCTCCCTTCAGTCGGAACCCGTCCTCCACCATTGGTCCCTGCCAGTCCTGCCCCTCCATTGGTGGACTACTATCCAGCACATCACCGATTGGTGGATGGGTTTCAGGATTCCTGCACCCAATCCTGAACCATCACCCGGCCGCGTGTAGCTTTATGCCAAGCAAGCAGTGCAAAAATTTACCGTAGTGGCATGCAGTAATGCGCCTTTCATTTTCCGCCGCCCAGCGCCCAGGTCGCGCGGAAATAGGCTGTCTATTGCCATTCTCTTTGACAAACTCTAACCTTAACCAGCTCCTTAACAACGCCTAAACTTAACCGTTCTAACCTTAACCAACTCCGAAACCATGCCTAACCTTAACCATAGAAATTATATTGCCATTCTCTTTGACAAACTCTAACCTTAACCAGCTCCTTAACAGCGCCTAAACTTAACCGTTCTAACCTTAACCAACTCCGAAACAATGCCTAACCTTAACCTTAACCTTAACCATGCCTAACCTTAACCGGCGAAATAACCTTAACCGGCGAAATAATACACGTTAAAAAAAAATCACGTTAAAAAATATTTTCGATGGGATTCGAACTCGCCAGCAAACAAGCCATAGGATCCACAGCCATGTGTCCTTGCCAATTGAGCTATTGGTAGATACTGAATAAGGGGCGGTGACTTATATATATTGAGCTCCGCTCAAGGCGGGATCTCATGCGCATGCGCGGGCACCTCGCGCGAGCACGCCGGCGCACGCACGCACCTGAGCGAGCACGCCGCCGCCGGTGCACGCACGGTAGCATTTGTCTGAAAAGAAGGGCGCTTTACCGCACTAGCGTGCGGTGACGAATGCGGAAGCATTTTTGCACTGCTTGCTTGGCATTAACGTACAGGCCACCCGGCCACCACCCAATCCCGGATCACCACACCCTGTTTTAAACCTGGCTGCTCAGTTCATTCACTCTCTCTGGCATGAGGCTTGTTTGTATTTTGTGCCTTTGTGTAATTGCTATGTGCTCAGGGTTGAGCAGTTGTTTGTACCACCGTGTGTGGCCATAGAGAGCTTGAATGACTTAATGATATGTACGTTGTATCCTTGAAGTTATATATTGTTTTGTTATACGTGTAGTTGGCAGTAGTTTGCTGTCCTGCCATATATATCCTGTCCGGTATTATATCATTAACTCTTTCTCTGCCACGCTGGGAACCGGATATGACTATGTGCTGCCTGCCACGCATTAAACCAATGGAGTCGCTCACCTTGTTTGCAGGGCTATAACTATTTAAATATTATAGCTATATACGCAATACTATGGCCCATTTGACATCGAGTATCTATCGTTCAAGATGTGAAAAAGGAATGTTTTTTCCATCCATACATTCTCGTTTTATACCGTGGTGAATATAAGTATAGTTTTAGAGTGGTCTAGGATCATTCCTGCAGAGGCTAGTAATAGCCTGCGACGCATATTATACTTAATCCATTGGCATTTCGTCCCTATACACGCTACAATAAAAAATTCAAATGCATATGATCGGTATATTATGTTCCATCATGCATGCATGAAAGGGGGGGGGGGTCGTTTCTGATTAATTGATTGTCAATAATGGCATTCGTTAGTACAACAGCATACGCTGATCAGGGCGATGGCAATTATGGCAATGGACAACCAAGCTGAAATTTACGTTAGATTGCTCTTACCTCTGGCCGATGAGACTCCAAAAAGAATATTCCAATTATTTGATTACCATCTGCTAGATTGTATGTCCATTTGGCCGACGCCATAACCCCCAACAGCATAATGAATCTGGCGTCCCGAAAGCAATTCAATGCGATCGGGTGAATATATTGATCCATGTTACAAGAAAATTCCGCCCAGATGACTTTCAATGACGCACAACGCACAGCCACATACAGTCAGAAAGGAAGTGCGACATCAGCCGCATACCACCAGGCGGCGGTATCGGGCCGTTGCAATCTCAGACACATTGCCACCAGTGTTAATTTTGGCAGCTATTTTTATAGTTTTCATCATATTTAGTCATCTTCATTTATTTTTCGTTTAGTCAGTTTTAGTCAACTAAATGTCTGAGCATTTTAGTCTTAGTCAGTTTTTGTCTCAATTTTGTCTTTTTTGTTTTAGTCTAGATTTTGTCGACGAAAACGGATGACATTTGTCTATTTTTAGTTAATGTACTAAAAAATAAATTATATTATATAAATTATAAAACTTTTTTTTTATTTTATTTTTTACAGCTACGGTTTTATATATACTGTTTTTTAGTAATAACTAGAAAGTAATGGTATTTATTCAACAACAGGTGATTGTATAGATTAGTATTAGTATCATTAAATTACAACTATGCTTCACCCACGGAAAGGTTGTTGGCACACGGACATTATACGTTGTTGCACTTGCTACCAGAAGGCTCCGTTTAGGTCAGCTAGTAGCAGAGGCTCTGTTGTGATTTTTAATGCACAATAAATATTCAACATTCTCTTTTGAGACTCCGCCTCAGACTCTTATCATTTGGCACTAAAAGCTAAACATTGTCACAGGTATGTATGGCTGTCCGCAACATGTCATTAATTGTGTGCGAGAGGTCGATCAGTTAGCCACACATTAGCGTGAGCTAGGTTATCCACTAGTTAACGCGAGCTAGATGGAAATACAAACAATGTAACGTTACTGGTGAAAAAGTGATTACCTTGGAATACTCCTTTGCCAACTTGCTGTACTTTGCTTGCAGGTCTGCAGCTGGATAGTCCCAACTTTAGCCAAGGTAACGTTAAACTAAAACTAGCTTTTCAAATAGCTCTTCAGCTAATGCTAATAACAGAGCTCCCCGTCACACTGCTCTGACTCGGGACGATGGCATTAAGAAAAGTTATAATTATTTTGTCTCGTCTTGTTTTAGTCAACAATATCAACATACATGAAGAGAAATTTCGTCCTGGTTTTTGTAAATTACATTTGTGTCCTCAGTTGTGGTCAACGATATTTAATAAACTATTTAGTCTCGTTAGCGTCACACAGTCTTCAATAACGTGACGACACGTCTCGTTGTCGTCATGAAAAAAACCTTCGTTGACGAACATCTTTCGTCACCATTTTAGTTGACAAAATTAACACTGATTGCCACACAGTACCACAGCATGCCTGGATGATTTATGAATGGAAATAGCGAATAAAAGAAATAACGATCCAATAACGTATATATACGTGGTTGGCGTTCAACGATTGTCGGACTAACACGTATTAAATCGTTGTTGGCGGCCATTGAGTTAATGTGTGTTATTTTCGCCTTTGCAGGAAGCACTGATGGGGTGAGCTGCCATTTCATTTGGGTATCGTTTTCTCCTGTTTTTGTTAGGTAAGGCTTTAGGTTATGGAATGTAATTTCTATTTACCATAGATTAGGTTTGTTTGTTTTGGAGAATAGTGGTGTTTTGTTTGTTGTTTTGACCTTGGCTCACCCTTGAGTTACCTGTGCTTCCTTGTATGTCAGTAAATATAATTTTTGTTTACAAACCTGGTCATCCTTTCTGTCAACCAATGTTTTTGTTACCGCCCTGTTACCCTTAGACCTCAGGGGTCGTAACAAGCTACTTAACACAGTAAAAACACAGCTACCTAACACACTAAAGGTAAGGGGGAAACACAGCTACCTAACACACTAAAGGTAAGGGGGAAAACACAGCTACCTAACACACTAAAGGTAAGGGGGAAAACACAGCTACATAACACACTAAAGGTAAGGGGAAAACACAGCTACATAACACACTAAAGGTAAGGGGGAAAACACAGCTACCTAACACACTAAAGGTAAGGGGGAAAACACAGCTACATAACACACTAAAGGTAAGGGGGAAAACACAGCTACATAACACACTAAAGGTAAGGGGGAAAACACAGCTACATAACACACTAAAGATAAGGGGGAAAACACAGCTATATAACACACTAAAGATAAGGGGAAAACACAGCTATATAACACACTAAAGGTAAGGGGGAACACAGCTATATAACACACTAAAGATAAGGGGGAAACACAGCTACATAACACACTAAAGATAAGGGGGAAAACACAGCTACATAACACACTAAAGGTAAGGGGGAAAACACAGCTACATAACACACTAAAGGTAAGGGGGAAAACACAGCTACATAACACACTAAAAGGTAAGGGGGAAAACACAGCTACCTAACACACTAAAGGTAAGGGGGAAAACACAGCTACCTAACACATTAAAGATAAGGGGGGGAACACAGCTACATAACACATTAAAGGTAAGGGGGAAAACACAGCTACATAACACACTAAAAGGTAAGGGGAAAAACATTCTTGGGGCAGGTTGACGGGAGACGACTGACCTCATGAACTTGTCCAGGACTCCCTCGACCCACATCTGCATGCGCAGGAAGTTGAAGCCGTATCTCCACAGCAGCCGCAGGAAGTTGATGATGAACCAGTCGCTCTCCTCAAAAGTCAGTTCCTTCCCATCGAAGATCGCCATCTTACCGGGCACGTCCCTCCTCTGGGACAGACCTGATTGAGAACAAAGCTCCGATTGGCTGGATGTTCAATAGGATTGAGATGCCCGAATTTCCCAGAGGAGATCATTAAACAAATATCTTATATATTTGTGGGACGAGAGAAAAATGTCTATCGGTAGATATTTTCCTCTATCGTTTCTAATACTATTGTCGCAAGAAAACGACAGAATTGCTTTACGGCAGTATTTGACGTAATTCCCGACCCAGCGCACGTATGCTGGAATAACAAACAAACATGGAAGAGCGTGACACAGAATAAAACTCCCTGTGACACTTCCAATACAGAACAGACTCTGACTCAATGAGACCTTCTGATTAGAGTTGTTCCGATACCGATACCAGTATCGGAAATG
Source organism: Notolepis coatsorum (assembly GCF_963971535.1). NCBI lineage: Eukaryota > Metazoa > Chordata > Actinopteri > Aulopiformes > Paralepididae > Notolepis > Notolepis coatsorum. Next base: position 111,899,718 of record NC_140175.1, read on the forward strand.
CCTCCGATACAGCCTAAAATGCTGGTATCGGCGAGTATACGTCAATACTATGCTCCGATCCCATATGACGTAATTTATCAACAACACGCGGTATCCTCCTGCTGAGAGTGAGCATTATAAAACAAACGTGTTTTTGATCGACCGTGAATTAAAGTGTCAATGCTGTTTGTCATTTTAACAGCAGATACTTTCTTAAATGCCATCGTCCCGACAGAGCGGTGTGACGGGGAGCTCTGATGTGTTCGCTTGCTGGTGTTAGCATTAGCTGAAGAGCTAGCTGAAAAGCTAGTTTTAGCTTAACGTTACCTTGGCTAAAGTTGGGGCTATTCATAATCCAGCAATAATGGCTGCAGACCTGCAAGCAAAGTACAGCAAGTTGGCAAAGGAGTATTCCAAGGTAAATCACTTTTTCACCAGTAACGTTACATTGTCTTTCCATCTAGCTCACGCTAACGTGGCTAACCTAACTGTCGTCACTGATCGACCTCTCGCACGCAATTAATGACATGTTGCGGACAGCCATACATACCGGTGACAATGTTTAGCTTTTAGTGCCAAAGGATAAGAGTCTGAGGCGGAGTCTCAAAAGAGAATGTTGAATATTTATTGTGCATTAAAAATCACAACAGAGCCTCTACTACTAGCTAACTGAACCGGAGCACCTGGATAGCAAGTGCAACAACATATAACGTCCGTGCGGAACCAATGTCCCAACAACCGTTCCGTGGGTGACCTCATTGAGCATAGTTGTCAATTAATGATACTAATACTAATCTATACAATCAATCACCTGTTGTTGAATAAATACCATTACTTTCTAGTTATTACTAAAAAACAGTATATATAAAACAGTATCTGTAGCTGTAAAAAAAGAAAAAGAAAGAAAAAGTTTTATAATTTAATTTATATATATATATAATGTATGCACTGGTATCAGATCAGTATCGGTATCGGCCGATACCCAAAGCTTAGGTATCGGAATCGGATCTGGAAGGAAAAATGGTATCGGAACATCTCTACTTCTGATAGTGAGACACCATGACTCAATGAGACCTTCTGATAGTGAGACACCATGACTCAATGAGACCTTCTTATAGTGAGACACCATGACTCAATGAGACCTTCTGATAGTGAGACACCATGACTCAATGAGACCTTCTTATAGTGAGACACCATGACTCAATGAGACCTTCTGATAGTGAGACACCATGACTCAATGAGACCTTCTGATAGTGACGACACCATGACTCAATGAGACCTTCTGATAGTGAGACACCATGACTCAATGAGACCTTCTGATAGTGAGACACCATGACTCAATGAGACCTTCTGATAGTGAGACACCATGACTCAATGAGACCTTCTGATAGTGAGACACCATGACTCAATGAGACCTTCTGATAGTGAGACACCATGACTCAATGAGACCTTCTGATAGTGAGACACCATGACTCAATGAGACCTTCTTATAGTGAGACACCATGACTCAATGAGACCTTCTGATAGTGAGACACCATGACTCAATGAGACCTTCTGATAGTGAGACACCATGACTCAATGAGACCTTCTGATAGTGAGACACCATGACTCAATGAGACCTTCTGATGTGAGACACCATGACTCAATGAGACCTTCTGATAGTAAAGACACCATGACTCAATGAGACCTTCTGATGTGAGACACCATGACTCAATGAGACCTTCTGATAGTGAGACACCATGACTCAATGAGACCTTCTGATAGTGAGACACCATGACTCGGTCATGGGAAGCTTTAACTCTAACTTTTAACTAATGTTGCATCTATAAACAGAGACCAAGACAGTTCAATAAAACATGCTCATTCAGAACGATGGCATCCCAAAACAGAATACTGTTCATCATCACAAGAAACTGCCTGCGGGAGCAGAGTGGCCAGCAGAGGGCGTCTTACCCAGCCTGTCGATGAAGCTTTTCATGTGGAGGTTGAGGGGGTGGATGACGGCGCCTCCCGTCTCATATTCTTCATCTCCGATCTTCACGGTGGCCAGGCGGCCTCCCACGCTGCCCGGCTCAAACACATCGATCTTCACCGCCGCTCCGAACTCCTGTCGCAGGAAGTAGGCGGCTGCTGTTCCTCCAATCCCTGCTCCTACCACAGCTGGAAAAAGCACCAATACTAATAACTAGGGCTGTCAGTTTATCGCGATAATTAGATTAATTGATTACACAGCAAATTATCGCGTTATGAAAATTAACTCAAAATTCATTAAAAGATAATAATAATAATGTTTTTTTATTTTAATATGGCCATTTGCATGTTCTTGGCATCTGATTCTAGGGACATCTATGGATCTCAGGGAATGTATTCCCAGTGTCAGAAATACTGTGTCTGTTACTAGGCTTGAGCAAATTCTAATTGTAATGAATCAAATGAGAATATCAATAACTTTTTTTTTAATCTTTGACTGTGAATAACACCATGCTAAAATGTACCAGACCTGAAAAATCTAATCTATCTATGAATAAATGGAAGATGATTAAACAGAAGGTTTTGTAGATACAGTACTGAATTCTGCCATCCGGACACATGCCATTTGAAATATGATTATAGAATATAGAATATCAGGCCTAAAATGGTTATGCGATTAATTAATTACAAATCCTGTAATTAATTAGATAAAAAAATGTAATCGCCTGACAGCACTACTAATAACTGATCAATCATAAGCCCCGCCTACCTTGGCAACAGCTTGGCGACTGCCTTGGCTATATTTTGACAAACATCAAGCAATTATTTTCTACTATATGGAGAGTACATGGATGTTTTGCAGCGGAGTATGTTTAATAGATATTTAAAGTATGTTTAAAATATATTTAAAAGTATGTTTAAAAGATGTACCTGAGGAACAGGGTGTTGTTTCATTCCCTAAACTAAAGCATAAATGTCAATATTGGTTATTGGGGAAGACCTCAAAGGGACAGGCAGGGACGTCGCAACCAGGCAGGGATGTCAGATATCGGTCTCTCTAACGCTCTCTCTCTAGTGGTCTCTCTAACGCTCTCTCTCTAGTGGTCTCTCTAACGGTCTCTCTCTCTAGTGGTCTCTCTAGCAGTCTCTCTCTCTAGAACGGTCTCTCTCTCTAACGGTCTCTCTAGCGGTCTCTCTCTCTAGTGGTCTCTCTAGCAGTCTCTCTCTCTAGAACGGTCTCTCTCTCTAACGGTCTCTCTAACGGTCTCTCTCTCTAACGGTCTCTCTCTCTAGCAGTCTCTCTCTCTAGAACGGTCTCTCTCTCTAGCGGTCTCTCTAGCGGTCTCTCTCTCTCTAACGGTCTCTCTCTCTCTAACAGTCTCTCTCTCTCTAACAGTCTCTCTCTCTAACAGTCTCTCTCTCAAGCGGTCTCTCTCTCCAGCGGTCTCTCTCTCTAACGGTCTCTCTCTCTAACGGTCTCTCTCTCTAGCGGTCTCTCTCTCTAACGGTCTCTCTCTCTCTAACAGTCTCTCTCTCTAGCGGTCTCTCTCTCTAACGGTCTCTCTCTCTAGCAGTCTCTCTCTCTAACGGTCTCTCTCTCTAACAGTCTCTCTCTCTAACAGTCTCTCTATCTAGCGGTCTCTCTCTCTAACGGTCTCTCTCTCTCTAACGGTCTCTCTCTCTAACGGTCTCTCTCTCTAACGGTCTCTCTCTCTAACGGTCTCTCTCTCTCTAGCAGTCTCTCTCTCTAGCGGTCTCTCTCTCTAACGGTCTCTCTCTCTAGCAGTCTCTCTCTCTAGCAGTCTCTCTCTCTAGCGGTCTCTCTCTCTAACGGTCTCTCTCTCTAACGGTCTCTCTCTCTAACGGTCTCTCTCTCTAACAGTCTCTCTCTCTAACGGTCTCTCTCTCTAACAGTCTCTCTCTCTAACGGTCTCTCTCTAACGGTCTCTCTCTCTAACGGTCTCTCTCTCTAACAGTCTCTCTCTCTAACAGTCTCTCTCTCTAACGGTCTCTCTCTCTAACGGTCTCTCTCTCTAACGGTCTCTCTCTCTAACAGTCTCTCTCTCTAACGGTCTCTCTCTCTAACGGTCTCTCTCTCTAACGGTCTCTCTCTCTAACGGTCTCTCTCTCTAACGGTCTCTCTCTCTAGCGGTCTCTCTCTCTAACAGTCTCTCTCTCTAGCGGTCTCTCTCTCTAACAGTCTCTCTCTCTAACGGTCTCTCTCTCTCTAACGGTCTCTCTCTCTAACAGTCTCTCTCTCTAACGGTCTCTCTCTCTAGCGGTATCTCTCTCTAACGCTCTCTCTCTAGCGGTCTCTCTCTCTAACGGTCTCTCTCTCTAACGGTCTCTCTCTCTAGCGGTCTCTCTCTCTAACGGTCTCTCTCTCTAACGGTCTCTCTCTCTAACGGTCTCTCTCTCTAACAGTCTCTCTCTCTAACGGTCTCTCTCTCTCCAGCAGTCTCTCTCTCTAACAGTCTCTCTCTCTAACGGTCTCTATCTCTAACGGTCTCTCTCTCTAACAGTCTCTCTCTCTAACAGTCTCTCTCTCTAGCGGTCTCTCTCTCTAACGGTCTCTCTCTCTAACGGTCTCTCTCTCTAACAGTCTCTCTCTCTAACGGTCTCTCTCTCTAGCGGTCTCTCTCTCTAACGGTCTCTCTCTCTAACGGTCTCTCTCTCTAACGGTCTCTCTCTCTAACAGTCTCTCTCTCTAACAGTCTCTCTCTCTAGCGGTCTCTCTCTCTAACGGTCTCTCTCTCTAACAGTCTCTCTCTCTAGCGGTCTCTCTCTCTAACGGTCTCTCTCTCTAACAGTCTCTCTCTCTAGCGGTCTCTCTCTCTAACAGTCTCTCTCTCTAGCGGTCTCTCTCTCTAACAGTCTCTCTCTCTAGCGGTCTCTCTCTCTAACAGTCTCTCTCTCTAGCGGTCTCTCTCTCTAACGGTCTCTCTCTCTAACAGTCTCTCTCTCTAACGGTCTCTCTCTCTAACAGTCTCTCTCTCTAACGGTCTCTCTCTCTAACAGTCTCTCTCTCTAACAGTCTCTCTCTCTAGCGGTCTCTCTCTCTAACAGTCTCTCTCTCTAGCGGTCTCTCTCTCTAACAGTCTCTCTCTCTAGCGGTCTCTCTCTCTAACAGTCTCTCTCTCTAGCGGTCTCTCTCTCTAACGGTCTCTCTCTCTAACGGTCTCTCTCTAGCGGTCTCTCTCTCTAACAGTCTCTCTCTCTAGCGGTCTCTCTCTCTAACAGTCTCTCTCTCTAACGGTCTCTCTCTCTAACGGTCTCTCTCTCTAACGGTCTCTCTCTCTAACGGTCTCTCTCTCTAACGGTCTCTCTCTCTCTAACGGTCTCTCTCTCTAACGGTCTCTCTCTCTAACGGTCTCTCTCTCTAACGGTCTCTCTCTCTAACGGTCTCTCTCTCTAGCGGTCTCTCTCTCTAATGGTCTCTCTCTCTAACGGTCTCTCTCTCTCTCTAACGGTCTCTCTCTCTAACGGTCTCTCTCTCTAACAGTCTCTCTCTCTAACGGTCTCTCTCTAACGGTCTCTCTCTCTAACGGTCTCTCTCTCTCTAACGGTCTCTCTCTCTCTAACGGTCTCTCTCTCTCTAACGGTCTCTCTCTCTAACGGTCTCTCTCTCTAACAGTCTCTCTCTCTAACGGTCTCTCTCTCTAACGGTCTCTCTCTCTAACGGTCTCTCTCTCTAACAGTCTCTCTCTCTAACGGTCTCTCTCTCTAACAGTCTCTCTCTCTAACAGTCTCTCTCTCTAGCGGTCTCTCTCTCTAACGGTCTCTCTCTCTAACGGTCTCTCTCTCTCTAACGGTCTCTCTCTCTAACAGTCTCTCTCTCTAACGGTCTCTCTCTCTAACGGTCTCTCTCTCTAACGGTCTCTCTCTCTAGCGGTCTCTCTCTCTAACAGTCTCTCTCTCTAACAGTCTCTCTCTCTAACGGTCTCTCTCTCTAACAGTCTCTCTCTCTAACAGTCTCTCTCTCTCTAACGGTCTCTCTCTCTAGCGGTCTCTCTCTCTAACAGTCTCTCTCTCTAACGGTCTCTCTCTCTAACGGTCTCTCTCTCTAACAGTCTCTCTCTAACGGTCTCTCTCTCTAACGGTCTCTCTCTCTAACGGTCTCTCTCTCTAACAGTCTCTCTCTCTAACAGTCTCTCTCTCTAACGGTCTCTCTCTCTAACGGTCTCTCTCTCTAACGGTCTCTCTCTCTAGCGGTCTCTCTCTCTCTAACGGTCTCTCTCTCTAACGGTCTCTCTCTCTAACGGTCTCTCTCTCTAGCAGTCTCTCTCTCTAACGGTCTCTCTCTCTCTCTAACGGTCTCTCTCTCCAACGGTCTCTCTCTCTAGCGGTCTCTCTCTCTAACGGTCTCTCTCTCTAGCAGTCTCTCTCTCTAACGGTCTCTCTCTCTCTAACGGTCTCTCTCTCTAACGGTCTCTCTCTCTAACGGTCTCTCTCTAACGGTCTCTCTCTCTAACAGTCTCTCTCTCTAACGGTCTCTCTCTCTAGCGGTCTCTCTCTCTAGCGGTCTCTCTCTCTAGCGGTCTCTCTCTCTAACGGTCTCTCTCTCTAGCGGTCTCTCTCTCTCTAACGGTCTCTCTCTCCAGCGGTCTCTCTCTCTAGCGGTCTCTCTCTCTAACGGTCTCTCTCTCTCTAACGGTCTCTCTCTCCAGCGCTCTCTCTCTCTAACGGTCTCTCTCTCTAGCGGTCTCTCTCTCTAGCGGTCTCTCTCTCTAGCGGTCTCTCTCTCTAACGGTCTCTCTCTCTCTAACGGTCTCTCTCTCCAGCGGTCTCTCTCTCTAACAGTCTCTCTCTCTAACGGTCTCTCTCTCTAACGGTCTCTCTCTCTAGCGGTCTCTCTCTCTAGCGGTCTCTCTCTAACGGTCTCTCTCTCTAACGGTCTCTCTCTCTAACAGTCTCTCTCTCTCTAACGGTCTCTCTCTCTAACAGTCTCTCTCTCTTTAACGGTCTCTCTCTCTAACAGTCTCTCTCTCTAACGGTCTCTCTCTCTAACGGTCTCTCTCTCTAACGGTCTCTCTCTCTAACAGTCTCTCTAACGGTCTCTCTCTCTAACAGTCTCTCTCTCTAACGGTCTCTCTCTCTCTAACGCTCTCTCTCTCTAACAGTCTCTCTCTCTAGCGGTCTCTCTCTCTAACGGTCTCTCTCTCTCTAGCAGTCTCTCTCTCTAACGGTCTCTCTCTCTAACGGTCTCTCTCTCTAACAGTCTCTCTCTCTAACAGTCTCTCTCTCTAGCAGTCTCTCTCTCTAACGGTCTCTCTCTCTAACGGTCTCTCTCTCCAGCGGTCTCTCTCTCTAACGGTCTCTCTCTCTAGCGGTCTCTCTCTCTAACGGTCTCTCTCTCTAACAGTCTCTCTCTCTAACGGTCTCTCTCTCTAGCGGTCTCTCTCTCTAACGGTCTCTCTCTCTAGCAGTCTCTCTCTCTAACGGTCTCTCTCTCTAGCGGTCTCTCTCTCTAACGGTCTCTCTCTCTAACAGTCTCTCTCTCTAACGGTCTCTCTCTCTAGCGGTCTCTCTCTCTAACGGTCTCTCTCTCTAACGGTCTCTCTCTCTAACGGTCTCTCTCTCTAGCGGTCTCTCTCTCTAACGGTCTCTCTCTCTAACAGTCTCTCTCTCTAACGGTCTCTCTCTCTAGCAGTCTCTCTCTCTAGAACGGTCTCTCTCTCTAACGGTCTCTCTCTCTAGCAGTCTCTCTCTCTAGCAGTCTCTCTCTCTAACAGTCTCTCTCTCTAACGGTCTCTCTCTCTCTAGCAGTCTCTCTCTCTAACGGTCTCTCTCTCTAGCAGTCTCTCTCTCTAACGGTCTCTCTCTCTCTAGCAGTCTCTCTCTCTAGAACGGTCTCTCTCTCTAACGGTCTCTCTCTCTAGCGGTCTCTCTCTCTAACGGTCTCTCTCTCTAACAGTCTCTCTCTCTAACGGTCTCTCTCTCTAGCAGTCTCTCTCTCTAGAACGGTCTCTCTCTCTAACGGTCTCTCTCTCTAGCGGTCTCTCTCTCTAACGGTCTCTCTCTCTAGCGGTCTCTCTCTCTAACAGTCTCTCTCTCTCTAGCGGTCTCTCTCTCTAACAGTCTCTCTCTCTAACGCTCTCTCTCTCTAACGGTCTCTCTCTCTAACAGTCTCTCTCTCTAGCGGTCTCTCTCTCTAACGGTCTCTCTCTCTAACGGTCTCTCTCTCTAACGGTCTCTCTCTCTAACGGTCTCTCTCTCTAACAGTCTCTCTCTCTAACGGTCTCTCTCTCTAACGGTCTCTCTCTCTAACGGTCTCTCTCTCTAACAGTCTCTCTCTCTAGCGGTCTCTCTCTCTAACGGTCTCTCTCTCTAACGGTCTCTCTCTCTAACGGTCTCTCTCTCTAGCGGTCTCTCTCTCTAACGGTCTCTCTCTCTAACGGTCTCTCTCTCTAGCGGTCTCTCTCTCTAACGGTCTCTCTCTCTAACGGTCTCTCTCTCTCTAGCAGTCTCTCTCTCTAGCGGTCTCTCTCTCTAGCGGTCTCTCTCTCTAACGGTCTCTCTCTCCAGCGGTCTCTCTCTCTAACGGTCTCTCTCTCTAGCAGTCTCTCTCTCTAACGGTCTCTCTCTCTAACGGTCTCTCTCTCTAACGGTCTCTCTCTCTAGCGGTCTCTCTCTCTAACGGTCTCTCTCTCTAGCAGTCTCTCTCTCTCTAACGGTCTCTCTCTCTAACGGTCTCTCTCTCTAACGGTCTCTCTCTCTAGCGGTCTCTCTCTCTAACGGTCTCTCTCTCTAACGGTCTCTCTCTCTAGCAGTCTCTCTCTCTAACGGTCTCTCTCTCTAACGGTCTCTCTCTCTAACGGTCTCTCTCTCTAACAGTCTCTCTCTCTCTAACGGTCTCTCTCTCTAGCGGTCTCTCTCTAACGGTCTCTCTCTCTAACAGTCTCTCTCTCTAACGGTCTCTCTCTCTAACAGTCTCTCTCTCTAACGGTCTCTCTCTCTAACGGTCTCTCTCTCTAACAGTCTCTCTCTCTAACGGTCTCTCTCTCTAACGGTCTCTCTCTCTCTAACGGTCTCTCTCTCTAACGGTCTCTCTCTCTCTAGCGGTCTCTCTCTCTAACGGTCTCTCTCTCTAACGGTCTCTCTCTCTAGCGGTCTCTCTCTCTAGCGGTCTCTCTCTCTAACGGTCTCTCTCTCTAACGGTCTCTCTCTCTAACGGTCTCTCTCTCCAGCGGTCTCTCTCTCTAACGGTCTCTCTCTCTCTAACGGTCTCTCTCTCTAGCGGTCTCTCTCTCTAGCGGTCTCTCTCTCTCTAGCGGTCTCTCTCTCTAACGGTCTCTCTCTCTAGCGGTCTCTCTCTAACGGTCTCTCTCTCTAGCGGTCTCTCTCTCTCTAACGGTCTCTCTCTCTCTAACGGTCTCTCTCTCTAGCGGTCTCTCTCTCTAACGGTCTCTCTCTCTAACGGTCTCTCTCTCTCTAACGGTCTCTCTCTCTAACGGTCTCTCTCTCTAACGGTCTCTCTCTCTCTAGCGGTCTCTCTCTCTAACGGTCTCTCTCTCTAGCGGTCTCTCTCTCTAGCGGTCTCTCTCTCTAGCGGTCTCTCTCTCTAACGGTCTCTCTCTCTAGCGGTCTCTCTCTCTCTAACGGTCTCTCTCTCTCTAACGGTCTCTCTCTCTAACAGTCTCTCTCTCTAGCGGTCTCTCTCTCTAACGGTCTCTCTCTCTAACGGTCTCTCTCTCTAACAGTCTCTCTCTCTAACGGTCTCTCTCTCTAACAGTCTCTCTCTCTAACGGTCTCTCTCTCTAGCGGTCTCTCTCTCTCTAACGGTCTCTCTCTCTAGCGGTCTCTCTCTCTCTAACGGTCTCTCTCTCTAGCGGTCTCTCTCTCTCTAACGGTCTCTCTCTCTAACGGTCTCTCTCTCTAGCGGTCTCTCTCTCTCTAGCGGTCTCTCTCTCTAACGGTCTCTCTCTCTAACGGTCTCTCTCTCTAACGGTCTCTCTCTCTAACAGTCTCTCTCTCTAACGGTCTCTCTCTCTAGCGGTCTCTCTCTCTAACGGTCTCTCTCTCTCTAACGGTCTCTCTCTCTAGCGGTCTCTCTCTCTCTAACGGTCTCTCTCTCTAACGGTCTCTCTCTCTCTAACGGTCTCTCTCTCTAACGGTATCTCTAACAGTCTCTCTCTAGCGGTCTCTCTCTCTAGCGGTCTCTCTCTCTCTAACGGTCTCTCTCTCTAGCGGTCTCTCTAGCAGTCTCTCTCTTTCCAGCAGTCTCTCTCTCTAACAGTCTCTCTCTCTAACAGTCTCTCTCTCTAACAGTCTCTCTCTCTAGCAGTCTCTCTCTCTAGCAGTCTCTCTCTCTCCAGCAGTCTCTCTCTCTAACAGTCTCTCTCTCTAACAGTCTCTCTCTCTAACAGTCTCTCTCTCTAGCAGTCTCTCTCTCTAACAGTCTCTCTCTCTAGCAGTCTCTCTCTCTCCAGCAGTCTCTCTCTCTAACAGTCTCTCTCTCTAACAGTCTCTCTCTCTAACAGTCTCTCTCTCTAGCAGTCTCTCTCTCTAACAGTCTCTCTCTCTAACAGTCTCTCTCTCTAACGGTCTCTCTCTCTAACGGTCTCTCTCTCTAGCGGTCTCTCTAACGGTCTCTCTCTCTAACGGTCTCTCTCTCTAACGGTCTCTCTCTCTAGCAGTCTCTCTCTCTAACGGTCTCTCTCTCTAGCAGTCTCTCTAACAGTCTCTCTCTCTAACGGTCTCTCTCTCTAGCAGTCTCTCTCTCTAACGGTCTCTCTCTCTAGCAGTCTCTCTAACAGTCTCTCTCTCTAACAGTCTCTCTCTCTAGCAGTCTCTCTCTCTAGCAGTCTCTCTCTCTAGCGGTCTCTCTAACGGTCTCTCTCTCTAACGGTCTCTCTCTCTAACGGTCTCTCTCTCTAGCGGTCTCTCTCTCTAACGGTCTCTCTCTCTAGCAGTCTCTCTAACAGTCTCTCTCTCTAACAGTCTCTCTCTCTAGCGGTCTCTCTCTCTAGCGGTATCTCTAACGGTCTCTCTCTCTAACGGTCTCTCTCTCTAACGGTCTCTCTCTCTAGCAGTCTCTCTCTCTAACAGTCTGTCTCTCTAACGGTCTCTCTCTCTAGCGGTCTCTCTCTCTAACGGTCTCTCTCTCTAACGGTCTGTCTCTCTAACGGTCTCTCTCTCTAACGGTCTCTCTCTCTAGCAGTCTCTCTCTCTAACAGTCTGTCTCTCTAACGGTCTCTCTCTCTAGCGGTCTCTCTCTCTAACGGTCTGTCTCTCTAACAGTCTCTCTCTCTAACGGTCTCTCTCTCTAGCGGTCTCTCTCTCTCTAGCAGTCTCTCTCTCTAACGCTCTCTCTCTAGCAGTCTCTCTCTCTAGCGGTCTCTCTAGCGGTCTCTCTCTCTAACAGTCTCTCTCTCTAATGGTCTCTCTCTCCAACGGTCTCTCTCTCTAGCGGTCTCTCTCTCCAACGGTCTCTCTAGCGGTCTCTCTTACCAATCCTGCGGGGGGGGTCTCGGAGGGGTGGAGTTGAAGCTAAGCCCCTCCTACCGGTCTGGCACAGAGCCAAGACCAGCAGGGTCTGAAAGGACATTCTGGAACCAATCATCACGCAGCAGCCGGGAGACACATCTAGACAGGACCAATCACAGAGAGAGAAACATGAGAGAAGACGTTAGCGTTGATCTGAAATCCTTCATCTATCTAAATTAATGTATGTTTATCCATTTAATTCATCTATAGCAGCGGTTCTCAAACTACGGGTCGCGACCCAAAGTGGGGTTGTGGGTAGGTATTTTTTACATCACAACACAACACATCACATAAAATAGACACATAAAAACATGTAAAAGTGGTGTGATATCATCATGTTAACCTATACCATTGCACAGGTAAGATGTGACATCACTTTAACCTATACAGTTATTTAAACTATTATTGGACTGAATTGTTCTACGCCTACAGAGAGATCATTACTAACGTCTGGGTGTGTCTCTGTGAATACAGGTCAAAGGTCGTTTACTAGCTAGAGACAATAGTAGTATTACTGGGCCTGTACAGAGAGTGAGACAATAGTAGTATTACTGGGCCTGTACAGAGAGTGAGACAATAGTAGTATTACTGGTCCTGTACAGAGAGTGAGACAATAGTAGTATTACTGGTCCTGTACACAGAGTGAGACAATAGTAGTATTACTGGGCCTGTACAGAGAGTGAGACAATAGTAGTATTACTGGGCCTGTACACAGAGTGAGACAATAGTAGTATTACTGGGCCTGTACAGAGAGTGAGACAATAGTAGTATTACTGGGCCTGTACAGAGAGTGAGACAATAGTAGTATTACTGGTCCTGTACAGAGAGTGAGACAATAGTAGTATTACTGGGCCTGTACAGAGAGTGAGACAATAGTAGTATTACTGGTCCTGTACAGAGAGTGAGACAATAGTAGTATTACTGGTCCTGTACAGAGAGAGTGAGACAATAGTAGTATTACTGGTCCTGTACAGAGAGTGAGACAATAGTAGTATTACTGGGCCTGTACAGAGAGTGAGACAATAGTAGTATTACTGGGCCTGTACAGAGAGTGAGACAATAGTAGTATTACTGGTCCTGTACAGAGAGTGAGACAATAGTAGTATTACTGGTCCTGTACAGAGAGTGAGACAATCGTAGTATTACTGGGCCTGTACAGAGAGAGTGAGACAATAGTAGTATTACTGGTCCTGTACAGAGAGTGAGACAATAGTAGTATTACTGGTCCTGTACAGAGAGAGTGAGACAATAGTAGTATTACTGGGCCTGTACAGAGAGTGAGACAATAGTAGTATTACTGGTCCTGTACAGAGAGTGAGACAATAGTAGTATTACTGGTCCTGTACAGAGAGTGAGACAATAGTAGTATTACTGGTCCTGTACACAGAGAGTGAGACAATAGTAGTATTACTGGTCCTGTACAGAGAGTGAGACAATAGTAGTATTACTGGTCCTGTACACAGAGAGTGAGACAATAGTAGTATTACTGGTCCTGTACAGAGAGTGAGACAATAGTAGTATTACTGGTCCTGTACAGAGAGTGAGACAATAGTAGTATTACTGGGCCTGTACAGAGTGAGACAATAGTAGTATTACTGGGCCTGTACAGAGAGTGAGACAATAGTAGTATTACTGGGCCTGTACACAGAGTGAGACAATAGTAGTATTACTGGGCCTGTACAGAGAGTGAGACAATAGTAGTATTACTGGTCCTGTACACAGAGTGAGACAATAGTAGTATTACTGGTCCTGTACAGAGAGTGAGACAATAGTAGTATTACTGGGCCTGTACAGAGAGTGAGACAATAGTAGTATTACTGGTCCTGTACAGAGAGAGTGAGACAATAGTAGTATTACTGGTCCTGTACACAGAGAGTGAGACAATAATAGTATTACTGGGCCTGTACAGAGAGTGAGACAATAGTAGTATTACTGGTCCTGTACAGAGAGTGAGACAATAGTAGTATTACTGGTCCTGTACAGAGAGTGAGACAATAGTAGTATTACTGGTCCTGTACAGAGAGTGAGACAATAGTAGTATTACTGGGCCCTGTACAGAGAGTGAGACAATAGTAGTATTACTGGTCCTGTACAGAGAGTGAGACAATAGTAGTATTACTGGTCCTGTACAGAGAGTGAGACAATAGTAGTATTACTGGTCCTGTACAGAGAGTGAGACAATAGTAGTATTACTGGTCCTGTACAGAGAGTGAGACAATAGTAGTATTACTGGTCCTGTACAGAGAGAGTGAGACAATAGTAGTATTACTGGTCCTGTACACAGAGAGTGAGACAATAATAGTATTACTGGGCCTGTACAGAGAGTGAGACAATAGTAGTATTACTGGGCCTGTACAGAGAGTGAGACAATAGTAGTATTACTGGGCCTGTACAGAGAGTGAGACAATAGTAGTATTACTGGGCCTGTACAGAGAGTGAGACAATAGTAGTATTACTGGTCCTGTACAGAGAGTGAGACAATAGTAGTATTACTGGTCCTGTACAGAGAGTGAGACAATAGTAGTATTACTGGGCCTGTACAGAGAGTGAGACAATAGTAGTATTACTGGTCCTGTACAGAGAGTGAGACAATAGTAGTATTACTGGTCCTGTACAGAGAGTGAGACAATAGTAGTATTACTGGTCCTGTACAGAGAGTGAGACAATAGTAGTATTACTGGTCCTGTACAGAGAGTGAGACAATAGTAGTATTACTGGTCCTGTACAGAGAGTGAGACAATAGTAGTATTACTGGTCCTGTACAGAGAGTGAGACAATAGTAGTATTACTGGTCCTGTACAGAGAGTGAGACAATAGTAGTATTACTGGTCCTGTACACAGAGTGAGACAATAGTAGTATTACTGGTCCTGTACAGAGAGTGAGACAATAGTAGTATTACTGGTCCTGTACAGAGAGTGAGACAATAGTAGTATTACTGGTCCTGTACAGAGAGTGAGACAATAGTAGTATTACTGGTCCTGTACAGAGAGTGAGACAATAGTAGTATTACTGGTCCTGTACAGAGAGTGAGACAATAGTAGTATTACTGGTCCTGTACAGAGAGTGAGACAATAGTAGTATTACTGGGCCTGTACAGAGAGTGAGACAATAGTAGTATTACTGGTCCTGTACAGAGAGTGAGACAATAGTAGTATTACTGGTCCTGTACAGAGAGTGAGACAATAGTAGTATTACTGGGCCTGTACAGAGAGTGAGACAATAGTAGTATTACTGGTCCTGTACAGAGAGTGAGACAATAGTAGTATTACTGGTCCTGTACAGAGAGTGAGACAATAGTAGTATTACTGGGCCTGTACAGAGAGTGAGACAATAGTAGTATTACTGGTCCTGTACAGAGAGAGTGAGACAATAGTAGTATTACTGGTCCTGTACAGAGAGTGAGACAATAGTAGTATTACTGGTCCTGTACAGAGAGAGTGAGACAATAGTAGTATTACTGGGCCTGTACAGAGAGTGAGACAATAGTAGTATTACTGGGCCTGTACAGAGAGTGAGACAATAGTAGTATTACTGGTCCTGTACAGAGAGAGAGACAATAGTAGTATTACTGGTCCTGTACAGAGAGTGAGACAATAGTAGTATTACTGGTCCTGTACACAGAGTGAGACAATAGTAGTATTACTGGGCCTGTACAGAGAGTGAGACAATAGTAGTATTACTGGTCCTGTACACAGAGTGAGACAATAGTAGTATTACTGGTCCTGTACAGAGAGTGAGACAATAGTAGTATTACTGGGCCTGTACAGAGAGTGAGACAATAGTAGTATTACTGGGCCTGTACAGAGAGTGAGACAATAGTAGTATTACTGGTCCTGTACACAGAGTGAGACAATAGTAGTATTACTGGGCCTGTACAGAGAGTGAGACAATAGTAGTATTACTGGTCCTGTACAGAGAGTGAGACAATAGTAGTATTACTGGGCCTGTACAGAGAGTGAGACAATAGTAGTATTACTGGGCCTGTACAGAGAGAGTGAGACAATAGTAGTATTACTGGGCCTGTACAGAGAGAGTGAGACAATAGTAGTATTACTGGGCCTGTACAGAGAGGGTGAGACAATAGTAGTATTACTGGGCCTGTACAGAGAGAGTGAGACAATAGTAGTATTACTGGGCCTGTACAGAGAGTGAGACAATAGTAGTATTACTGGTCCTGTACAGAGAGTGAGACAATAGTAGTATTACTGGTCCTGTACACAGAGTGAGACAATAGTAGTATTACTGGTCCTGTACAGAGAGTGAGACAATAGTAGTATTACTGGGCCTGTACAGAGAGTGAGACAATAGTAGTATTACTGGGCCTGTACAGAGTGAGACAATAGTAGTATTACTGGTCCTGTACAGAGAGTGAGACAATAGTAGTATTACTGGTCCTGTACAGAGAGTGAGACAATAGTAGTATTACTGGGCCTGTACAGAGAGTGAGACAATAGTAGTATTACTGGTCCTGTACAGAGAGTGAGACAATAGTAGTATTACTGGGCCTGTACAGAGAGTGCGACAATAGTAGTATTACTGGTCCTGTACAGAGAGTGAGACAATAGTAGTATTACTGGGCCTGTACGGAGAGTGAGACAATAGTAGTATTACTGGTCCTGTACAGAGAGAGTGAGACAATAGTAGTATTACTGGTCCTGTACAGAGAGTGAGACAATAGTAGTATTACTGGGCCTGTACAGAGAGTGAGACAATAGTAGTATTACTGGGCCTGTACAGAGAGTGAGACAATAGTAGTATTACTCGTCCTGTACAGAGAGTGAGACAATAGTAGTATTACTGGGCCTGTACAGAGAGTGAGACAATAGTAGTATTACTGGGCCTGTACAGAGAGTGAGACAATAGTAGTATTACTGGGCCTGTACTGAGAGTGAGACAATAGTAGTATTACTGGTCCTGTACAGAGAGTGAGACAATAGTAGTATTACTGGTCCTGTACAGAGAGTGAGACAATAGTAGTATTACTGGGCCTGTACAGAGAGTGAGACAATAGTAGTATTACTGGGCCTGTACAGAGAGTGAGACAATAGTAGTATTACTGGTCCTGTACAGAGAGAGTGAGACAATAGTAGTATTACTGGGCCTGTACAGAGAGTGAGACAATAGTAGTATTACTGGTCCTGTACAGAGAGTGAGACAATAGTAGTATTACTGGTCCTGTACAGAGAGTGAGACAATAGTAGTATTACTGGTCCTGTACAGAGAGTGAGACAATAGTAGTATTACTGGGCCTGTACAGAGAGAGTGAGACAATAGTAGTATTACTGGGCCTGTACAGAGAGTGAGACAATAGTAGTATTACTGGGCCTGTACAGAGAGTGAGACAATAGTAGTATTACTGGTCCTGTACAGAGAGTGAGACAATAGTAGTATTACTGGTCCTGTACAGAGAGTGAGACAATAGTAGTATTACTGGGCCTGTACAGAGAGTGAGACAATAGTAGTATTACTGGTCCTGTACAGAGAGTGAGACAATAGTAGTATTACTGGGCCTGTACACAGAGTGAGACAATAGTAGTATTACTGGGCCTGTACAGAGAGTGAGACAATAGTAGTATTACTGGGCCTGTACAGAGAGTGAGACAATAGTAGTATTACTGGTCCTGTACAGAGAGTGAGACAATAGTAGTATTACTGGGCCTGTACAGAGAGTGAGACAATAGTAGTATTACTGGGCCTGTACAGAGAGTGAGACAATAGTAGTATTACTGGGCCTGTACAGAGAGTGAGACAATAGTAGTATTACTGGTCCTGTACAGAGAGTGAGACAATAGTAGTATTACTGGGCCTGTACTGAGAGTGAGACAATAGTAGTATTACTGGTCCTGTACAGAGAGTGAGACAATAGTATCTACTATCTATTGTCTGATGTAGGCTACAATGCTACATATTAAACTACTAAATAAATGGATAATCAGAGTGATAGTCTACCGTCTATTGTGTAATTCAGAGATGTGTTTCCAAACACATTACATGTTAGAAAATAGTTACTGAAAACATGAGAAGAGACACGTTTGATGTGAATGAAATGTTCAAATGAAATGAGATTTTCTAAAACAATGTGTGCCATACTCCAGAGGGTATAGTTAAATAAGAAGAGAGATTTGGGTGGTCGAACCTAGTTTGCTAGTAGTTAGTCAATTAGCTTTCTAACCAAGTAGGGTCCATTTGATAGATTTGGTAGTTTATAGCTAAACATTTAAGCTAATGCTAACCACGCCATACTCCGTACACATTTTTCTGTGGTGTGACAAACTCAGAACTTTAATGTACATAATACTAAATACATGGAGAGTGATACTCTACTGTGTTTAATGTACATAATAATAAATACATTAGAGAGTGATATGTAGGCTATACGTTTGCGATGCTGTCCAAGTGTACTGTATGTGAGTCATGTTGTCATTGTATCATGTGTGTCTGTGTCTGTGTTGTACTGTGTTCTGTATGTGAGGTCATGTTGTCATTGTACCATGTGTGTGTTGTAGTATATACTGTAGCATGTGAGGTCATGTTGTCATTGTACCATGTGTGTGTTGTAGTATATACTGTAGCATGTGAGGTCATGTTGTCATTGTACCATGTGTGTGTTGTAGTATATACTGTAGCATGTGAGGTCATGTTGTCATTGTACCATGTGTGTGTTGTAGTATATACTGTAGCATGTGAGGTCATGTTGTCATTGTACCATGTGTGTGTTGTAGTATATACTGTAGCATGTGAGGTCATGTTGTCATTGTACCATGTGTGTGTTGTAGTATATACTGTAGCATGTGAGGTCATGTTGTCATTGTACCATGTGTGTGTGTTGTAGTATATACTGTAGCATGTGTGTCTGTTGTCCTGTCTACTGTATGTGAGTCATGTTGTCATTGTACCATGTGTGTGTTGTAGTATATACTGTAGTGTGAGGTCATGTTGGCTCTGTGTCTGTGTCTGTAGTGTGTCACTTTGTTTGTTTAACTCACCGTTTCCAGATCCAGCAGGTTGAGAATGAAGGCTGAATGTTTAACAGGTTAAAACTCTCTGCTGGTTGATGTGTTGAAAGTTGGTCTGTTGGTCTAAAACGTGCAGGTCAACCTGGTTACTTTAGTTTGTGGTGGAAACCTACGAGTGTGATGATGATGATGATGATGATGATGGTCCAGTTTCTCCGAGTTTGTAATGAAGTCGAGTCGCTCAGAAAACCAACCACACAATCAAACACTTCCGGTCACGTGGAGCTGTCAGGCTTCACAATAAGAGTCCCTGTCCCCGTCTTTATCCCCCACTCATTTTAACAACGGTCACAAAAGGTCATGCATGTAGCCGTATTGCTATTGTAAGACAAGAAGTTGTTCTTATTAATTAATTAATGTATTATTCATCACCCAAATTCCCAAAGGAAGTGCGCATAGGCGCTTCACCAAAACAAACCACATGAGGGCGCTCCGCTCCATATAACAATATTGATTGATTGATTGATTGAACATTTTATTAACAGATTGCAGAATGGGTACAATACAGTACAGCTCAATACACACAATTGTCTTAAGGGGATGCAGACCAGAGAAAGACTTTCATCTTGTTTACATCAGGGTCCCCCATTTTCAATTCATCATAATAACATATATGACATACAGATATACAGATAGACAGTACTGCTACATCTATACATTTATGACATACCAGATTTACAAATACAGTACTGTTTGTGATACAAGAAGAGTTTAAAAAAGAGTGTATATACATTTGACGAATAAACTGTACATTGGAGGAGGTTGGGTGGGCGGGGTGGGGGGCACTGTACATTGGAGGAGGTTGGGTGGGTGGGGTGGGGGGCACTGTACATTGGAGGAGGTTGGGTGGGCGGGGTGGGGGGCACTGTACATTGGAGGAGGTTGGGTGGGTGGGGTGGGGGGGACTGTACATTGGAGGAGGTTGGGTGGGTGGGGTGGGGGGGACTGTACATTGGAGGAGGTTGGGTGGGTGGGGTGGGGGGGACTGTACATTGGAATATCGACATCATGGATTATTGACATCACTGTCAATAACAGAACATTAAGCAGTTTACATGAACAACATGAAAACTAGTAAATAAAACACACACAAAAAAGACTGAAAGAAAAAACAAATCCCCCAGAGGTACACTTTACAGGGATGAAAGGATTATTCTGTTCATTCATAAACATCTAATTATCTTTTACACTTAAGAGTCCATTAGTGAATTTATATAATGTAAGACATCTAATAGTGAATTAAAGAGACAGATATTAATTTATATAATAAACTACACATATAAATAATATTTAAAAAGGGCTCGACGTCTGAAAGTAAACGGAACCGGAAATTGGATCAAAAACAGTACCGGAAGAAAGGCGGAAGTGACGTGTGTGCGCGGCGTGTGTGTTGGAGCTGAGCACGCTGCTGAACTGTGTCCGAGGTGACCTTCTGTCGTCTGGAACCGGAGCGGAGGATTATTATTTTTAATCTAATTATTATTCATGGTAGAAATATAATATATCTACATTTAAACAGAGAGCAGAGCTGATCATCATCATGGCGGAAGCTCACCAGACGCGCATGCAGGCTGTGGTGGAGGGGATGGTCCAGGACTTGGAGCAGAACCACATCCGCAAGATGCAGGTTGGTGGTTCTGAACCCTGGTGCACCACCTCTTTACAACATGGTCTCCAGCATGATGGTGACTAGTACAGCTAGGGTGCTGCCTCCTCTCACTAGGCAGCACCCCCCCCCCCCAATGTACAGTAAATGACCAAGTATGGTCTTGTCAATATTCCAATGTACAGTTTTGCTTGTTCAGTTGTACAGTGTCCCCCGCCCCACACACTCCTCCTACCCCCCCCCCCAACCTCCTCCAATGTACAGTTTCTATGTCAAATGACTCCCTTTTTTAGACTCTTTTTGTATCACAAACAGTACTGTATTTGCAAATCTGGTATGTCATAAATTTATAGATGTAGCAGTACTGTCTATCTGTATGTCATGTATGTCATATATGTTATGATGAATTGAAAATGGGGGACCCTGATGTAAACAAGACGAAAGTCTTTCTCTGGTCTGCATCCCCTTAACAATTGTATGTATTGAGCTGTACTGTACTGTATCCATTCAATCAATCAATCAAGCAGGGCGGTCCACCTCTTTACAACATGGTCTCTATGATGGTGACTAGTACAGGGTACTGCCTCCTCACCAGGCAGGGCGGTCCACCTCTTTACAACATGGTCTCTATGATGGTGACTAGTACAGGGTGCTGCCTCCTCTCACCAGGCAGGGCGGTCCACCTCTTTACAACATGGTCTCTATGATGGTGACTAGTACAGGGTACTGCCTCCTCACCAGGCAGGGCGGTCCACCTCTTTACAACATGGTCTCTATGATGGTGACTAGTACAGGGTACTGCCTCCTCACCAGGCAGGGCGGTCCACCTCTTTACAACATGGTCTCTATGATGGTGACTAGTACAGGGTGCTGCCTCCTCACCAGGCAGGGCGGTCCACCTCTTTACAACATGGTCTCTATGATGGTGACTAGTACAGGGTGCTGCCTCCTCTCACCAGGCAGGGCGGTCCACCTCTTTACAACATGGTCTCTATGATGGTGACTAGTACAGGGTACTGCCTCCTCTCACCAGGCAGGGCGGTCCACCTCTTTACAACATGGTCTCTATGATGGTGACTAGTACAGGGTGCTGCCTCCTCTCACCAGGCAGGGCGGTCCACCTCTTTACAACATGGTCTCTATGATGGTGACTAGTACAGGGTGCTGCCTCCTCTCACCAGGCAGGGCGGTCCACCTCTAGCCTCTAAAACACGATACATGTCCTTTTCCAAACCAGGAGGCTCACAGTTTAATCATAATATGTTCTACTAAGGAAATGGTTGGAAACAGAAAAAACAGGAAGGTTTCAAGATACAGTTAGGCAGCTCAGTGGTCACCAGTACCAAATCAGTGGTGTATCTAAGGGTGTACACAGGGGGCGAAATTAACTTTTTGACTCACCGGCCAGTGGCGGGTAGATGGGAAGAATCTACCCGCCAAGCATATTTCTTACCTGCCAACTTTTTTTTGATTAAAAAAATTATTATTATTATTTTATATACATTTTTTTTTAATAAAATATATATATTATATAATCATACTTGTAGTTGTATTATCTGCGAGACATCGCCACCTCGCTGTCTGCAAACAGCTCCACTGTCTGTGTGTATACTCAGTGGCCTCCAGCTCCAGCAAGGATTCTCCGGCGCTGCAGCTGGACCCTAAACTCTTACATTCAGCATGAAAGGATTCTCCTGCGCTGCACCTCGACCCTATTCAGCAGCCCTCATGCGATGTAAGCCAGGGGCTCGAATACGCATGTTGTAGGACATTGATGTCAGGAGCTATCTGTAGCTACTGCTGGATGGCGTTGGGACAACGCCTCTGAACTATTTAGTTTACTGGGACATTTCGTAGTGACTAGTGAGCTAACATGAGCTACCTAGCCAACGGAGGTATTATGCACTGGACACTTGCTGGAGCAGTTGTTGATGTCGGGAGCTATCAGTAGCTAGCCAGCTGGATAACGGTACACAATGCCTCATGTATTAAACTAAAAGTGAATAGTTCACTGGGTCATTTTGTAACAGTAGCTAACATCAGCTCACGGAGGTCCCTCTGACTAGACTAACGTCAGTCACGGTGACTGTCCTCTGTTTACATGCAGCATACAGAAACGGGTAGGGGTAGGAGCAGCAGCAGCAGTGCGCGGTGTACTGCATGTCTGTGCTGAGACAGCGAGTGAGAACTCCGCTCAGAATTGGATCATGATTTTCGGTTTTCACATGACTATTTGATTGCCCGCCACACGGCGGGCAGACCTCTCAGTGGGAGGCGCCAAACGTAAAAACTGAGCGCCAATGGCGGGTGGAGGGCTCTAGTTTCGCCCCCTGGGTGTACATTAGAAAACACACTCTCAGGGGAAAGCATGTCGAAAAAAGTAATAGCCAAGGTTAACAACAGAATCAAATTCCTAGCAAGAAATTCGAAATACCTGGACAGGAAAGCTCTTAGAGCACTTGCATGGGCTGGTTCAGTGTCATTTTGACTATGCTTGCTTGTCCTGGTATGACAGTGCCCCCAGCAACTTGAGAACTAGACTTCAAACTGCCCAGAACAAGCTAGTTAGGATAGTCCTGCAGCTCCCCACTCGTACTCACCTAGACCAGCCCCACTTCAACAGCCTGGGGTGGCTCAGGGTGGACAAGAGTATCCATGATACAACTATGCCTAGTCTATAGGATTTATAAATGGGAGGTGCCAAGCTACCTTCACAATTACTTTCAATATGTAAAAAAAACAAAACAATCATAGCCATGAAACCAGAGGTAGAGACACAAACATAGTTCCGTTTAGATTCAAACTAGGGCTGGGCGATATGGAAAAAAATCATATCGCGATAACGATATGATAATTTTATTTTATTTCTCGATATCGATAATTATCGAATTGTTATAAGTATAAAAAAAATTAAAAAAAAAAAAAAACATTTTTTTTTATTTTTTTTTTTTAACAGATGTATGTTTATTTTGCAGCAATTCTTTGTCATTGCCGCCATCTTTAGTGTTACATCCCCTCACACTCCAGTTCTCAGGCTGCAGCTGGTTTAAAAGCTAAAGTAAACCGGCTTCTCTGCTGGCTGTGGCTCCAGAGGAGTTGAACAGTTCTGGCTCTGCTAGTTTATTTTCGATCTTTTGGCGCTTTTTTGGTGGACAAACCACCGCACATGTGCACCGTGACTCGTGACTGGAGTCTAGTTCTGCTAGCACACATAGCCTACTGTGTACAGACGGTTTCAAAATGTATTTTAAATTAGAAAGCAAACAAAATAAATGGACAAGAGAAAAAGAAATCTGAATTTGGTCAGTATTGTCATTTGGACAAGCAAAGCCATTACTTTAAGTTGCAGGCAAGAAAGACAAGTCTGTCCACTGTCTCTGTTTTAAAGTTTTAAAACTGCCCTGTTGCAGGTAAAAAAAAAAAAAGTAAAAAAAAAAAAAAACGATTTTTCGATTTTTTTTTTATTTCGATATCGATTATTAAAATATATCGCGATATTTATCGTTATCGTTATATCGCCCAGCCCTAATTCAAACTCATTTCCTACAGCCAGCAGACCTTTCTTTACTCAGCAGCAGTTCTGTGGAACAGCCTGCCCAGCAGCATTAAACAGGCCCCCGGGTTAACTGGCTTCAAAAAGCATATACGATCATGGCTATCGGCATAGGAAAGAGAGGGTAGCATATTTTATTTATTATTCTTTTATCTTCAACTGTATATGTATCTTGATGTTGTTTTATGTTGATGTATGTCCTGTTTTTTAATACCAGGGACCATGATGGAAATAAGTGCTTGCATTTTATCATGTTTTTATCCCTTGGATGTCTCTAATCCACAATCAAATCAATCAATCAATCAATCAACGTACACCAGGGGTGTCTGGACAGATCTGTGCAAAGTGAAAATCACCACCACTTTAATTATCATCATAGCCTGGTTAATGAAAATTACCTACCTGGGCTCAATCTGAGAGGCAAATCTTTCCTGTGACAAAATGGCAACCAATGTAATAAAAAAAGTCAACCAACGAACATGTTTTTTGTAGGGGTGGATGGTATAAACGGTATGAATTTGTGCTACGGTATGGATTTTGATTATACCTTCATACCTTGTGACCGGTAGACTAGAGCAGCTAGTCACAGCAGTAGCAATGACGTTACTTGACGATTCACTCAACGTTTGCAGTGGTTGTTGCATAGTGTTTAACAGTACTTCTCCACTTGCTCACAGACCTTGTCATATAGTTTGGGCATTTCAATTTGGCTAAGGAGGCTGAGAGGAGACTTGCTTTAGCGCAGCAACGGGCTAACGTTAGCCATTTTAAGATAAATTAATATATACCACGATATATACCGTTACCGTCTATGCTTCAAATTATACCGTGATATACATTTTAGACCATACCGTCCAGCCCTACAGGATCTCCTCTGGTAAATAAAACCTTGAAGACTCTAACGGGAGCACTCATTCAAGGTTTCTATGCTTGCACCTCATGGTACCAAAGCACCTCAAAACAAACATAAAAAAACTGGTCAGACTACTGCTTGACCTTACTCCTAGAACCCACCTCACCCCTGCTGCCCACTTTGACAACCTAGGATGGCTTAGAGTAGACGACAGTACAGCAACTTGCAATGGGCCTGGTCTACAAGATACACTAATATATATATTATAATACATAGTTAATAATACAAATTAGATGTCATCACATTGTAATTTGTACTGGAATACTAAATACTGTCAGAACTCTACCCTGGTCATGTCACCCAGACCCATTATGTATAAAAGTGTGATGATGTCATAGTATTCCATTATAGACCGTTGATTATCATTGAATGACAACTGAGCTGGGATGCATCCTGGGAATATTATGAATAGAACTGCATAATGTATTAAGTGTTTTTTTTACCTAAATAAAAAATTATAATATTTCTTCATACTGAAACTAAAGTATATTCATTTTATATAAAGTATATTTCTATGCATATGTACTTTTCTGAGAGTATACTTGCAATGTATTTTTTGGTACTTATGTACTAATTCAAAGCACATGTTTAGTACATGTAGTGCACTTTAAGATAAGAGACTTAAGTTGTACTGGAGTAAACCTTACATAACATTTTTACCATTTTGGTAACCCAAAAAAGTATCATTTCAGTATATTTAAGCACATCTCAAGTACAACTTAAGTGGTTTAAATTTAACACAACTTTAGTATATGTTCTGAATACGTACGGTACAGGGTATACAATGTGTACTTTCAGAAAATATACTCATGTATACTTTTGTTTTTGAACTTGCATGTGTTGTTTCAGGGAAGATGTTTAGCTGCAGTGCTGACTTGTATGTGTTGTGTTTCAGGGAAGATGTTTAGCTGCAGTGCTGACTTGTATGTGTTGTGTTTCAGGGGAAGATGTTTAGCTGCAGTGCTGACTTGTATGTGTTGTGTTTCAGGGGAAGATGTTTAGCTGCAGTGCTGACTTGTATGTGTTTCAGGGAAGATGTTTAGCTGCAGTGCTGACTTGTATGTGTTGTGTTTCAGGGGAAGATGTTTAGCTGCAGTGCTGACTTGTATGTGTTGTGTTTCAGGGGAAGATGTTTAGCTGCAGTGCTGACTAGGGCTGACCTTCGAAGCTTTTTTTGGCAATCGAAGCTTCGGGGCCGAGCTTCGATTTTAATTCGAAGCTTCGAAAAAAAATTAAAAAAAAATTAAAAAAAATATTTTTTTTTAATATTTTTTATTGATTTTTTTTTTTTTTTTTTTATCTTATGTTGTGGGACTTGTACAGCACTTTCGTAAACGTTGTTGTTTTTAAATGTGCTCTATAAATAAAGTGGGTTGGATTAATTAATTAAGTAGCCCCTTTCGTGACTGACGCATCCAACAAGGTTTCACTCGGCTGTGTGATTTAATTCAAGGTGGATCGCTGTTGTCGTTTGAACAACTTCAGATTTCATGGGAACTACCAATCCCCCAAATCAAGAATGTTTAAGATGAATGAAGTAAGATTTTGATTATTTGAAATATGGCCTGTGTAGACTAAACTATGCACAGAATTATGTCAGTCTACAAGGTCCGGATTCTACATGGTCCGGCAATGTAGACCTTGTAGACTCCACTACAGACCAATTATCAGTGAATGTTCATGCATTTTTAAGAAGGGCAACTTCCACAAAAAAACAAAGAACTCACCAAAACATCTCAGTAGCACCTTATCTAAATGTTATATTTCATATATGGAGATTCATATTTATTTATGTATTGCATGCATTTCTACATTTTATTTCCTATTTTGTTTATTCATCCCAGTATCTTTCTTTCTTATGTGTGGAATTCTACAAGGTGCGCGCACACACACACACACACACACACCTACACACACACCTACACACACACACACATACACACACTTACATTTAGTCATTTAGCTGACGCTTTTATCCAAAGCGACTTACAAGTTCTGTACGACAAGACAGCAAGAAGGGTACAACTCTATCAGCTGAGTAACAATGTTCATCAAAGTGTTGCGTGTTACAGTGTAGGTTAGTTTATTAGGACAAGTGCATGACAGTAAGGTTAGTCACGGTTAGATTTTTTTTTTTTTTTTTTTTTATCATTTCAGAAGAAGTGAGTCTAGTCGACTAGATTGGACGGGATTCGGCTGTCCTAACTGGGATGGGTAGTTCACACACACACACACACACACACACACACACACACACACACACACACACACACACACAAATCGAAGTAAAAAAAAAAGAAAAAGTGAAAACTTTTTTTGAAAAAAAAATTAATTTTTATATTTTTTTTACTTCAATTTTTTTTTAATGTTAGAAGCTTGTGCCATCGAATCGAACGTTCGAAGCTTCGAAGCATTTAAGACAGCCCTAGTGCTGACTTGTATGTGTTGTTTCAGGGAAGATGTTTAGCTGTAGTCCTGACTTGTATGTGTTGTGTTTCAGGGGAAGATGTTTAGCTGCAGTGCTGACTTGTATGTGTTGTTTCAGGGGAAGATGTTTAGCTGCAGTGCTGACTTGTATGTGTTGTTTCAGGGGAAGATGTTTAGCTGCAGTGCTGACTTGTATGTGTTGTTTCAGGGGAAGATGTTTAGCTGCAGTGCTGACTTGTATGTGTTGTTTCAGGGGAAGATGTTTAGCTGCAGTGCTGACTTGTATGTGTTGTTTCAGGGGCAGATGTTTAGCTGCAGTGCTGACTTGTATGTTGTTTCATGGAAGATGTTTAGCTGCAGTGCTGACTTGTATGTGTTGTGTTTCAGGGGAAGATGTTTAGCTGCAGTGCTGACTGCTGTGGGAGTTCTTCCAGCACCATGTCGGAGGTCCACCAGTGCATCGAGCGCTGCCACACCCCGCTGGCTCGAGCCCAGGCCCTCGTCACCTCCGAGCTGGAGAAGTTCCAGGTCTGAACACCGTCACACATACATAGACTGCTTAGATGAATGAATATATATACGTATATATTTTTCCTTTTTTTTGCGATCAAATTATTATTATAAAAAATAAATAAAATCACATACAACAAGACATAACAGAACCCAACAATAAATAATATAAAGAACGAAAGAGCAATCGAATAAAAAAAAAAATATATAACAATAACACCTAAGGTCACAAGACAATATAATTTATAAAAATACAAAAGATATATATAAAAATTAAATATGTAAAAGAAATTATGAAAATACTAAAAGACGGTACCCCTCGCCCGCCCCTAGACCATGGACTTTATGCTATAAGAACTTTATAAGAACTTTATTTTACAATTTTCGGACTTTCTCTCTAATATTATGTCAAAACATGACAGAGCTTTGATCCTTGGTGACTTTAACATTCATGTGTGCTGCCCTTCCAAGCCTATGGTGTTAGCCTTTTACATCTGATTGACTGCTCTCCTGAAACAGGTTTTTCACACAACCGGTCCCAGCATCCTCTCTATTATTAACAGCTCCCTGGCAACTGGTACTGTTCCATCCTGCTTTAAACATGCAGTAGTCCAGCCCCTATTGAAAAAAACAAACCATGCCCCACCCACCCAGCACAGTAATTACAGGCCCATTTCCAAGCTTCCTTTTCTGTCAAAAAATACTCTAAAAGGTCGTTCTGTGCCAATTGTCTCCCTACCTGCACCAGAACAGCATCCTGGAGACATTTCAGTCAGGGTTCAGGACTGGCCATAGCACAGAATCAGCCCTCCCTAAAGTTTCAAACGACCTACTCCTCGTCGCTGACAACCGTGACTGCTCTGTTTTAACACTTTGGATGCCACACCCGAGATTTCTCGGGTTTACCTCCGACCGTTGAATGCCCATCACGAGATTTCTGTTTAAAAATAAAATAAAAAATGTATTAGCGTTCTGAAATCATATTGCATCAAGCGAGCCTACCGTTGGATATCCAGGCACCGCCGGCGCTCAGATGTGGAAAAAAGCGCCCCTATCGTCTCCCAGATGGTAAATCACCCTTTTGGAGTGGACTCAATGAAAGTGAATGGGAGAATGGATTTCTGACTCCACATTTTACTTCTCACTGATGTGACCGGGGTCTACCAGAGTTAATTCTGGAACCTTGGTGCCACGGCGAATATGTGTTCTACTGTACACACGATGGATCAATACAATTATTGATTTTTTCTAATGGCGATCGGAAATTGGAATAAACCATTTGGATACCATCTGATGTCAGGTAAGGAATCTGTGTTATCAGTCTTAGGACAATCGGACTCGTTTTCACGGAGATATAAGCGTTTCCACTATATGTGATATTGCTGTTTCACTGTATTTCCTGTTTCCATCAGGAAATAAGAGCAGCGATTATCAGCGCGCGGCACGAGCGTGCGTGCGCACACATATACTATCAATCATCTAGCGTTTATTTGAAAACGATTCATAAATAGGCAGACAAATGACAACGTTCTGGAATATTCCAGTAAAAGACGATTATCATCATAGGGTTGTTTTTTCCGCGAAAACTAGTGATTTTCAAAATGCTATCAAACGGAAATGAAGCGATAAAAAAACAATCTGCCTTGACAATGTTAACTGGAAAATGAGTCTTTGATAAGTGACGGGAAGATTAGACACATAGCCATAATTTAAAACATAGATTAGCCATAATTTAAAACATAGATTAGGCGATATTAAGTTAACACTTTAACTGCCGGGAAACGCTTTACAGCGTCATTCCCGGCCATGCTCAAGTTGCCGAAGGACGCTTTACAGCGTCTTTAATATCAATATTTCAAAAATCTGTGATCGGATTCATATTTCCCCTCCGCTGGCCTGATATCCACCAGGAGGACCCACTGAGCTCTCTGGCGGTTCAGGAGCGCCATCTGGTGGCCGATCGGCGCAATCGCCAAACAGGAAGTGCTATGGAGGTTGTGCTGGTCGGCCATATTACTTCCGGGCACTCGGTTTGGCTGCCGGCACTCGCTCGTCACAATATAATAGCGATCCATTGCCAATAACTCGATAAACAACATGATTTGGACGTATATAGTATTATACAAGCTGGAAATGGTTCATCAGGATAAACATCCCATAATCGAAAACTGTCTACACCACGCTGATCGTCCAACGGCGCGAGGAAGATCCGGTGAGATTCAGCGTTATTCTTGAACGTGTTCCATATAAACTGTTATGATGAACATATGACCCACACTAGATGAATGATATAACGCTGCCCACGGAATTATAAACGATCCCCCGCCCATCCGGTCATCATCAGATCATACGTAGATCATTCTAGAAGTACGTCCAATTGAAATTTTTTATTATATCGCCCCGATTGCCATCAAACTGTATTTCATCATCAATATAATGCATTTGGGGCTATAGATCACGTTCTGGAGAAAGCTGCAGAAAGAGATGAAAACATACTTATACATTAGACCAGGGGTGGGCAATTATTTTTCCCGGGGGGCCGAATGAGCAACTGAAAATATGTTGGGGGGCCGGGCCAAAATTCCAAACTCAATTATGCATAATATACATTTTATTTCTATATAAAAAGCAGTAAATGGCATTGTTTTGACCCCTGGTAAGAATGTATGTTATTATTTGGCAATTAAAAGGTGAGGTTAGCTTTCAAAAATAGAATTTATTCAAATAGAATTTATTTCCAAAATGATAAACAAAATGTGAAACTTTAATAACAAAGGGCATTTTGAGTTTCATATACTATTGAAACAAGGATTTTCTTAGCTTTCTAAAGACATCACTTCATCTTATAGCAAAAATAAACAAGACATGTCACTGAACTGTGTAAAGAAAAGTGTCCCAGTTTTGTAGCCTTTTTTACTTTACATGCCTATATTAAACATTTAAGAAAAAAAAATATCAAGTGTCCCATTTCACTTGTTATATTTCCACATTTTAGTGTTCTTCAGTTCTTTTTTGTTTCATTCAGTGTGAGAAATCCAGTCTCTGTTGAGCTTTAACAAGTCCATCAAAGTCAGGTTGCATGTCTGAGGTGGAGATGCGAAGCACAGCTGCCAGATGTTCATCAGTGAGAGAGGATCTGTACCTGGACTTGGTAAACGAGAATGAGAATGTCTGTTCACATATGTAGGTGGATCCAAAGAGAACCAACATCTTCTGAGCATGTCTCCTAAGCGTATATTGTGCGTGTGAACGTTGACATGAAAAAAAAAAAAAAAAAAATTTTTTTTTTTTTTTTTTATTATCATGTAATCTTTCGCGGGCCGGTCAGAATCATCCCGCGGGCCGGATGCGGCCCGCGGGCCGTACAATGCCCAGGTCTGCATTAGACCATACTTTACTATGAATATGTGAATGAAAAAGTTTAACGTTGCTACACAATGAACAATACATATAGGACTTTGAATGGGCCCTAATAATGGCAATGTAGCAATAGAATTAAAAAAGTTATAGCCATGCAAAGAAGGGGAACTTCTCCATAGACAAATAGAGCTGGCAACCCATGGTATAGCATGAATTTAACCTCCGGCACCCATAGTGTTAACATTGGAGTGGGTTTGGGCATCAAGGGGGTAAAAAGGAAAACATGGCGTGGCATCCAAAGTGTTAATGCTGCTTGACCTCAGCGCAGCTTTCGACACTGTTGATCGCACCATTCTACTAGATCGTCTCCAACATGGGGTTGGTGTCAGTGGCACTGCACTAGCATGGTTCTCCTCCTATCTCACAAATAGAAGCTTTGCTGTCAACATCGCCAACTGCTCCTCCCCCTCAACCTCCCTCTCCTGTGGGGTCCCGCAAGGGTCCATCCTTGGCCCGATCCTGTTCTCCCTGTTTACATGCTACCCCTGGGTTCAATCATTCAGAAGCACAACATCTCTTCATTGTTATGCTGATGGCACACAGCTTTATGTCTCTGTGAAACCTAACAACCAGTCTTTACTTAACAGTCTCATGTCCTGCCTTGATGATGTTAAATGTTGGATGGCACAAAACATTTTACAACTAAATGAAAGCAAATGTGACAAAATCCTATTCGGTCCCCCAGACGCTGTCACCACCCTTACCAACAGCCTTGGCAACCTGTCCTCCCTGGTCAAGCCTTATGTCAAGAACCTAGGTGTAATTTTTTATCCCCAATTTAAATTCGACAGACAAGTGAACTCAGTGGTGAAGGCATGTTTTTTCCAATTACGCACCATTACTAAACTCAAAGCCCTTCTCTCCCCTGCAGACCTTCAGAGAGTCATCCACGCCTTCATTTGATCTAGATTAGACTACTGCAACTCCCTCTATATAGGCATTAACCAGTCTTCCCTGTCCCGCTTACAACTGGTACAAAACGCTGCTGCCAGACTGTTGACCGGAACCCGCAAGAGAGACCACATCACCCCTGTCCTTGCCTCCCTTCATTGGCTTCCAGTACGCTACAGGATAGATTTTAAGGTTCTCCTATTTGTTTTTAAAGCCCTTAATGGTCACCCCCCCTCCTACATCTCAGACCTCCTATCCCCCTATTCCAACACCAGGTCCCTCAGGTCAGCCGATCAGAGGCTCCTGACAGTCCGGAGGTCTAACCTTAAGCTCAGGGGGGGCTGTGCCTTTGCTGTCGCAGCCCCTGCACTGTGAAACAGCATCCCCACCTCCATTAGGCTCGCCCCCTCGATAGATGCCTTCAAATCTAGACTCAAAAGTAAAAAAAAAACACTTCTACCTATTCCCCTATTTCCCGTTCACTGACTCATGCCCTGTTTGCCTGTGTGCCCGAGTTGTGATTGTTGTCTATATGTATCTACCCTCTGTACAGCACTTTGGTTGACATGCGTCATGTTAAATGTGCTATATAAATAAATCTGATTGATTCTCCCAGCTGCCGATGTCCACAAATTAATATTAGATTCCTGGACTTGTAATTGTATTTAAGGGGAGGTTCTTGTATGTGGACTCGAGTAAGAGTGTATAAAAGTCTGAAACGAAGCCCCTTGAGGTTGTTCTGTCTCAGATGAGTCTAAAAAAGGGGTGTCGATGTAGTGGCTGACCCCATGCGCCCTAAGCGCCGCTCTTAGTTGCAACACTACTGGGCCTCAGAACAATGACAGACTACAAAGGAACCCCCCTCAAACTGAACAGTGACATCTCCTTAGCAAATGATCTCAATTCCTTCTATGCGAGGTTTGAGGCTGTGAATAACAACACCAGCCTACAAACCACGGCAATGGGGGGGGGGGGGGGGGTCTGCTGATGGAGACTCAGTGTTCAGGGTAACAGAGCATGAGGTGAGACGGATCTTTAAAAAAGTGAATATCAGGAAGGCAGCAGGACCGGACGGCATCCCCGGCCGCGTCCTAAAAGTCTGTGCCGACCAACTGGCCCCGGTATTAACTGACATCTTCAACCTGTCCTTGGAACAGGCTGTCATCCCCACCTGTCTGAAGAAGTCCACCATCATCCCTGTACCCAAAAAATCTACGCCCGCTTGCCTCAACGACTACCGCCCTGTAGCCCTCACCTCCATAGCCATGAAGTGCTTTGAGAAGCTAGTGAAGGGCTACATCTGTTCCTCCCTCCCCATCAACCTGGACCCTCTGCAATTTGCATATCGCCCCAACAGGTCCACGGAGGACGCCATAGCCCATGTGCTGCACACAGCAGCATCACATCTGGACAAGAGGCAGGGGAACTATGTGAGAATGCTGTTCATCGACTACAGCTCAGCATTCAATACCATAGTCCCCTCCAAACTCATAGCCAAGCTCAGGGACCTGGGCTTGAACTATGACCTGTGCCAGTGGGTCTTGGACTTCCTGACGGGCAGACCCCAGGTGGTAAGAGCCGGCAACTGCACCTCCTCATCCATCACGCTCAACATAGGGGCCCCCCAGGGCTGTGTTCTGAGCCCCCTCCTCTACTCCCTGTACACACATGACTGCGTAGCACAGCGGAACAACAACACCATCATCAAATTTGCTGATGACACAGTAGTGGTGGGCCTGATCTCTGCCAACGACGAAAGGGCCTACCTGGAAGAGGTAGAGAACCTGTCACAGTGGTGTCAGGAGAACTGCCTCTCCCTGAACGTCAGCAAAACAAAAGAGATGATTGTGGACTTCAGGAGGTCGGGGGTCAAGGACTACAGCCCCCTCAGCATCGACGGGGCACCGGTTGAGAGAGTGAACAGTTTCAAGTACCTCGGAGCCCACATATCCGAGGACTTGACATGGACCACACACATTGACAGTGTTGTGAAGAAGGCACGACAACGCCTCTACTTCCTCAGGCGCCTAAGGAAGTTCCAAGTCAGTCAGAAGATCCTTAGGAACTTCTACTCATGTACAATAGAGAGCATCCTGACCGGCAACATCACCTCCTGGTTTGGGAATAGCACTGCACAAGACCGTAGCAGACTACAAAGAGTGACACGTTCAGCCGAACGCACAATTGGAGGGGGGCTTCCCACCCTCCAGAACATTTACATCAAGCGGTGCAAGGGGAAGGCTAAGAGAATTATTAAGGACTCGAGCCACCCGAACAACTGCCTCTTTGAACTGCTGCGGTCAGGCAAGCGATACCGGAGTCTTAAGGCGAGCACAGAAAGACTCAGAAGAAGCTTCTATCCCCAGGCCATCAGGCTGCTAAACGAACAATAATCGCTAAACGAACAATAATCACTATGCAACAACCATCAAATGCACACAGCACACACACCCACACGCACACACTCACTCAAACAAACAACACACTGCAGCACCCACTCTCCACACTTTAGATCACACAAACACACTTACACTTTATATTTATTGATAAAGGATTTGCACTACAACTCGTACACCTACTGTGAATTGTACCTAAATTGCACCTCGTCCCATTTCTCCATTTCTGCCTTGCACTATATAGTATTGTATATTAGTACACTGCACAGTATTGTATATTGTATGGTAACTACGTCTATTCTGCATCGAACATTGTACATATGTCTAAACTGAACACTGTGACCTCTTTTTTTACTTCTAATTTTACTATGTTTTTATTTCATACTTATCTTGTCTTGCACAGTCTCTGGAGCGCAACAGTAAGAAGCATTTTGTACAAAAGTATTCTGTACTTCTGTATGACAACTATTAAAGAAACTTGAAAACTTGAACTATCACCGACACCTAAGAAGGGATGATCCCCCCCCTTGAATGGCCCTTCTAAGGTTTCTCTCCAGGTTTCGGTGCATTTTTTCCTATTGCTAGGTTTTAGTGAGTTTTTCCTTACCTTCGTGTGGGGTATGTCTGGGACGTGTTGCATTTATTCTATTTAAAAATGTTTGGACTTTATGGTGTTCTTGTTTTGTTCTTGATTTATTGTGATGTTTCTTCTTGACTTGTTTAAAGAAGACGTGTCCGGCCCATGGGGACATTAACGTGTGTTGTCGGGCCTTACAAATACATTTGATTTTATTTGAAAAAGGGTGCTCCGGGAAGGTCATAATAATCTCTCAGGTCTTGAAACGCACGAAGGACGGTTCCATCATAAACATCCCCCAGAGTGTAGACTCCCTTCCTTTCCCACTGAGGGTTGTTAATGGGTCTATGCCCAACAAGTAATTGTTGGCTATGAAACATTGGGGAGTCGAGGTGCCACGGGTATTTGATAGTACAAGATCCGCCATGTTTATGGGAGATGATGGGACCAAATCCTAATTGGCATTTTCTAATCGAGGTGTTGGAATAGATTACATCCTGTAGTCTTAGTGGAGGTATCGTTAGGATTTTATCGATACTACTGCTTAACGGTTCGGTACTTTATCGATACTCTTATCGGTTATTTTTTAATTATTTTGCAAGAAAGAAATGCAATTAATTAAGAACAAAATCGACATTGCTTTATTATTTATAACTTTATAAATAAATATTATGAATAAATATTATTTCTTCAGCAACAGCAGCAGCAATGTTCTTTTATATAAAGTTAAGGGTACCGACCGAATCACGTCTGTACTACCGAGTACCGATTCACGTGCGATCCGCCGGTGCCGCATTTTTCTTTTGTGTCAGACTGTGTCAATGTTTCGTTTACAGCACACTATGAAGTGTGCCGCACGTTCATGTTCACGCGCACAATATACGCTTACCTAGGATTTAACTTGATTCAACAACAAATCAATCGGGGCAATGGCAAGCCGAAAACGGTTGCAGGTGTTGTTACACTTTACAAAGCTAGATGCAGACAACACTCCCTGCAATATTATATATTATATATGATAATAAATAATTTGAAGTTTGGATTTTTTTTTTACAACTGAGGTAGGTAGATTACTTTTTAGAGACTAAAGTACCGAAAAAAGGTACCGGTGGGTACCGGTATCGATTCACAGGTACCGGTATCTGTTCAAATGTGAAAGGTACCCAACCCTACTCTATTGGGTTTGTTTGGGTCCTATTGATGGGGCTTACTGGGGCGACAGTGGCTCAGGAGGTAGAGCAGTTGTCTGGTAATCCGGAGGTTCCCGGTTCGATTCCCGGCCCGCTCCTCCCGGGCAGCGTGTCGAAGTGTCCTTGATCAAGACACTTAACCCCTAATTGCTCCCGCTGAGCTGGTTGGCTCCTTGCATGGTTGCCTCCGCCGTCTGTGTGTGAGTGAATGGGTAGAAATGTGAGGAACAAATTGTAAAGCACTTTGGATAAAAGCAGCCATTTACCATTTACTTCACTGATGGTGACGGCTCTTTGGACCTCATATTGAGAGTTGACAGCAACAGATTCCAAATGCAAATACTACACTTGACATTAACTCTTTAATTAGAAATTAGCTCCTTAATGAGGAGGAGCAATAAGGAGGGAATAACACACACCTGGCCATGGAGCAGCTGAGCAGTTAAAAAGGAGGAGGCACATTAGAAACTGTTGGTTGAATTGGATGTAAATTAAATCTACACTTAAAACACGTTTTTATATCCCGTTAGCCTGGTGACGTTTCTAGATGTTTAAACCGCATTGAAATTAATTGAATCGCATTGAATAGACGAGTGGGTTAGGGTGAAGGTCAGACTGTGAGTTGTGTCACGTCCGTGTTTGTCTGCTCTGTAACACGCATGTGTCGCCCCCTACAGGACAGGCTGACCCGCTGCACCATGCACTGTAACGACAAGGCCAGGGACCTGTTCGACTCCGGGGCCAAGGAGCCGGAGGTTCGAGTCCTGATGGACCGCTGCGTGGGCACCTGCGTGGGCGACCACCTCGACATGATCCCCAGCATGACCCGGCGACTCAAGGACAACCTGGACGCCATCGACCAGTGAGCCTCCCTGGGAGACGGGCGTGGAGACGTGGCTCAGTGAAGAGGGGGGGGGGGGGGCTCCGTTCTACGGCAAGCAGCGAGGCTCATCTGTCGAGTCAGAGTGGATCGTGAGCAAACTGGCCGGCCAGACCACAGGCTGTTGAAGAAGCGGATATTCTAGTTGAAACGACTCGGACCTTCCGTGGGCTGAGAGATGAGACCAGGGAGTAGTCGAGTCATTCTTCTTAAAGGACCAGGCCAGTCTTTTTGACACGCGGGTTCCAAGTCAGTGTTGCGTTGATACAAAAATCAAGGTGCCCTTCTTTTTTTTCATCTGTTATTTTCTTCCGTTGCATCTGAAAATGTGTCTTAAACACCACATGAACCCATGAAAGGCGCCACATACCATGCATTTATTTTCCTGAAAATGGTATTGTGCCTTTTTATACAATGTCTAAAAAAAAAGGAGGGAATTCTTCCCCTGATACTGTATTACATCACAATGATACTGTATTACATCACAATGACACTGTATTACATCACAATGATACTGTATTACATCACAATGACACTGTATTACATCACAATGATACTGTATTACATCACAATGGCAAACGCTTTCAGAAAACAAGTGACGTATAAGATGTTTGCGTGGCGTATTAGTCTAATATGGTGACTTTCTTCAGTTTATGGGCTGTTTGGAGCATAACATTGAAATGAAGTGCGTTTAAGACCTATTCCTGCTGAGCCTGTAGCGCCCCGTGAGCGCCCCCGTGAGGCAGGCAGAGGAACTGGCTCAGTGAAACTCCTGTCGTACAGATAACTTATCAATACAGACACAACTGGCACTTGTTCTTCTGAATACTGTAACATACACGATGGTTCATGTAAACGCGGCTATTTCTACACTATTTATTTTTCAATGCTTCTTTTTAAAGATTGTCTTTGAGGCTGTCTACGTCGCAGGACTCCACTAACTCTGATTTA
This sequence comes from Notolepis coatsorum, assembly GCF_963971535.1. Taxonomy (NCBI): domain Eukaryota; kingdom Metazoa; phylum Chordata; class Actinopteri; order Aulopiformes; family Paralepididae; genus Notolepis; species Notolepis coatsorum. The sequence goes on from NC_140175.1 coordinate 111,937,485, forward strand.
GAAGGGAAACAAATATTTAATTTAATGGTATCCCATTTAATGGTTAAATGTATGCTGTTGTTATTGGTGCCCTGTGACGTCGCTACATGTGTGATGACATCACAATAGCAATAGCAAGCATTTATCTATTAGATTGCAGTCTGAATACATTTATTTTTGGTCTTTTATCACTCTTTAATATTGTGATATTATTCAGGGTACTCCAGTATTCTGTCTTTAATATTGTGATATTATTCAGGATACTCCAGTATTCTGTCTTTAATATTGTGATATTATTCAGGATACTCCAGTATTCTGTCTTTAATATTGTGATATTATTCAGGATACTCCAGTATTCTGTCTTTAATATTGTGATATTATTCAGGATCCTACAGTATTCTGTCTTTAATATTGTGATATTATTCAAGATACCTGAAACCTGAATATGATCTGGCTTCACTGGGTTTAATCTGTGTGAGTTCTGTTTCAGTGGTAATATTCATAATAATCTGTTTATTCATGTATACAGGAATATGGTGAGCAGGATATTAAGATGCACTTTATCCTGAATAAGACCTTAACCAGGATATTAGCTAGTATCTGGAATATTAATGTACATATAAGCCCCTTATCCTGAATAAGATCTTAACCAGGATATTAGCTAGTATCTGGAATATTAATGTACACACAGTTACACACCTTATACCTACTGTAATAAGACCTTAACCAGGATATCGTGGTTATAATGTAAGGTAGGGCTGGGAGGTATGAAGGTATACTGTCATGGATCCATGCAAAGGTATCGATCTGTACTACACTGTCGTCCACAACATATACATATTGTATATATATATATATATATGTTCCTTTCAGCAGTTTCAAAATATGTAAAATAAAATGTCAATTTTTTACATTTTAATCACATTGTAATTTGAAAGTCAATACCATAATTCTGTCAAAACTAAGACAAATATAGTGCAATGATGTCTTGGCCATATCACCATAGCAACCAGCACTCTCCTCTTGTCAGTTTCAGCCTCTCTGCTGTGTGTTTGCTGCCGTCAGTTCCAGCCTCTCTGCTGTGTGTTTGCTGCCGTCAGTCAGTTTGTTGTCAAATGTTCAGCAGTGGAATCTGTTATTATATGGACATTAAGCTGATGGTATAGTGGTGATTGTTTTATTCAAAAATATTAAAAGGAAATGCTAAAGCATTGAATCGTTTTTATTTGTTTTGTTTTTAGGATCCCTTCTCTCTTCTCTCAATCTTCCAGCCAGGGGAATTCAGTGGCGTCGCGTGGGTAAAATAACAGGGGAAGCCAAAAAAAAAGTATTAAAAAAAAAATTATTAAATATTTGTATTAATATTTTTTTTAAGTCAAGCAGTCACCATGTACACTACAGTATGGCTCGGCGGCCAGTCAAACTTTATTTTTATTTATTTAACAGATTGCAGAATGGGTACAATACAGTACGGCTCAATACACACAATTGTATAAGGGGATGCAGACCAGAGAAAGACGTTTGTCTTGTTTACATCAGGGTCATTAATACTGCTGGAGCATTGGTTCATTTTTGGTCCGATTTTTCCTTGCACGATTTTGCGCGCCACGTGGGAGCAAATTCGAGACACATATTCGGTGGCACTCACGGTCTCCTCTATGGCCGTGAATATTTTCACGCGGATCGGAATCACGGCGCGCCCGTGGGACACTTTTCCGTTTCGGCGAGTTTATTCCACGCTTGCGGCTTTCCTTTTCTAAGCATTTTTCGGGGCTACATGTGACTGAGTAAAAGTTGCGGGACGCCCAGATGTTTCCACGATAGAAAGCTTGCATGGATCCCATAATAGGCTCACTTAATACAGCGTTTTTAAAATCACGTGACATTTTCAGGGTCGCGAGCCGACCTTTTCCCCTCGTTTTCGATGATGGAAGTGATTGAGGAAAAGTTTCGGCACGCCGAGAGGTACCCGTGGATTTAATCTCACGAGGATCGGGGCAATATTCGGCCCGTGGGAGCAGTCACGGGTTAATACAATGTTCAGAGTGCAGAGGGGAGGTGTGCAGAGGGGATTCCACACTCATGATTCTTCTCACAGCCCCGTTTTAAACTTTTAGGGTGTGGCAGTCAGCTCGAATCTGATTGGCTAGGATCGGTTTTGGACTCTAGATACATGAATCACATGGTTGAGGCTGGAGAAAGAGACCTACCCCCTGCCTCCTCTCCTCTATAGCTGCAGTGAGCACAGTGAGTCTGACAGTGTGTTAGAGGGAGTGAGAAGGAGAAGAGGGAGACATTTAAAAAAAAAATAAAAAAATATAACACAGATGAAAAAGAATGTAAACTATATTAAAAAAAAAATTATATAATTTTTTTTTCATATTTCATATTTGATATGAATTCATATTTTAATAGGGAGGCCTGGCTTCCGTTGGCTTCCATAAGGATTCGCCACTGGGGGAATTAGGAATGTATTTCAACATCTCTCTCTGAGACATACATACATGTAGACATTAATATCTCTCTTGACACATGTAGACATTAATATCTCCCTCTGAGACACATACATGTAGACATTAATATCTCTCTTGACGCATGTAGACATTAATATCTCCCTCTGAGACACATGCATGTAGACATTAATATCTCCCTCTGAGACACATGCATGTAGGCATTGATATCTCCCTGAATGTAGAAAGTAAGATTGTCTTTAGTATAGTGGCACAGAGGCTAGCAAACTACCTAGAAGGGAATTGTTTCATAGACACCACAGTCCAGAAACCAGGGATCCCAGGGTTTGCCGGATGCATACAGTAGAACACGCCAGCATGATATTGCACCAGATGAAATCAGCCAGGATAGAGAAAGGAGATTTACATGTGGTATTTGTAGACCTGGCTAATGCATTTGTTTCCGTACCACATAGCCTTATTTGGAGTGCGTTTGATTTCTTTAGAGTGCCAGGGGTGATTGTAAACTTGGTGAAAGCATACTTCCAAGATATTAGAATGTGTTTTAGTACTACAGATTTTACAACATGCATAGCAGAGACTAGAGATGGACATTATGGCAGGGTGTACTATTTCCCCACTAGCATGCACAACGATGATGCAGGTAATTATTAGAGGTCAAGTGGGTAGTAGGTGGGGAGAGACGGCAGGGTGGGCTGCGCCTCCTGGTGGGGAGAGACGGCAGGGCGGGCTGCTGTAGCTTCTGCTTCTTCTTCTGTATTGGTGGTTGACATCCAGATGTGTTACATTACTACCATCTAGTGGTCAACATCAGTAACTGAAAAAACCCTTTCTTTACAATCATTCTTAGTAAATCTGTATTTTTCAAACATTCAGTTAAAATTACATTATTCCTTCCATCTTCTGCTGGATCCCCTCGACTGTAAACTAATAATAAAATTCAATTTGTAACACACTTTATATCTGTGACAATCTCAGCGCTACATGACCTAACAACAGTGTCATAGATGCAAAGAGTGCTCGTGCACTGGTCTCACTTGGCCACTAGGGGCAACATGGCTAAGTGTGATTGAATGACTGACTGCTTGAATGACTGAGTGAACGAGTTAGTGACATCACTGGCATCACACCGGAATCTGTGAGCCATCAGAAATGGTGACCTGACAAAAGCTCCTCCATTGACAAAGTTTACACACTGGTGGAACTTTAACCCCAAATTCAGTATCTGAGACTATTTGAATATTACATAATTCAAATAAATAAATATATACATTATAGAAATGCTGGCCTACTGAAAAGTATATTATGCACTCAATACTTGTCAGAGCTCCTTCTGCATGAATCAATGTGGCATGGAGGTGTGGTATAATATAATGTCCTCATGTAAATATACTCCCCTCCCCTGTATCCCCCTTACCTGTGCCCCCCCCCCCCTCTCTGTGGAATAAGACATTCCCCCCCCCTTTCTCCACAAACCTGTACCCCCCCCCAATTGACCTATCAAATGGGACCACACACCCCCCCTTGTTGAACTATATAGGGCTCCTCCCGACCACAATAGGGGTCTTCTTACCTGGGTCATTGCAGCTGATCACCTGGGGGAAGCCCTCAGCCATTCTCTCTATGTACTTACTATCTGTTTGGTTAATAAACCCTTGTTATTATCCAAACCTCGGTTGACTGAGAACATTCTTCATCAGGATATCTACAAATATCCCACAATTGGCGTCTACGAACTTGTGACGGACTCTTGCGTCCTCCCGGCGTGCTGTATTGTTTCAGCTATACAGAGAAAAGTGAGTATAATAGATGGTCGACCAAAAATGTATGGCAAGGAATTAAAACCTTCCCGCTTTTCTCTGTGCCAGGTGAATATTACAGAATGTTGTCAAATATTGAGATCATGGCTGAGTAAGAATAATGTGCATTAATATATCTGATCTGTATTGAGAATCGTTACCAGGGCGCGCGTGCACCTGGGTCCTTATCAGGCGGTTCTGAGAGGATGGGTTATATGTGCTATTCCCAAAAGTTTAGGCACAAAGGTTGAAGTGCTATTCCAGGTCGAGTTGGAGCTGACCAAAAGCTAAGGCACACAATACAGGTTGTTGGATTGCTAACCCAAGTCTAATTCAGACTGAAATATAGGCAACAAAAGGAGATACGTGAGCTTATTAGAGTGATATCATTGGAAAACGCTACTCTCTTAGAAACTATTCTGTGATTCTTTTGGCAAAGAGGCGGGAAGTTAGGACCGAGAAGCTGTTATAATCTAATTAGATTTAACAGAGTAACGTCATATATTCATAGATGCAACCTCAAACTAAGCTCACAACCTCTTCCATTCCTGAAAACGATGTATTTGGATTGAATTAACCAATTAATCATACAGATAGCGGGAAGGTGACCGGCGATGCCTCGGCAGTACGTGAATGTACATTTAACGGGACATTAGTCGCGGGTTGAAGGGACCGAGAGTATGATTAAAAGGTATATATAATCTAATATATCGCTGTTAAATTTCGAAGTTCAGGATTCGGTCGTTATGTTTTTTAAAAGACGATGTATAGATAGATCAAGGGTATAAATGCCTTGTCGCAGCAGAATGCTGGTCGACTAAACGAACAGCGATCCAATACAGACCAGGTATATACACACGTTAACTTTTATGTATTTTCGTTTGTTTGTCTGTTTTAAGTCTCGTTTGTATGTGCACAGTATAGAACCCGCCGCGGTGCTGTATTGAGTAAAGAAACCGACGGATAGCGCGACGAGCATAGGGAGACGAGTACCGTTATACAGAGGATAACATTGAGGTGCAACTCACGAGACAAACTAGGATAGTAATTTCCGGAATCAACAAAACCGGCCCACGGGAACGACCATTTGGGGAAGTATAGTTTTATCGTTTCAGTTTGTTTACGTTTCACATATGCACAGGCGCGTTCATTCGGTAACAAAACGCTGGTTTAGGAATTCCAGGCTATTGAGAGCTCGTAAAAAAAATACTGTATGAATTGCAAAGCGTTATTTCCGAGATGAATGGGAACGCGTGAACGTCCCATGGACTGATGACGTCATACAAAAGTGCGATATGAAACTATCATTGGGCGAACGGTAAGGTTTAATATGCCCGAGGCCGAAGGTATATGAAATCCACGTATAATATACGACATCAACACAACAGCTTTCCCCGGTGAGTATGAAAATCATAAATATAGATGCTTTGATTGATTGATTGAAAACTTTATTAACAGATTGCAGAATGGGTACAATACAGTACAGCTCAATACACACAATTGTTAAGGGGATGCAGACCAGAGAAAGACTTTCGTCTTGTTTACATCAGGGTCCCCCATTTTCAATTCATCAGGACATATATGACATACATGACATACAGATAGTCAGTACTGCTACATCTATACATTTATGACATACCAGATTTGCAAATTCAGTACGGGTTGTGATACAAAAGGAGTCAAGAAAAGGGAGTATATACATTTGACGTAGAAACTGTACATACACAACTATCATCTCAGTTACAGTAAATTACAACTATCTCAGATCACTTGAGTGTTTATGTTGCTTTAATTTACACATTATAAGTCACATAAAGCTAATTACAATGTCTGTTTCAGAATTATAATACATCTGTGGGCGTACCGGTCATACTGACCAATACGGGGAGCTAAACAAATGATGCTTGTGTACATATGCGATATGATTGATAAATGATAACACTATCATTACATCCTAGGATGGGATGGATGAGAACTAGCTGATGTTTTTGTTAAGCTCACAGACAATCAACAAAGAACCCACTCAAATGGTCTTAAGAGTGGAAAATTAACATGTGTTTTTATTTTCAGTCAAGCTCTGAGGCGAGATGCAGAGACCTACACCCAAATTGTATCACAAAAGACTGAAACTCCAACAATTTGCATGTCAACATGTGTGGAGCTGAAAGACAATCGATTGACCAGTTAAAACAAATCTGCATCCAAACACCCACATGTAAATTGTGTTTACAAGAAGCAAACAGACAATCAAGAGACAGAAAGGGACTGAGTTAATCTACATTAGAACAAAGCAGTTTGGAGCTAAAGGGAAATCAATTGTGAGACGATAGCAGACACTATTCAAGATGGGCACTTGAAACCCACAGGGTATGCCTACACTCTGACCACAGACTTGGTGGACCAACAGAGAACCACTTAGTTAACATGAATCAGACACAGGTGAAGAATTTGCAGTCATGAAAGGCACCATATTTCCCATACTAACAAAATAACATAACTTGCATGCTATCCCCTCCTTCTATTCTCTGCTTATAACCAATAACATGCATGATTCTTTTAACAAACTAATACATTTCCATGACTGCAAAATATCAACCACCAAAATTGAAACACAATTATCTAAATGTACAAGGTAAAGGTACATTGATCATTTAGCTGACACTTTTATCCAAAAGCGACTCACAGGTTCTGTATGACAGGACATCAAAAAGGGCACAACTCTATCAGCTGAGTAACAATGGTCATCAAAGTGTTGAGTGCTACAGTGTAGGTTAGTTTATTAGGACAAATGCATGACAGTAAGGTTAGCTAGGGTTAGAATAATTTGTATCAGTTGAAAGCAGGATAATCATTTACACAATGATTATCAAAATGCACAAGGTATATTAGAGGTAATTAAATTAATACTACTTAAGAGTAGACGAGAAAATGAATGGATGTATTTCATGCAAAATTAACTGGCTGCCTAGAATTTATGTTTTTCCCCATGCTAAATTATGACGAGCCACACTGAGGTGTGAGGAAAGCCAGAGAAGTCGTGACGAGGTAAGTATCCTGAGGTACACCCATCGCACGCATCCTGAGGTAAGATCAAATTAAATTTGACATCACAGATTATCTGATTCCATGCAAAGATCGGATCCAAACGATATCAAATGCACGATGGTATTACACAATGAAATGAATTAACCCTAAATGATTTTCCTCTGTAGCAGAAAGGCGTTGAATCATTTATGTGAGGAGTTTTCTAAGGCAGTTTTTATCATCCTCAGATCACAAATTGGTGAGAGGACAGGACGAGTGAGACAACGCGTGACCTGAACCACGAACGACGGCAGGACCAGGCAAAGAGAAACACAACCCAGTGACCTGAGCGACCCACGACAGCAGAGGACCACCAGGGATGCCGCCAAGGAGCTGCGGACACAACCAGGGCGACGACAACAACCGTGGAAGAACCACCAGCCCACACAACACAGACGTCCCCAAAGGAAGGGGAGCAGAGACAGAAAGGACGACATGCAGCCTCACCCCGGCGACCCGCGGCAGACCATCTGCAAAAGGGAACTGAAGTCCCCGACCATCAAGGTGGATTCCCATGACAAGATTGTCATCCGTGTGAGAGAGAGCGTCCTACAGACAGGCCACTACACCAGCAAACCCTCGCCCCTCTGGTACCGCGATGACGGGGAGCGGGGGACCAACCACCACACAGCACGTTCAAGACCACCCTACCGCCATGTCTCTAGGCCTGATAAAGGTCAAGCGTGAGCACAGTGGCAGACATGTGATGGTGGTGGAGAACAACATAGGCTCCAGGAAAAGAGTCTGCAAGGCCACTACTAGTATACTGCTACCGGTGACCCTTGACAAGGTACACAGGGAGTGGACGACAACCTCCTATAGGCCCCCTCTGAATGATGGAGGAGTGAATGTTCCCGACTGCATCGTCAAGAAGAGACATCATCAGAGCCCTGTGGACCATTGACCACATTATTATGTATTTATTTAAATTTTACTGCGTTACTGTATTACATCACATTTGAATTACTTAGGTTACAAAATTGTATTGTCAGACAAGAAAGAATCAGTTGGTTTATTCTCTCATAGAAGAGGACATGTAACGTTGTTGTTTTGCACCTGTATGGTGAACAGTTGATAATATATGCACTAGAATTACATACAGAAGCGATGCATAAGACGTTTTATCTCCTCATTTATAGAGAAGAAATGGAGAAAATTGCCTGATTCTAAGTAAAGACCAACAAAACTGAGGCAATCACAGATGAAAGTGACACTCAAACTCAGGTTAAATACAACTGAATCCTAAGTAATTTCATCAAGAATCATTATAAAATGTGCATATATATATTTTTGAACAGTTTCCCATAATCAATCATGTTAGTTTTATTAACCACCAGGTTAACGGTTGTTAAAAATGTTTTTGTACACATTAGCCTTATGTGTAAATCCTATTCCTAATAATTATGCACACAATTTTGTTTTTCACCCTGTGCACTCTGACCACACAGAGACAGTGCTCACATGTATGTAATAGTTTTATTACTATGCCTGTATGCACAACCATCACATTAGCTCCCCTGAGTCACGACATGAACGACTGAAGGTATGCCAAGATATTTGCACAGCTATAGCTTCTAATGATTATGTTAATTGTTGTTTGATATCAGAGTTGAGGACCACTCATTGATATAGGTATTTTAGGCGATTAATAAAAGAAAAGGGTGATATCTATTCCCACATCTCTGATATCAAAATAACACAGACCGCAGTCCAGTCGATCATGTCATGAATCATGTATATAAATAATACTATTTTAAACTATTAGGCCAACCAACAGATCACATTGGCCAAAATGTTCATTATTTTAATTGTTTTCTAGTTTCACTTTTACCTGTTCCAAACAATCCTGGTATATTATACATTAATCTCACCCACATTATAACAGAGAAAAGTGAGTATTGTGGTATAATATAATGTCCTCATGTAAATATACTCCCCTCCCCTGTATCCCCCTTACCTGTGCCCCCCCCCCCTCTCTGTGGAATAAGACATTCCCCTCCCCTTTCTCCCCAAACCTGTACCCCCCCCCCCCAATTGACCTATCAAATGGGACCACACACCCCCCCTTGTTGAACTATATAGGGCTCCTCCCGACCACAATAGGGGTCTTCTTACCTGGGTCATTGCAGCTGATCACCTGGGGGAAGCCCTCAGCCATTCTCTCTATGTACTTACTATCTGTTTGGTTAATAAACCTTTGTTATTATCCAAACCTCGGTTGACTGAGAACATTCTTCATCAGGATATCCACAAATATCCCACAGAGGCAAACAATATACTTCCTCAAGATTCTAATTTGTTGAGATGCACCGGTACAGCAAAGATATTCTTTTAACCCTTTCACTGGCACACTACAGAAGGTTAGCCCTTTACTATCAACTACCCTGCTGTTGTGTGGCAGTGAAAGGGTTAACCTTCTGTGTATTGTCGCAGTGAAAGGGTTAAACCCTGCAAACACTGTTGTATTTATTACGCTGCTGTTACTGTATCTTCTGTAAATCACTCTTCAGTCCAATAACACAATACCTCCAAAACATCTTTATATATAATTACACTCGTTTCATATTTTACATTTTCTATTTACTTTATTTCTATATTTCTCTTCATATTTAATTCTAGTTGTGTTGTTTTTGTGGTATTTGTGTGAGCAGGCACAGAGACCAACGTACTTCAAAAAACACTTTATTTTGCCTTCATAAAAACATTGAAGAAAATCGAACCAACCGCAACAAACATAATTAAATAACAAACAATGCATTTGTAACAAACAAAAACTGAATGTTATATATATAAATAGCACCATTAAATATTCCGGTACTTTTAATAAGAGTGGTGTAGTCCTCAGAACAAGCAGCCCGGAGGTAGAGCGGCTCCTCCCGACGAAGAGACCCTGAAGCACTAACTGCTCCCGGTGAAGTCGTGGCTGTAGGCCCCCTGGTGGTCAGGTGGAGTAGTGGCTGTAGGCCCCCTGGTGGTCAGGTGGAAGTAGAGGCTGTAGGCCCCCTGGTGGTCAGGTGGAAGTAGAGGCTGTAGGCCCCCTGGTGGTCAGGTGGAGTAGTGGCTGTAGGCCCCCTGGTGGTCAGGTGGAAGTAGTGGCTGTGAGCACCCTGGTGGTCAGGTGGAAGTAGTGGCTGTAGGCCCCCTGGTGGTCAGGTGGAAGTAGTGGCTGTGAGACCCCTGGTGGTCAGGTGGAAGTAGTGGCTGTAGGCCCCCTGGTGGTCAGGTGAAGTAGAGGCTGTGAGCCCCCTGGTGGTCAGGTGGAAGTAGAGGCTGTAGGCCCCCTGGTGGTCAGGTGGAAGTAGAGGCTGTAGGCCCCCTGGTGGTCAGGTGGAAGTAGAGGCTGTAGGCCCCCTGGTGGTCAGGTGGAAGTAGAGGCTGTAGGCCCCCTGGTGGTCAGGTGGAGGTAGTGGCTGTAGGCCCCCTGGTGGTCAGGTGGAAGTAGAGGCTGTAGGCCCCCTGGTGGTCAGGTGGAAGTAGTGGCTGTACGCCCCCTGGTGGTCAGGTGGAAGTAGAGGCTGTAGGCCCCCTGGTGGTCAGGTGGAGGTAGTGGCTGTAGGCCCCCTGGTGGTCAGGTGGAAGTAGAGGCTGTAGGCCCCCTGGTGGTCAGGTGGAAGTAGTGGCTGTGAGACCCCTGGTGGTCAGGTGGAAGTAGTGGCTGTAGGCCCCCTGGTGGTCAGGTGAAGTAGAGGCTGTGAGCCCCCTGGTGGTCAGGTGGAAGTAGAGGCTGTAGGCCCCCTGGTGGTCAGGTGGAAGTAGAGGCTGTAGGCCCCCTGGTGGTCAGGTGGAAGTAGAGGCTGTAGGCCCCCTGGTGGTCAGGTGGAAGTAGAGGCTGTAGGCCCCCTGGTGGTCAGGTGGAGGTAGTGGCTGTAGGCCCCCTGGTGGTCAGGTGGAAGTAGAGGCTGTAGGCCCCCTGGTGGTCAGGTGGAAGTAGTGGCTGTACGCCCCCTGGTGGTCAGGTGGAAGTAGAGGCTGTAGGCCCCCTGGTGGTCAGGTGGAGGTAGTGGCTGTAGGCCCCCTGGTGGTCAGGTGGAAGTAGAGGCTGTAGGCCCCCTGGTGGTCAGGTGGAAGTAGTGGCTGTAGGCCCCCTGGTGGTCAGGTGGAAGTAGAGGCTGTACGCCCCCTGGTGGTCAGGTGAAGTAGAGGCTGTACGCCCCCTGGTGGTCAGGTGGAAGTAGAGGCTGTACGCCCCCTGGTGGTCAGGTGGAAGTAGAGGCTGTAGGCCCCCTGGTGGTCAGGTGGAAGTAGTGGCTGTAGGCCCCCTGGTGGTCAGGTGGAAGTAGAGGCTGTACGCCCCCTGGTGGTCAGGTGGAAGTAGTGGCTGTAGGCCCCCTGGTGGTCAGGTGGAAGTAGTGGCTGTAGGCCCCCTGGTGGTCAGGTGGAAGTAGAGGCTGTAGGCCCCCTGGTGGTCAGGTGGAAGTAGTGGCTGTAGGCCCCCTGGTGGTCAGGTGGAAGTAGAGGCTGTAGGCCCCCTGGTGGTCAGGTGAAGTCGTGGCTGTAGGCCCCCTGGTGGTCAGGTGGTAGTAGAGGCTGTAGGCCCCCTGGTGGTCAGGTGGAAGTAGTGGCTGTACGCCCCCTGGTGGTCAGGTGGAAGTAGTGGCTGTAGGCCCCCTGGTGGTCAGGTGGAAGTAGAGGCTGTAGGCCCCCTGGTGGTCAGGTGGAAGTAGAGGCTGTAGGCCCCCTGGTGGTCAGGTGGAAGTAGAGGCTGTAGGCCCCCTGGTGGTCAGGTGGTAGTAGAGGCTGTAGGCCCCCTGGTGGTCAGGTGGAAGTAGTGGCTGTACGCCCCCTGGTGGTCAGGTGGAAGTAGAGGCTGTACGCCCCCTGGTGGTCAGGTGGAAGTAGAGGCTGTAGGCCCCCTGGTGGTCAGGTGGAAGTAGAGGCTGTGAGCCCCCTGGTGGTCAGGTGGAAGTAGAGGCTGTAGGCCCCCTGGTGGTCAGGTGGAAGTAGAGGCTGTAGGCCCCCTGGTGGTCAGGTGGAAGTAGTGGCTGTAGGCCCCCTGGTGGTCAGGTGGAAGTAGAGGCTGTAGGCCCCCTGGTGGTCAGGTGAAGTAGAGGCTGTAGGCCCCCTGGTGGTCAGGTGGAAGTAGAGGCTGTAGGCCCCCTGGTGGTCAGGTGGAAGTAGAGGCTGTAGGCCCCCTGGTGGTCAGGTGGAAGTAGAGGCTGTAGGCCCCCTGGTGGTCAGGTGGAAGTAGAGGCTGTAGGCCCCCTGGTGGTCAGGTGGAAGTAGAGGCTGTAGGCCCCCTGGTGGTCAGGTGGAAGTAGAGGCTGTAGGCCCCCTGGTGGTCAGGTGGAAGTAGAGGCTGTAGGCCCCCTGGTGGTCAGGTGGAAGTAGAGGCTGTACGCCCCCTGGTGGTCAGGTGGAAGTAGAGGCTGTACGCCCCCTGGTGGTCAGGTGGAAGTAGTGGCTGTAGGCCCCCTGGTGGTCAGGTGGAAGTAGAGGCTGTAGGCCCCCTGGTGGTCAGGTGGAAGTAGAGGCTGTAGGCCCCCTGGTGGTCAGGTGGAAGTAGTGGCTGTACGCCCCCTGGTGGTCAGGTGGAAGTAGAGGCTGTACGCCCCCTGGTGGTCAGGTGGAAGTAGAGGCTGTAGGCCCCCTGGTGGTCAGGTGGAAGTAGAGGCTGTAGGCCCCCTGGTGGTCAGGTGGAAGTAGAGGCTGTACGCCCCCTGGTGGTCAGGTGGAAGTAGTGGCTGTAGGCCCCCTGGTGGTCAGGTGGAAGTAGAGGCTGTAGGCCCCCTGGTGGTCAGGTGGAAGTAGAGGCTGTACGCCCCCTGGTGGTCAGGTGGAAGTAGAGGCTGTAGGCCCCCTGGTGGTCAGGTGGAAGTAGAGGCTGTAGGCCCCCTGGTGGTCAGGTGGAAGTAGAGGCTGTAGGCCCCCTGGTGGTCAGGTGGAAGTAGAGGCTGTAGGCCCCCTGGTGGTCAGGTGGAAGTAGAGGCTGTAGGCCCCCTGGTGGTCAGGTGGAAGTAGAGGCTGTAGGCCCCCTGGTGGTCAGGTGGAGGTAGAGGCTGTAGGCCCCCTGGTGGTCAGGTGGAAGTAGAGGCTGTAGGCCCCCTGGTGGTCAGGTGGAAGTAGAGGCTGTAGGCCCCCTGGTGGTCAGGTGGAAGTAGAGGCTGTAGGCCCCCTGGTGGTCAGGTGGAAGTAGTGGCTGTAGGCCCCCTGGTGGTCAGGTGGAAGTAGTGGCTGTACGCCCCCTGGTGGTCAGGTGGAAGTAGAGGCTGTACGCCCCCTGGTGGTCAGGTGGAAGTAGAGGCTGTACGCCCCCTGGTGGTCAGGTGGAAGTAGAGGCTGTAGGCCCCCTGGTGGTCAGGTGGAAGTAGAGGCTGTACGCCCCCTGGTGGTCAGGTGGAAGTAGAGGCTGTAGGCCCCCTGGTGGTCAGGTGGAAGTAGAGGCTGTAGGCCCCCTGGTGGTCAGGTGGAAGTAGAGGCTGTACGCCCCCTGGTGGTCAGGTGGAAGTAGAGGCTGTACGCCCCCTGGTGGTCAGGTGGAAGTAGAGGCTGTACGCCCCCTGGTGGTCAGGTGGAAGTAGAGGCTGTACGCCCCCTGGTGGTCAGGTGGAAGTAGTGGCTGTAGGCCCCCTGGTGGTCAGGTGGAAGTAGAGGCTGTAGGCCCCCTGGTGGTCAGGTGGAAGTAGTGGCTGTAGGCCCCCTGGTGGTCAGGTGGAAGTAGAGGCTGTACGCCCCCTGGTGGTCAGGTGGAAGTAGAGGCTGTAGGCCCCCTGGTGGTCAGGTGGAAGTAGAGGCTGTAGGCCCCCTGGTGGTGGTCAGGTGGAAGTAGAGGCTGTAGGCCCCCTGGTGGTCATGTGGAAGTAGAGGCTGTACGCCCCCTGGTGGTCAGGTGGAAGTAGAGGCTGTAGGCCCCCTGGTGGTCAGGTGGAAGTAGTGGCTGTACGCCCTCTGGTGGTCAGGTGGAAGTAGAGGCTGTAGGCCCCCTGGTGGTCAGGTGGAAGTAGAGGCTGTACGCCCCCTGGTGGTCAGGTGGAAGTAGAGGCTGTAGGCCCCCTGGTGGTCAGGTGGAAGTAGTGGCTGTAGGCCCCCTGGTGGTCAGGTGGAAGTAGAGGCTGTAGGCCCCCTGGTGGTCAGGTGGAAGTAGAGGCTGTAGGCCCCCTGGTGGTCAGGTGGAAGTAGTGGCTGTACGCCCCCTGGTGGTCAGGTGGAAGTAGAGGCTGTAGGCCCCCTGGTGGTCAGGTGGAAGTAGAGGCTGTACGCCCCCTGGTGGTCAGGTGGAAGTAGAGGCTGTAGGCCCCCTGGTGGTCAGGTGGAAGTAGTGGCTGTAGGCCCCCTGGTGGTCAGGTGGAAGTAGAGGCTGTAGGCCCCCTGGTGGTCAGGTGGAAGTAGAGGCTGTAGGCCCCCTGGTGGTCAGGTGGAAGTAGAGGCTGTAGGCCCCCTGGTGGTCAGGTGGAAGTAGAGGCTGTACGCCCCCTGGTGGTCAGGTGGAAGTAGTGGCTGTAGGCCCCCTGGTGGTCAGGTGGAAGTAGAGGCTGTAGGCCCCCTGGTGGTCAGGTGGAAGTAGTGGCTGTAGGCCCCCTGGTGGTCAGGTAACAGTAGAGGCTGTACGCCCCCTGGTGGTCAGGTGGAAGTAGAGGCTGTAGGCCCCCTGGTGGTCAGGTAACGGTAGAGGCTGTACGCCCCCTGGTGGTCAGGTGGAAGTAGTGGCTGTACGCCCCCTGGTGGTCAGGTGGAAGTAGAGGCTGTACGCCCCCTGGTGGTCAGGTGGAAGTAGTGGCTGTACGCCCCCTGGTGGTCAGGTGGAAGTAGTGGCTGTAGGCCCCCTGGTGGTCAGGTGGAAGTAGTGGCTGTAGGCCCCCTGGTGGTCAGGTGGAAGTAGTGGCTGTAGGCCCCCTGGTGGTCAGGTGGAAGTAGTGGCTGTAGGCCCCCTGGTGGTCAGGTGGAAGTAGAGGCTGTAGGCCCCCTGGTGGTCAGGTGGAAGTAGTGGCTGTAGGCCCCCTGGTGGTCAGGTGGAAGTAGAGGCTGTAGGCCCCCTGGTGGTCAGGTGGAAGTAGAGGCTGTACGCCCCCTGGTGGTCAGGTGGAAGTAGTGGCTGTAGGCCCCCTGGTGGTCAGGTGGAAGTAGAGGCTGTAGGCCCCCTGGTGGTCAGGTGGAAGTAGAGGCTGTAGGCCCCCTGGTGGTCAGGTGGAAGTAGAGGCTGTACGCCCCCTGGTGGTCAGGTGGAAGTAGTGGCTGTAGGCCCCCTGGTGGTCAGGTGGAAGTAGAGGCTGTAGGCCCCCTGGTGGTCAGGTGGAAGTAGAGGCTGTAGGCCCCCTGGTGGTCAGGTGGAAGGTAGCTGGATCCTGGTGGTCTTGGTCCACCGTCTTCCTCAGGTCCACGTCCTGGACGCACACAAACAAACAAACACACACAGAAGCCAGGTGAGTGAGCGACAGTGGGTCAGAGGTAGATCCGGAGGTTCACGGTTCGATTCCCGCACCTCCCAGGCAGTGTGTCGAAGTGTCCACCAGCAACTATTTCCTGTATTTAGCCTTTTTGTTGTGTGTGTGTGTGTGTGTGTGTGTACAACGGTGGCTGTGTTGATGATTATGTCATGAAATTGGGTCCGTTTGCTTATTTTGTATATATTTACAGAATTTGAGAAGATTATATTTTGAAAACCTCTCAAAAAAAAGTTACCAATATTAGAGGACAAAACGACCCCAGTGGTTTATTTCATGCCATTAGGGGTTAGGGTTACCCTATCCCTAACACAAACGGGAATATAAGGAGTTACAATTCTGAAATCTTTGGAATCTTTTGATAGATATGTTGAGTTAGGTTCATAGTGGTATTCATAAAAAAATTATTGGAACGAAATATTACAAATTACGTTTTTTGACCTTGAACGTGATGCAATCTTTTCATGCACTGATGTGCCAACTCTTGTCAGTTACCTAACAAGGCAGAAGGGTTAAAAAATAAAATTCAAGGGCGGCTAGGTGGCGCAGTGGGCAAGGCGCTCGCCACCAACGCCGGAGATGCTGGGTTCGAGCCCAGCTCTCGGCGTTGCTACCAGCTTGGCTGGTCGTTCATACTAATACAATTGGCAGTATTAGGGGGTGGGAAGCTGGTGGGTGGGGATCGGACGTTGTGGACAGCGACTCCTACAGGTCGGTTGGTGCGCCTGCGCAGCAGAATCAGGAAGCGACGGGGGCGGCGTGTCCCTCCCATGCAGACCCTCGCCGCTGAGAGATCGCGCTGTACAGGTGAAAAGATGAGACGGCTGCCTCCTCGAGTACCGGAGGGGACACGTGATGTCAGGCTTCGTCCACATTGCAGCCGGCTTGTGGGAGGCAGGGCCTAACAACGATCGAGACAGGGGAGGGTAGAATTGGACAATACGAAATTGGGGACGGGAGAAAAATAGAAAAATGGAGAAAAAGTAGATTAAAAAAAATTCAATTCAATTAACTTTTAGAAAAAAAATCTGATTCAATATGTATGGCTTAAAACCAATTTCCGACAATTAGTTAGACTGGGTGGCGCAACGGACATTGTGCTCATCACCAACGCAAGAGATACCGGGTTCAAATCTGGCTGTCGGCGTTGCCTCCGGCTTGGGCCGGCCGTCATACTGGCTCAATTGGCAGAGTTAGCGGGTGGAAGTCGATGGGTGGTAATCTGGACAGCGACTCCTACAGGTCAGTTGGGGGACGCCTGCACAGCAGAGACAGGAAATAGCGGGGGTAGTGTGAGCCTCCCACACGTTACACCTCGCCAATGAGAGTCCGCGCTGGCAGGTGAAGAGAGATTAGAGAGTGTGAACATCCATACACTTCTCTCAATATCTGAATTATTCCACCAACAGTCTCTCTCTCTTGTTTGGGAAGATATTTAACCTCTACCCGGGCCGCCCCTTCTAAATGGTTATACACACAATTAGCTTTTTCTTTTTCAGACGATTTTAACTGGATATGGTTCTCAATCAGTTCAATCCATTCTTCCAGGGTAGGAGAGTCTGCGTTATCCAGATTGCCCGAGAATTTGGGTACCTTTTCACTCTGCTGGATGTTATGACACGGCGGTCAACCAGTTGCATATGATAAAAAAATGTCAACACTCGCTCACCCCGTCTCTCGTTGTGCCTATCCGTTTTGTACCTGTGAGAACAGCGGGGTCGTCTGGTTGGTTTGACTTTGATAGATCCCCATTGGAACAGGTGGACGTCTGCGAGGCTCGCAACGGTAGCAGCAGACTGGGGATGCTCTTTGTGGTTCAATCAATAAAGTGTACTTTGTGTACGTTCAATCAATGTTATCTCTCGTACATCATAGAGGCTAGACTACTAGAGCGCTATTTGAAATGGAGCACCGCACGTTGACTTTCCACTCGGGCCTGAACGCTCGACATTTGTTTCTTTTCCGCGGGAGCCACCACGGCATCAGCGGTCTCTGTGACTTCAGAAGACTCATCTTCGTTGTCATTATTATTAGACCTGCTTGTGCTTGGTTTCATGAAATATTTATTCGCTCGTATACCTGTTTGTCGTTATGGTGGCCAGACAGGCTCAAAAAAAGATTCATATCTGAGCGGCGCCATCCGCGCTTTATCAGAGTGAAGCAACAATGAAACAAATGTAATGATTGTTTCGTTCATCGCATAAGCTATTTAATTTTAGCCTATTTTAATACAATTCAAATAATCAAATTGTGCTTAGAGGAATTATTTTCACCGGACATTATGACCGGAGAGATTTAAATATTCGGACTTCAACAGATTTTGCCGGTCAAATACCGGTAATTACCGGCTAACGGAAACCCTGGTCAGACTGCTAGGAGCAGAACACAAGGAGGGGTCAGACTGCTAGGAGCAGAACACAAGGAGGGGTCAGACTGCTAGGAGCAGAACACAAGGAGGGGTCAGACTGCTAGGAGCAGAACACAAGGAGGGGTCAGACTGCTAGGAGCAGAACACAAGGAGGGGTCAGACTGCTAGGAGCAGAACACAAGGAGGGGTCAGACTGCTAGGAACAGAAAACAAGGAGGGGTCAGACTGCTAGGAACAGAACACAAGGAGGGGTCAGACTGCTAGGAGCAGAACACAAGGAGGGGTCAGAGTGCTCGGAGCAGAACACAAGGAGGGGTCAGACTGCTAGGAGCAGAACACAAGGAGGGGTCAGACTGCTAGGAGCAGAAAACAAGGAGGGGTCAGACTGCTAGGAGCAGAAAACAAGGAGGGGTCAGACTGCTAGGAGCAGAAAACAAGGAGGGGTCAGACTGCTAGGAGCAGAACACAAGGAGGGGTCAGAGTGCTAGGAGCGACACCAGGAGGGGTCAGACTGCTAGGAACAGAAAACAAGGAGGGGTCAGACTGCTAGGAGCAGAAAACAAGGAGGGGTCAGACTGCTAGGAGCGACACCAGGAGGGGTCAGACTGCTAGGAACAGAAAACAAGGAGGGGTCAGACTGCTAGGAGCAGAAAACAAGGAGGGGTCAGACTGCTAGGAGCGACACCAGGAGGGGTCAGACTGCTAGGAACAGAAAACAAGGAGGGGTCAGACTGCTAGGAGCAGAAAACAAGGAGGGGTCAGACTGCTAGGAGCAGAACACAAGGAGGGGTCAGACTGCTAGGAGCAGAACACAAGGAGGGGTCAGACTGCTAGGAGCAGAAAACAAGGAGGGGTCAGACTGCTAGGAGCAGAACACAATGAGGGGTCAGACTGCTAGGAGCAGAAAACAAGGAGGGGTCAGAGTGCTAGGAGCAGAACACAAGGAGGGGTCAGACTGCTAGGAGCAGAACACAAGGAGGGGTCAGACTGCTAGGAGCAGAACACAAGGAGGGGTCAGACTGCTAGGAGCAGAACACAAGGAGGGGTCAGACTGCTAGGAGCAGAACACAAGGAGGGGTCAGACTGCTAGGAGCAGAACACAAGGAGGGGTCAGACTGCTAGGAGCAGAAAACAAGGAGGGGTCAGAGTGCTAGGAGCAGAACACAAGGAGGGGTCAGACTGCTAGGAGCAGAACACAAGGAGGGGTCAGACTGTTAGGAACAGAAAACAATGAGGGGTCAGACTGCTAGGAACAGAAAACAAGGAGGGGTCAGACTGCTAGGAGCAGAAGACTATGTCTCCTGGTCACCACTAGGGGCAGAGTGGGTAACATCTTAAAACAACAGGAAAGAAATAGCTCTCTGAAAGAGACTAGTGGACACACATAGTAAAAGTAGCCAGCTGACCGTGTTCCATGTAGAGAAACAAAGCCACAGATGATGGACCTGGACCAGATAACTGCTGGTGATTATGATCAGAATATTTCAGATATTGTCAAGTAAGCTGAAAGTTATACTGGTAAACTAGTCAGATTCCTAGTCATGGTTGTATTGTATTGTCCCATGTTGTAAACCACATACCCGGTGCTCCAAACTGGATGAAACAAACACTTTAAATGAATTGCAGATACTATTTGACTAATGACCTTCTTTCATTGAATTACCTTGCAGGGGGGCGGGGCAGACGGGGTCCCAGAGGAAGTGTACTGACCCTCAGCAGGACATGGAAACACAGGAGACTGGGTCTTCACTCCAGAGAGAGAGAGAGAGAGAGAGAGAGAGAGAGAGAGAGAGAGAGAGAGAGAGAGAGAGACATACAGGGATATGGAGACAGAGAGCAGATTAGGAGCGAAGTCAGATGAGTAATGGAAATTATTGTGTAATGAATCAATACAACTACGACAGACATTAGGATTTTTGTTGGTGGGGTCTATATTATTCCAAATCATGTGATTTACAGATCTCTGATGTGTTACACCCCAAATCAGATGAATAGACGTAAGGATATGTACATGCACACATACAGACAGATTACCTTCAGTAGAACTCTTATTGTCCCAAAGTTCATCGATGATGCCTTGAAGGTCAGCATACTCATCTTCATCGCAGACCAGCCGCTCCTCTCCCCATTCTGCAATCTGTTAATAACGTTTTCAATCAATCAATCAAAACCACCGTAGCTGGCGTTGGTAACGTAAAGTTTTCAATCAATCAATCAAAACCACCTCCTTCTCCTCCAGGATCCACTGCAGGGCAAGAGGTATGTGGTAGGGATGCGTCTATATTAATCCCAGCCGAAGAGTGCAAGAGCGCTTCCGCATTTTGCCCTGATTGGCCCCGGTAACGCCCTCCAAATGCGCATTTTCTTTTTCCCCGCTCAGACGCCGAAATGGAATACATGTATATTACCGCGACGCGGACCAGATTCACTCGCAACGCCATAACGTTATTTCCCTGTACATTGAAACGTTAACACAACGCAGCTGTCAACTGTACTTTACATATTATCCAAACGAGGACCACATAACGCCATAATGTTATTTCGCTGTACATTGTAACGTTACATATTATCCAAACTTACATTGCAACGATAACGCAACGCAGCTGTCAACTGTACTTTACATATTATCCAAACGAGGACCACATAACGCCATAACACGCCATAAAGTTATTTCCCTGTACATTGTAACGTTACATATTATCCAAACTTACTTTCATAACGCCATAACGTTATTTCGCTGTACATTAACACAACGCAGCTGTCAACTGTACTTTCATAACGCCATAACGTGAAGGTAAAACCAAGACATTAATATAGACTACCAGATGGAGATGTAATGTCATTTTACAAATACAATCATTTAACAATTTACCCTTTAACCCAATTGAATAAGCTAACTGAAGTAGTTACATGTGTTTGCAGAGCTAAATATTCAGCAGGACTGCCAGACAATGGGTCACACAGACAGAAATGAGTCAGTAAATAGTTGGCAAGGATTAAAAGCAGTCAAATGTACAATAGGAGTTCCAAATCCATTGATGCTACGTACTATAGCAGTGTGACATATATATATACCGTATTATCGCTTTAATATGGCGTGTTCTGTGATTAATGTGATTGACCAGCGTTAATGTGATTGACCAGCATTGCGACCAGCATTGCTAATATGAGCCAAAGGCTTTAATATGGCGCGTTCTGGCATCTGTGATTAACCGTGTTGAATGGGGGTCTGAACCAAGCGAGGACCTCATGCGCATGCACGGCGAGCACCTGGGCGAAGGAAAAGGAAATGCGCATTGCTTACCGGCGAATGGGGAAGAATGCGGAAGCGCGCTTGCACTCCTCGGCTGGGATTAATATAGACGCGGTAGGGATGGGTATTTTTAAGAAAAATCCTGATTGATTGATCGCATGCTATACTCGAGTGACGTGTATTACTCGTAAAGAAGAAAAAAAAACAAATATATATATATTTTTTGAATTTCTTTTTTTGCATTTCTTTTTTTTAAACTTAATTTTGTTAATTCATGTATATGTTTAATGAAACCAACAAACAGTTATAATCGTACACATACATGTGAAACAAATATGTAAAAAAAAAAAATTTAAGATCGATTTTCTCATAGCTGCGAGTAATCGATTACTCACGCCCATCCCTAGTATGTGGGTCTTATTTATGGCGGTTACCACAACAGTTTGAATTGCTTCACTAATTTTTCCCTCCCTCCCTCCCTCCCTCCCTCCCTCCCTCCCTCCCTCCCCACCTCCCTCCCTCCCTCCATCCCTCCCTCCCTCCCTCCCTCCCTCCCTCCCTCCCTCCTCACCATCCAGGAGTAGCCACTCTTGGCAGCCTCCTCCTCCTCAATGACCGCTCCTACCAAGTGTCATGGAGAGGGACCCTGTCGGCCACCCGCCCCCTGCGGACGGGTGTCCCCCAGGGCTCGGTTTTAGGACCCCTTCTCTTCTCCCTCTACACTAAATCACTGGGTAACATTATCACGTCTCATGGCTTCTCCTACCATTGTTATGCCGACGATACTCAACTCTTCCTCTCCTTCCCTCCCTCAGATATCCACGTCTCTGTGCGGATCTCGGCCTGTCTGTCCGACATCTCAGCCTGGATGACGTCCAACCACCTCAAACTGAACCTAAGCAAAACAGAATTGCTCCACCTGCCGGCCAAATCCTCCCCCCTAACCGACCTTTCAATCACAGTCGAGAATGCAGCTGTGACTGCGTCCCCGACCGCCAAGAACCTTGGTGTTGTCCTCGACGACCAGTTGAACTTCTCTGCTCACATCGCAGCGACGACCAGAACCTGCCGATTCCTCCTGAGCAACGTCAGAAGGATACGCCCCTTCCTGACAAAAGAAGCCACCCAACTCCTCGTCCAATCAACAGTCATCTCCCGCCTCGACTACTGCAATGCACTGCTCGCTGGCCTCCCGGCCACTGCCACTAAGCCTCTTCAACTCATTCAGAACGCAGCGGCCCGCCTGATCTCAAACCTACCGAAGTCGGCCCATGTCACCCCACTTCTTAGGGACCTGCACTGGCTCCCCATTGCTGCACGAATCCGCTTCAAGGCCCTCGACCTAGCATACCGTGCGGCAAAGGGAACCGCTCCCGCCTACCTCCGGTCAATGGTCTCTAACTACACACCCTCAAGACCCCTACGCTCTGCATCTTCTGGCCGCCTCAGACCTACTCCTATCCAAGCTCCGGGAGGGTCATCAAAGAGAAGTCGCCTATTCTCAGTCCTTGCCCCACAATGGTGGAATGAACTACCCACCCCAGTTAGGACAGCCGAATCACGTCCAATCTTTCGCCGTCGACTAAAGACGCACTTCTTCAACCATTATCTGAATTAAAAAAAAAAAAAAAAAAAAAAAATCTAACCCTAACTAACCGTACTGTCATGCACTTGTCCTAATAAACTAACCTACACTGTAGCACTCAACACTTTGATGAACATTGTTGCTCAGCTGATAGAGTTGTGCCCTTCCTGATGGCTTGTCGTACAGAACTTGTAAGTCGCTTTGGATAAAAGCGTCAGCTAAATGACTAAATATAAATGTAAATGTAAATGCCTGGTCCCCTCTATACGGCCCGAGGTGCGGTCCTACAGGAAGGTACTGGTCCCACAGCTCCATGGTCCGGACGGCCCGCTGGCCCTGGCTCTGGACGGGGGGCTGGAAGTTCAACAAATGTGTAAATGTATGTCAAAGGCTTTGTCAGAATAAGATCAAGTGGGGGTGTTAAACTGTCGTGAACGATTAATCTCTTGAATGCTCTTATGCTGACGTCATATCGGTCAGCTGGTGCTGAATGAATGAATGAAAACTTTATTTAACAGATTGCAGAACGGGTACAATACAGTACAGCTCAATACACACAATTGTTAAGGGGATGCAGACCAGAGAAAGACGTTTGTCTTGTTTACATCAGGGTCCCCCATTTTCAATTCATATAGACATTTATGACATACACAACATACATGACATTTATGGCATAGGGACATATAGGACATATAGGTATTTATTATTATTATTATTATTATTATTATTATTATTATTATTATTATTATTATTATTATTATTATTATTATTATTATTATTATTATTATTATTATTATTATTATTATTATTATTATTATTATTATTATTATTATTATATTGGTTGATGGATGAGGTTATTGGTTGGTATTGATTGATGGATGAGGTTATTGGTTGATATTGGTACTCCAGTATTCTGTCTTTAATATTGTGATATTATTCAGGGTACTCCAGTATTCTGTCTTTAATATTGTGATATTATTCAGGGTACTCCAGTATTCTGCCTTTAATATTGTGATATTATTCAGGATACGCCATTCTGTTTTTAATATTGTGATATTATTCAGGATACTACAGTATTCGGTCTTTAATATTGTGATATTATTCATGCTGTGATGTGAATGCCATCCATGTTAGTTTACCTTCAATGGAGAAGTGCATTAAATAATTTTAATGCAAAAAAAGTGTCCTCTGTTCTTTCATTTCAGCATGGTCTATCACAGAACACATTCCATTGTGGGCAGAGTGTATGCTTGGTTTCATTCCAGCCTTGCCTAAACACCAGCTGATGATTTCACTAATTGGCTCACCTCTTCAACTAACTCACCTGGTGCAATGTATAGTTAAAATGAAAACTTGGCCGATGATGGAATGAGTTTGAGACCCCTGGTCTATCGCTTTCAAAAAATAATACTTTTACTTTTTAGTACTTAAGTACATTTAAAAGTAGGACTTTTTGACTTTTACTCAAGTGTGTTTTTAGCCAGATACTTTTGACTTTTACTTGAGTCAGATTTTGAGACAGTACCCATACTTTCACTTAAAGCCCAACCTCCAGGTTAAACCCTACTGATCAATTATGGGTAGTTTACATCATTGGTATATAATTTCGTTATTTATTTTTTTCCATTTGACACCGGAAATGCCACTCTGAAAGAGTTAAAAAGGTCCATGCACGAATAACATGCACGCGCGAATCAAAAAAGCTTATCAAACGCCGACGTCACAACAGGACAACAGGTGCATATTAATGAGCCGAATCTAAAAGCTTATCAGACGCTAGCACCTAGCACGGCCGTGACGTCACTTCAGGAAACGTATGCCTTATGTCCGTCCGGGTCATAGTACTAGATCAATGGTGGCTCACTCGGTGCATCACAGTTAGCCTATATCTCCGCCGTCCCTGCTACAGTCGGGACTACTACACTCACTGACGTTAGCCTATAGCCCGCCGTCCCTGCGGGTGGTTCTCTCCTCTTTGTGTGCCCCCGTCCCCACGGAGGAGCTTGTGGACTCGACAACAGCGGTGGCCGCAGGGCGCCGGAGCCCACAGCGCTAGTTAGCTCATAGCTATCGTGTAACACTAGCCTTTACGGGCTCGAGCACCCTACGGCTGCCGCCGCCGTCGCGTCCATGGGCCCCCCGGCAGGGCACCCGTGGGGACGGGGTGTACAGAGAGGAGAGAACCATTTTGGGTCGGCCGTTCATGCCGGCCAGCGAGCCGGATGTCGGGATATGTTGTTAGCACAATAGCTACCAAGCTAAGCTATGTTATCTACTAACGTTATAAACACAATATGTGTACAACGACACAATGATTTACATTATTACAAATATGGTAACGTGGTTGTGGCTTTTACAAATAGTGGTTAGCTTTAGAGATGGATGGATGGCTATAATCACGGAGCAATAGTGAGGTGAAACAGATACATTTCGGCTAGTAGTAGCAAGCATATATCTATGGTAGCAAGGCTCTCTGCCTGCCACTAGCTGTGTGACTCTCAGCGCCCCCTGGTGCCCTGCACCTGTTGTGACGATCATTTCGATTACACGCGCACGTTATGAACCATTGATTAAAATATGCACGTGCGTGGTGATTGTGTTGGGCAGACAAAATGTTTGATAAAAACGCTAAAACTGGGTCAATTTCAATACTTTTTTCCCCCCTTCTTCATGAAAGCCACTGTTGGCCTAGTCCACATTGTTTATTGAACAAAAATACAACATGAAGGTTGACCTTTAAGTATAATTTCTGGGTACTTTTTACACCCCGTATCAGAGATAGTTTAAACACACACACACACACACACACACACACACACACACACACACACACACACACACACGCACACACGTGTATCAGAGATGGTAAAACACACACACTTACACACACCTGTACACATGCCATTGTCACTTATTATTCTCTCTCTTTCTGTCTCTCTCTTGTCTCTCTCTCTCTCTCTCTCTCTCTCTCTCTCTCTCTCTCTCTCTCTCTCTCTCTCTCTCTCTATCTGTCTATCTCTTACTCTCTTTCTCTCTGTCTCTCTGTCCCCCCCCTCTCTCTCTCTCTCTCTCTCTCTCTCTCTCTCTCTCTCTCTCTCTCTCTCTCTCTCTCTCTCTCTCTCTCTCTCTCTCTCTCTCTCTCTCTCTCTCTCTCTGTATCCAGTGTATAAGACCAGAGTAAATGAGTATGGAGTATCTTATGATGAGCAGCCCAAAGCAAAACATCACAAAGACTGAAGAAGATAGGAGGGGCGGTCATCTGGTCTGGTATCTACTGGTCTGGTCTGGTATCTACTGGTCTGGTCTAGTATCTACTAGTCTGGTCTGGTATCTACTGGTCTGGTCTGGTATCTACTAGTCTGGTCTGGTATCTACTGGTCTGGTCTGTACATTGCAACGTTAACACAACGCAGCTGTCAACTGTACTTTACATATTATCCAAACAAGGACCACATAACGCCATAACGTTATTTCGCTGTACATTGTAACGTTACATATTATCCAAACTTACATTGCAACGTTAACGCAACGCAGCTGTCAACTGTACTTTACATATTATCCAAACGAGGACCACATAACGCCATAATGTTATTTCGCTGTACATTGTAACGTTACATATTATCCAAACTTACATTGCAACGATAACGCAACGCAGCTGTCAACTGTACTTATGGCTTATGGAATTGTCAATCAGCAGTCAAGAAAGCTGACTTCATTACTGCCTACGCCCATAGTCTAAATCTGCAGCTCCTGGCTCTAACTGAGACCTGGATAACCCCCAATAACTCGTCAACACCTGCAGCATTATCTACAAACTATAACTTCACTCACACACCTCGACCCTCCAGACGGGGTGGAGGCACTGGCCTCATGACATCTCCTTCATGGGCTACAAACCTAACGCAACTCCCAGAACTGTCACTCTCCTCCCTCGAATATCATGCAGTATCTGTCTCTAATCCTTTCAATCTCACCATTGTTACACTCTATCGCCCTCCAGGTCCCCTCGATCACTTCACAGATGAGCTGGACATGCTTCTAAGCTCCTTACCGGAAGATGGTACCCCGCTCCTTCTATTGGGCGACTTCAACCTGCCTGACTCATCTCAGTCGGTCCCAGTGGTCTCCCTCCTACAACAATTTGACCTGACTCCCACTGCCATGCCTCCCACCCACAAAGCAGGCAACTCCTTGGATCTCATATTTTCCCGTAACTCCAGCATCATTAACACCACGGTAACTCCCCTACATGTATCTGACCATTCCTTCATATCCTTCTCACTAACTCTCATGCTTAACCGAAAAGTCTTCACCCCAACTCAAACCGTCTCACTCAGACGCAACCTGCCCTCCCTATCCCCCTCCACCCTCTCCTCTGACATAATATCCGCTCTACCTTTGAGTGACACCTTCTCTGCTCTCCCCACAGAGATGGCAACCTCCACCCTCCTCTCAGCCCTTGCAACCTCCTTCGACAAGCTCTGTCCCCTCGTTGAGAAACCTGCCCGCCGCTCCCCACCCAGTCCATGGCTGACGGATGCAGTGAGAGAACAAAGACAGGTCCTGAGAGCGGCTGAGAGGAAGTATAGAAAGTCACGCCTCACTGCTGACATCGACACATATCACAACCTCTTGTTAACATTCTCCAAAACCATTACTAATGCCAAAGCTTCTTTCTTTCACCATAGGATCGAGGCCTCTGCCAAGAATCTTCGCAAACTGCATGCTACCATGTCCTCCCTCCTCACTCCCCCCCCACCTCCTCCTCCCTCATCTTTTTCTGCCGAAGACTTTGCGATCTTCTTTGAGGAAAAAGTGGAGAACATCCGCAGCTCCTTCTCCCAACCCCCACCCATTCCAAACGCTGAATCGAGAACCTCATCCTTCACTCTGTCATCTTTCTCTCCCATTACAGAAGCCGAGACCCTGACACTGGTAACGTCGAACCGTCCGACTACATGCCAGCTGGACCAGCTACCCTCCCCACTCCTCCAGACCATAGCACCGGACATCCTCCCATTCCTAACTGCAACCATCAACTCCTCACTCAACTCGGGGGTGGTCCCCACCTCCCTAAAACAAGCCAGAGTCACGCCCCTCATAAAAAAACCAACCCTGAACCCCACCGTCATAGCCAACTATCGTCCTGTCTCTCTTCTCTCCTTCCTTTCTAAAACACTTGAACGTGCTGTATCCAACCAACTTACTGCTTATCTCTTACAGAATGACCTCCTAGACCCCAATCAGTCTGGCTTCCGGACTGGCCACTCCACAGAAACGGCCCTCATTGCGGTCACAGAGGCACTTCACTTAGCAAAAGCGAAAGGCCTCTCCTCTGTCCTGATTCTCCTAGACCTATCTGCAGCCTTCGACACAGTCAACCATCAGATCCTCCTCGCGGCCCTCGCAGGAATGGGAGTGGCTGGATCTGCGCTGACATGGCTGACATCATACCTCAATGACCGCTCCTACCAAGTGTCATGGAGAGGGACTCTGTCGGCCACCCGCCCCCTCCGGACGGGTGTCCCCCAGGGCTCGGTCCTAGGACCCCTTCTCTTCTCCCTCTACACTAAATCACTGGGTAACATTATCACGTCTCATGGCTTCTCATATCATTGTTATGCCGATGATACTCAACTCTTCCTCTCCTTCCCTCCCTCAGATATCCACGTCTCTGAGCGGATCTCGGCCTGTCTGTCCGACATCTCCGCCTGGATGACGACCAACCACCTCAAACTGAACCTAAGCAAAACAGAATTGCTCCACCTGCCGGCCAAATCCTCCCCCCTGACCGACCTCTCCATCACAGTCGAGAATGCAGCTGTGACCGCGTCGCCGACTGCCAAGAACCTTGGTGTTGTCCTCGACGACCAGCTGAACTTCTCTGCTCACATCGCAGCGACAACCAGAACCTGCAGATTCCTCCTGAGCAACGTCAGAAGGATACGCCCCTTCCTGACAAAAGAAGCCACCCAACTCCTCGTCCAATCAACAGTCATCTCCCGCCTCGACTACTGCAACGCACTGCTAGCTGGCCTCCCGGCCACTGCCACCAAGCCTCTTCAACTCATTCAAAACGCAGCGGCCCGCCTGATCTCAAACCTACCGAAGTCGGCCCATGTCACCCCACTTCTTAGGGACCTGCACTGGCTCCCCATTGCTGCATGTATCCGCTTCAAGGCCCTCGACCTAGCATACCGTGCGGCAAAGGGAACCGCTCCCGCCTACCTCCGGTTAATGGTCTCTAACTACACACCCTCAAGACCCCTACGCTCTGCATCTTCTGGCCGCCTCAGATCTACTCCTATCCAAGCTCCCGGAGGGTCATCAAAGAGAAGCCGCCTATTCTCAGTCCTTGCCCCACAATGGTGGAATGAACTACCCATCCCAGTTAGGACAGCCGAATCCCGTCCAATCTTTCGCCGTCGACTAAAGACTCACTTCTTCAACCATTATCTGAAATGATAAAAAAAATAAAAATAAAAAAATCTAACCCCGACTAACCTTAATGTCATGCACTTGTCCTAATAAACTAACCTACACTGTAACACGCAACACTTTGATGAACATTGTTACTCAGCTGATAGAGTTATACCCTTCTCGCTGTCTTGTCGCACAGAACTTGTAAGTCGCTTTGGATAAAAGCGTCAGCTAAATGACTAAATGTAAATGTAAATGTACTTTACATATTATCCAAACGAGGACCACATAATGCCATAACACGCCATAACGTTATTTCCCTGTACATTGTAACGTTACATATTATCCAAACTTACTTTCATAACGCCATAACGTTATTTCGCTGTACATTAACACAACGCAGCTGTCAACTGTACTTTCATAACGCCATAACGTGAAGGTAAAACCAAGACATTAATATAGACTACCAGATGGAGATGTAATGTCATTTTACAAATACAATCATTTAACAATTTACCCTTTAACCCAATTGAATAAGCTAACTGAAGTAGTTACATGTGTTTGCAGAGCTAAATATTCAGCAGGACTGCCAGACAATGGGTCACACAGACAGAAATGAGTCAGTAAATAGTTGGCAAGGATTAAAAGCAGTCAAATGTACAATAGGAGTTCCAAGTCCATTGATGCTACGTACTATAGCAGTGTGACATATATATATACCGTATTATCGCTTTAATATGGCGTGTTCTGTGATTAATGTGATTGACCAGCGTTAATGTGATTGACCAGCATTGCGACCAGCATTGCTAATATGAGCCAAAGGCTTTAATATGGCGCGTTCTGGCATCTGTGATTAACCGTGTTGAATGGGGGTCTGAACCAAGCTAGGACCTCATGCGCATGCACGGCGAGCACCTGGGCGAAGGAAAAGGAAATGCGCATTGCTTACCGGCGAATGGGGAAGAATGCGGAAGCGCGCTTGCACTCCTCGGCTGGGATTAATATAGACGCGGTAGGGATGGGTATTTTTAAGAAAAATCCTGATTGATTGATCGCATGCTATACTCGAGTGACGTGTATTACTCGTAAAGAAGAAAAAAAAACAAATATATATATATTTTTTGAATTTCTTTTTTTGCATTTCTTTTTTTTAAACTTAATTTTGTTAATTCATGTATATGTTTAATGAAACCAACAAACAGTTATAATCTTACACATACATGTGAAACAAATATGTAAAAAAAAAAAATGTAAGATCGATTTTTCTCATAGCTGCGAGTAATCGATTACTCACGCCCATCCCTAGTATGTGGGTCTTATTTATGGCGGTTACCACAACAGTTTGAATTGCTTCACTAATTTTTCCCTCCCACCCTCCCTCCCTCCCCACCTCCCTCCCTCCCTCCCTCCCTCCCTCCCTCCCTCCCTCCCTCCCTCCCTCCCTCCCTCCCTCCCTCCCTCCCTCCTCACCATCCAGGAGTAGCCACTCATGGCAGCCTCCTCCTCCTCTGCCTGGTCCCCTCTATACGGCCCGAGGTGCGGTCCTACAGGAAGGTACTGGTCCCACAGCTCCATGGTCCGGACGGCCCGCTGGCCCTGGCTCTGGACGGGGGGCTGGAAGTTCAACAAATGTGTAAATGTATGTCAAAGGCTTTGTCAGAATAAGATCAAGTGGGGGTGTTAAACTGTTGTGAACGATTAATCTCTTGAATGCTCTTATGCTGACGTCATATCGGTCAGCTGGTGCTGAATGAATGAATGAAAACTTTATTTAACAGATTGCAGAATGGGTACAATCAGGCATGCGTTGTTCATGGGACGGGGTAGCACGGTGTGCAAGCTCACTGAGTATTAAAGATTTGAGCAGAAGCGCGTGCACGCACATGCATGGTTGTGCGCGCATGCGCGTGCACTCAAGAACGCGCTGCGCTCGACTCGGCTCGTCTGTTTACCTGCCTCCCGGCGCTACCTCGCATTATCATAACAATAGCCGCTAGGCCGGTGTCTTCAACCACGTCCTGGATAACTGAGTTAGCCGGATAACTTTCGGTTAAGTCTGACTTAAGCCGGACTTTCCGGTTCCCCGTACCTGGATTGTCCAAATCACCATGACAACAGATCCAAAAGTTTGAGCCTGGTCGAAAGCAGAGTTTAAGTTCAAGTTAGCCGGATGAAGCACAGCCACGCCCCCGCAAAGAAAGTGACAGCTCTTTTCCTGAAATTATTCCCACAGTCTACGATCTGCATTATACCATTCTGAATTACGTTTTTGTGCTCCATTCTTCCAGAGGGGGCTTTTGAAATGTAAAATAGACCCAAAATGCTGATACTAAATTCACTTTGTCCTAAATAATGCACGTTATATATACCGTGGCGCTCGCTCTGTGCGATGTACACATTATGTGGTTATTTTAATTGTAACTGGGATTAAGATGTCTGATGAGATGCGCTGTTTGACGGATTTGAGAAATTGAATGAGCCATTGACGTCACATTAATGAATGAGGATAAAGAGAGAAAACTTCATTCAAAATAAAGAATATTCTAAACACGGGTCTCTCGTTCATTAATGTATAAACAATGAATTTATCCCATCTGGCACAGTGGCGCAGCGGTAGTGCTCAAGTCAAGTCAAGTCAAGTCAAGAGTTTTATTTGTCACGGCATACGGATATACAATGAAATGCGGGTGGTCTTGCCCACAACGATGTGCAATTGGTACAACATATAACATATAATAGAATCCAATACAAAAAATGTGTGCAATAAAATTGTGCAATAACAGGTAGCAGGTAACAATAAATTTGTGCAATGACGGGTAACAGTTGGCAGTTAACAGTAGTAGTAATAGTAGTGCAATACACTGTTACTGTTGCTAATACTAATTTAAAGTGGCCTTTCCTTTTGGCAATAAGTGAGGGTGCGTGCGGCCTGAGTGTGTGCCCGCTCATGCTAAAGTGTTAAGTGGCTGCTCGTGTGTGAGCGTGCACAGTGTGCGTGTCGTGTGTGTGTTCATGTGTGCTTGTGTGTGGACAGTTCAATGTTCTGAGCACTCAATGTACATTGTTCATGGCTCTGATGGCCTGGGGGAAGAAGCTGAGCCTAAACCGCTCTGTCCTAGTAGCTGAGATTTGCAGGCGTCTGCCTGACCTCAGCAGCTGAAACAGGCTGTTATTGGGGTGGTGAGGGTCTTTCATTATCCTGCAGGCTCTGGATTTGCACCTCTTGTTGTATAGAACCTGCAGGGGGGGTAGTGCAATACCCGTGGTACGCTCGGCTGAGCGCACCACTTTCTGTAGGGCCTTCTTGTCCTGTGCCGTGCTGTTTCCATACCAGGCAGTGATGTTTCCGGTCAGGATGCTCTCTACAGCTCCTGAGTAGAAGGACTGGAGTATCTTCCCCGATACTCTGAACTTCCTTAACTGTCTCAGGTGGTAGAGACGCTGTTTCGCCTTATTTACTACTGTGCTTATGTGTGTTGACCATGTCAGGTCCTCTGAGATGTGGACCCCCAGGTACTTGAAGCTGCTCACCCTGTCCACGGTAGCCCCGTTTATCATCAGTGGTGTGTGTGTCCCCTGCTGTCCTCTCCTATAATCCACGATCAGTTCCTTGGTTTTGCCAATGTTCAGGAGCAGGCTGTTGTCCTGGCACCAGCGTTCCAGTACCTCCACCTCCTCCCGGTAGGCCTTCTCGTTGTTGTCCGAGATCAGCCCCACCACCACCGTGTCATCTGCGAACTTCACTATGGAGTTGGAGCTGAACTTGGCCACACAGTCGTGTGTGTAGAGTGAGTACAGCAGGGGGCTCAGAACACAGCCCTGGGGGGACCCGATGCTCAGGGTGATGGTGTTGGAGGTCTGACCCCCCACCCTGACCGCCTGGGGTCTTTCGCTCAGAAAGTCCAGTACCCAGGCGCTCAGGGCGGAGCTCAGACCTAGCTCGATCAGCTTGTCCACCAGTCTGGTGGGGACTATGGTGTTGAACGCTGAGCTGTAGTCAATGAACAACAGTCTCACATAGCCCCCCTTCTGACGGTCAAGGTGCGAGAGGGTGCTGTGCAGTACCTGGGAGACCGCGTCGTCGGTGGACCTGTTTGTCCTGTATGCAAATTGCATAGGGTCCATATCACTGGGGAGGGAGGCACAAATGTGGTCCTTGACCAGCCTCTCGAAACATTTCATGACCACAGAGGTGAGTGCCACCGGTCTGTAGTCATTTGGACATGCTGGGGAGGGTTTCTTCGGCACAGGGATGATGGTAGACCTCTTGAAGCAGGCAGGGACCACTGACTCCGCCAGTGATTGATTAAATATGACGGTGAACACAGGGGCCAGCTGGTTGGCACAGGTCTTGAGTATACGTCCTGTTATGCCATCTGGGCCAGCAGCCTTCCTGGTGTTCACCTGCATAAATGCTCTTCTCACACTGTGTTCCGACAACGAGAGAGCGTCCCCCCCCCCTCGCGGTTGCCCCCCCCCCTCCACAACAGCCGGCGCGCCAGTGACGTCACTAGCCGGAGAGCCAGCAGCGCCACTGTCTACACCAAACCGAGCGTAGAAGGTGTTGAGCTTGTCCGCGAGGGAGGCGTCGTCGCTCCCCATTGACGGGGCGCTGACTTTATAGTCAGTTATTGACTTCAGTCCCTGCCATAATCCTCTTGTGTCGTTTTGTGCCATTTGTGTCTCCAGTTTGTCAGCATATGTCCTCTTAGCAAGTTTGACTGCTTTGCGTAGAGTATAGACTGAAGCCTTATACTCCTCCATGTTTCCTGACTCTCTACCCAGGTTGTAGGCGGTGGTACGAGAGTTCAGAGCTGCTCTAATAGTGCTATCCACCCACGGTTTCTGGTTTGGGAAAATCCGCACCGTTTTCCTGAGGACAATACCATCAGCTATTGTTGTTATATAACACACCACTATGTCTGCTAATTCACTGACGTCACTGGCACTTCCTATGAACATATCCCAGTCCGTGTCTGCAAGCACGTCCTTGAGCGTGGCCTCTGATTCGTCGGTCCACTTCTTAGTCTCACGTGACACGACGGCGTCACGTGATCTCTGTTGATATGCCGGAAATAACAAGATGGAGTCATGATCGCTCGAGCTTGTGGACCCCGTTAATGGCGGAGCGGCTACTGCCTTGTAACCCGCTTTGAACGGGGAATAGCAGTGGTCGAGTGTGTTCTTCCCTCTGGTGGAGCAAGCGATGTGTTGGAAAAAGGACGGCATCACTTTCTTCAGGTTGGCCTGGTTGAAATCGCCGGCCACTACCATCGCTGCGTCTGGGTGTTTGATCTGGTGTCTGTTGAGATGATCGTGTAATTCGCCCAGCGCTTTGCCCGTGTTCGCGTGTGGGGGAATATACACGGCAGTCATGACGACTGCTGTGAACTCCCTCGGGAGGTGAAACGGACGACATAGGATAGAAAGATGTTCCAAGTCCGGCGAACACGAGTTTGAGAGGACCTGCACCCCCTCGGGATTAACCCAGGAATTGTTCGTGATGAGGCAGACTCCGCCGCCGATGGTCTTTCCTGAGCCAGCGTTGCGATCTGCACGTAAGACTGTGAAGGCATCCGAGGGAGAGACGCTTTTGTCTGGGGTCGTCGACGTGAGCCATGTCTCTGTGAGACATATAATGTTGATGTCTCTCATCTCCCGTTGGAACCGGACCCTCGCTCTCAGATCATCCATCCTACCCTCCAACGAACGGGCATTCGCCAGAAAGATGGATGGAATTGCTGGGCGGTAAGCAGCTCTTTTTAGTCTCAATCTGATACCTCCTCGTCTTCCTCTGTGTCTTCTCCTGCCGTCGCCTTTGTTCTTTTCTTTGCCGCCATTCTCCCGTCTGATTTCTGCTGGCCATTCTAGGTCAAAAGTGTCTCCAAACTCCTCTTTGAGCCCGGGGTTCAGGTCCATAAGTGTCTGACGGTCGTATGACGTACCCGCCAGTGTTGCTTTAAATAAAAAAGTAGCAAAAACAAACATAATAGCTAAAAGTGAGTACATCGTTGCGGAGCTAAAACCAGAGGCGTCTGACCAGGGTCGCGTCCTCTAAGCCTGGCAACCCAGCGACCGGTGTTCGAATCCCCGTGTTTCCAATATAATTTTTTGGAATATAATATTAATGATTATACGCCAAAGTAGCCTAGTTGTAAGTTAAAATATTATAAATCTACATGCATTGAGGATGTCATTCTTTATATAGCTCTCAACGTGCACCAAATTGAATTATTCCTACATCGCAAAAAGAAGGAAAAGACTGGGTTTCGAACCCCGGTCGTCTGCGTGAAAGTCAAAAGAAGAACCCGTTAGACCACAGTGGAGATAAGTAAAAGATCGACCATACATCAATCAATGGGAAGAGAGCCGTATCGTTATTCTGTATAACAGTTCAACTAATTATTTTCGCTAGCAAGATCTCATTTGATTATTCAATCCAGCAGGCAAGTTTAAAGAAATATAATCTGATTGATTGAGGTAATGAGGGACTTAAAATTAGCCTATAGATAACGCATTTAACTTGTCGGCGAGGCGATTGAGCCGTACTGCAATATGTTAATAAAGTTCTAAATCAATTAATCAATCAATGCCGCTAGAGAATCAGGATCTCTGCCATCGATACGTGCTGGCTTTTCAACTGGAGCGGCCGCGCGCACTTATCCTGGGTCTCAAGTCTGGCTTGAGTTAACGAGACTGAATCAACCTTCGAGGAACAGGAAAATCCCGGCTTCAAACATCGGGTTAACTGAATCTGGATAATGACATCTTGATCGACTTAGTTGAACCAGGTACGGGGAACAGGTCCCTGGACTCTTTGTGATGTAAATATGGAATGTCCCAAGTTGCTGCTGTTTACAGAGTGTATTGTTGTCCAAAGGTGAATGATGTATGAGGACGTGTCTCACCGTTTGAAATTGACAACTGTTTTGATTTAACCCTTCATTCACCATCATTCACCTTTGGACAACAATACACTCTGTAAACAGCAGCAACTTGGGACATTCCATATTTACATCACAAACTTTGGGACTGAGTAGATAATTAATTAATCTTCTCTTTATTTTTATTATTTATATTAAAACTGAATCAAACCATAAACAAGGTTGCCTGTTGGGATGTTAGATCCTAATGTGAAAAACTGATTTTATATGTCTGCACTTTATGTGCTCATTTTATGCCTGTCTTTCTTCTGTTGTGAAGCACTTTGAGCTGCAGTTTCTGTATGAAAGGCTATACAAACAAAGTGTATTATTATTATTATTATGTGCGCAAGGGAACATATGCGCATGCGCGCGGGGTCGCGCGTGCGCGCGCCCGTGCGCGCGGCGTCATTATCCTGCGTGCCGGCTCAGTCCATATTAACAACGCAAGCCTGGGTACAATACAGTACAGCTCAATACACACAATTGTTAAGGGGATGCAGACCAGAGAAAGACGTTTGTCTTGTTTACATCAGGGTCCCCCATTTTCAATTCATATAGACATTTATGACATACACAACATACATGACATTTATGGCATAGGGACATATAGGACATATAGGTATTTATTATTATTGTAACTGAGGGGTACAATTCCCTGACTGTATTGATAAGTATGGTATCATTAAACCACTACCGCTTTATGTACTTTAACTACTGGCCACACAGTACATGATATAGATATGATGAACACTTTCCCACCTGATGAAACCAAGTCCACACAAATGTATCCGTCGAATCTTTAATATATAGCAAAGGGTATATACAACGTTCACGTAATGACATTTATGATTTGAATGCACTTGTAAGGCAAATGAGTATTCGTAGGCAAATCAACATTGAATGTCCAATCTCTGGTTACGCAGGAAGCAAGTATACAACCTGGTTCTTTAGGGAACTATAGCGATGGTACTTAATGATTATAGCTGGATACACTAAAGGGGGTCCCGCTGGTTGTAAGTCAGTAGGGGGGGGGGGGGGGTTAGGAGAGCCGCTGGCGATATCCCATCTGGCCAACGATTTCTTGGGAGAATTCAGAGTGCTGAACACGGTGCCCACAGAACCTTGGTCCACAGATGAATACAGTTGGGCCCTCTTGTAGACGGTAGCTGCCGGTCCACAACGAAGAGACGTGAGGCAACCTCACTCGGGTTAGAGCGCCGTCTCACCTGGACTCCTCTCGGGGGTAGTTCCAACACTTACCAGTGTTGGCTGTTATCCATGGCATAATCAAAGCACCCAAAGCAAGTAGATAATCCAAGCCGTGTAGGGCTCGCCGTCGTCCGGGTAAGGTAATCCAATGTGCAGGTCCACTCGTCCTTGCCCAGAACTCCTCGGATGAAAGCACCACACGTGGTCTGCCCAGCCTGGTTAAGACTCTAGATAACGCGAGGAAAACGATGGGGGTACTGCTCACTTTATAACTCTAACCGAACGATGCACCATACATAATAGACTATTATTAACTTAATAGAAATACGTCCCACTCGACGGTATAGTGCCAAACTATGACAATTCAACTATTAATCCACACGATGTCTCAATGCCATTCTGAGGCCAAGTTGACCATACTGCACCACACGTGTATCGTGGGTGAGGCTTAACGTCTTGCCACTAGGTTGGAGGGTAAAGAACTAAGGGCTAAGGGAAGTTCTACTTTACTTGCGCCATATATATATGCGCTGTGAACAAATAGTACCATTCGTATTTCGGCAGACGTATTCCTACGCGGAACCGGGGCTAGTAACGACATGTTCGTCGGCACGATTGAACTTGAACCAAGGGGCTTGGCTGCTGGCGCCAAGTTCTTGTCCAATGAGAGAATGAAACTATTATGGGCTGTTAGTAGACCAAAGGGATATTCAGTGTATATGTACAAGGAATATACAAGGGATATCAAACGATATACAAATACTATTAAATATATATCCATAAATAAATATATATATTCGGTTTAATCTGATCCTTCACAACAGCCGCCCCCTAATTAGTCCCACCTAATTAGCTAAGCAGAGACAGATTGACCGCACTGTCTACCACTCAAGGTCCGCTGTAAGGGTCAGTCAACTCACAAAGTCATGGGGTCATGGTCGTCATCGATAGTGTCTGGGAGTCTGGGCAGTTCTATTAGCCTCGCCACGGGTCGTGTGTAAGTTCGCCCTTGGACGAGCACCTCAGCTGCTCGGACCTTGCCATCGGCACCGGTGATCACTTTGCTTACGCGGCCAGCCGGCCACATAGCTCTGGGTAGTGACTGGTCGATAATCATGACGACTGTTCCTTCTGTCAAATTGTCTCTCTCTTTTACCCACTTCTGGCGGGTCTGTAGAGACGGTAGGTAGTGGAGTAGAAAGCTGTTCCAAAACTTGTCAGCTAGTACTTGACTGTACCTCCACATTCTTCGGCCGTTCGCTTCTTCAGGCCTGTACATTGTCTGGGGTAGCGCGGGGTCCAGCCGCCCCATCAAGAGTGTGTTGGGGGTGACTGGGTCGACATCTGCTATATCACTGGAGACGTAGCCGAGGGGCTTGGAGTTCAATACTCCCTCGATCTCCGTGAGGACTGTCATTAGGACTTCTTCCGCTACAGTCTGGGCCCCAAGCACGGTGTACAGGGCTGTCTTTATAGAACGTACTTCTCGTTCCCAGGTTCCACCGAAGTGGGGTGCGTTCGGGGGATTAAACTGGAAGTCAATCTGGGATGGAGCGAGGTGGGTCTTAAGTTCTGGGCCCATAGCTTGGAAGCTCTCTCTCAGCTCTCTTTCTCCGCCTTTGAAGTTTGTCCCGTGATCAGACAACAATGTAGACGGTTTTCCTTTCCGTGATGTGAATCTTCGGAAGGCCATAAGGAATGAGTCTGTGCTCATGGTTGGAAGGAGTTCGATATGTATCGCTCTGGTGGTCATGCATTTGAATACAATACCCCACCGCTTCTCGGTTCCTCTTCCTTTCTTTATATACAACGGGCCAAAACAGTCCATGCCTGTGGAGTGGAATGGCTTGTCGCCGAGTCGGAGGCGACAGGGAGGTAGGTCAGCCATCCGGGGTATGCTGGGCTGCGCGCGCCACTTTCGGCAGTCTAGACAGGTTCGCTGGAAGCGTCGCACTGCTTCTCTCCCTTGAAGTATCCAATAGCGACGTCTGATCTCCGCAAAGACTCTCTCTGCTCCTGCGTGGTGCACATCCTCGTCGTATTTCTTTATGATCAGCTCTGTGACCTTGTGTCGGCTGTTCAAGACTATCGGGTACTTAACGTCATCCGGTAGATCGGGGGCTCTCCGCAGACGACCACCCACTCTGATGAGATTATGGGCGTCGCTCTCGGGTGCCAGGTGGAGCAATCTGCTGTCTGATGGGACGGGCTTTCCTCCCTGTAGACAGTCTAGCTCGTCGGGGAACGAGTCTCTCTGTAGTAGAAGAAGTTCTGCTTCTTCGTAGTCAGCTGCTGAAATGTCGGCAGTGGGCTGAATCTCTGGGTGGTGCCACAGAAATGTCTTTAGTTGCGCACTCTGTAGGGTGAGGCAGTCATCTATGTTGGGGTCTGTGGAGGCGACTGTGCTCAGTCCACAGAACATAGGTTTCTTGTTCTCAGCCTCCTCTTTACTCGCCTCCCGTGGGGTGGGCGTAGGCCACTCTCCTTCCGGGAGCTTGAGGAACTCTGGTCCGTCACTGTAGATGTTGTGACGGGTGAGGTCATCTAGGGACATTCCCCGGGTGATGACGTCAGCTGGGTTGTGTTTGGTGTCCACATACCGCCAGCTCGCTGCTTCTGTTAACTCTTGAATCTCGGTGACTCTGACTCCCACGAAGACTTTGTATCTGCATGAATCAGACTTGATCCATGTGAGTACTGTCGTAGAGTCTGACCACAAGATTGTTCTTTGCACCGGGATGGTGAGTTCACGTTGGATTAATGTGGTTAGATGCGCTCCTGCTAGGGCTGCGCAGAGCTCTAGACGCGGGATAGATTGTTGCTTTCGTGGGGCTATTCTTGAGCGAGCCAGGATGAACGCAGTGTGTATCTCTCCTCCCTTCTCTTGGGCACGCAAGTAGGCCACAGATCCATAGGCTACTTCGGAGGCGTCACTGAAGACGTGTAGATCCATCTTGCATGTCTCTGGCCTCACTGTGGGTGGGAAGTAGCTGCGGCGTATATTGACGCCTGGGAGTGAGCGGAGCTCCGTCTCCCACTCTCTCCATGTGGAGGCAAGGGGTGCGGGTATTGGGTCGTCCCAGCCCTGGTCCTTGTCCCATAGTGCTCGTACAATCATCTTTGCCCTGGTGGTGTAAGGTAGAATACATCCCAACGGGTCATATTGTCTGGCGAGTGTTCTGTACACACTCCGTCTGGTGGTCGGTATCGCCGTCGACCTTCCCTGCTCCGTGGTCAGGGGTTTGTGTCTATAGTGGAGCGAGTCTGTTTTGAAGCGCCAGACTATTCCTAGTGTCATTTCTTGGGCTTCTCCGGGGATTGTCGCCATCCAGGTCTCGCTGCTGGCAGCCTTGTCCGCGGGGGAGAGGCTGCGCAATACTTGCGGGTCGCTGCTGGCCCACTGCCTGAGATCAAAGCCGCCTTTGATCAGGGAGGCGCGTAGCTTGAGTAGGAGAGCCTCGGCTTCTTCTTGGGTCGAAACGC
Source organism: Notolepis coatsorum (assembly GCF_963971535.1). Taxonomy (NCBI): domain Eukaryota; kingdom Metazoa; phylum Chordata; class Actinopteri; order Aulopiformes; family Paralepididae; genus Notolepis; species Notolepis coatsorum. The sequence continues at coordinate 111,978,440 of NC_140175.1, forward strand.
TTTGTAAACAGTTGTCCACGTAGAAACTGTTCTTCACACTGTGTCGGACCTCTTCATCTGCTGCTGGGTCCTCTGCGACGTGTTTCTGCAGTGCAAATGTAGCACAGCACGGGCTGCATGTGGTTCCGAAGGGGAGGACTTCCCATTGGTAGATGGCTGGGTGCTCATCTCCGATCCTCTCTCTCCATAGGAACCGCAGTAGGGGCTTATCCTCCTCCACTAGTCTCACCTGCAGGAACATCCCTTTGATATCCCCGCTGATAGCCACCTTGTCCTGGCGGAAGCGTAGTAGCACGCCTAGTAGAGAGGGGCCGAGTGTGGGGCCGGGCAAGAGCTCTTTATTCAGATTCTGGGATCCGATCTGGTAGCTGCAGTTAAACACAATGCGATCCTTGCCGTTGTGGTGGACCTTGTGGTGCGGCACGTACCATGATTCGGTCGTCTGATCGGCCTCTTTAATGTCAATCTTCATTACGTGTCTCGCTGTGATTAGCTTCTCAATCTCAGCGCGGTACACACTCTCTTGAGCGGGGTCTTTGGCTAGGCGCCGCTCTGTGTTCAATAGATACCGCTCCGTAGCTTCTTTCGTGGCGTGAAAGGTGGGCATTCCCTCTCGCCTCAGGAGTGGAGTTGCGTATCTCATCACTCCGCCGACTGTGACTCTCTTTGTCCCTTGCTCGAGGAGGTTTATGGCGTAAATGTCTTCTTTAGAACGAATGTCTTTCTTTTCGTTCTTAAAGGGCATTGTCTCTAGTGTCCATAGCCTCTCGACATGCTGCAGGAGAGTGGTGTCTTCTTCTGTCACTCTGGAGTGGAGGCAGCTAGTGGCTGCTGTTCGGTTGAGAGATTTAGCGAGGGGGCCTTGTAGTGTCCATCCTAGGCGGGTCTCGACTGCTGCAGGACAGCCTCTGGGTCCTGTATGGACCCGGTCTATCGGGACTATGAGGTCTGCATGGTCGGAGCCTATCAGCAGGGTCGGGGTGGCGCCGTCTATGAGCGGGATAGGTAGTTGACGCAGGTGCACATATTTATCCATCAGCTTGGCGATGGGGTAGGTGTACTGTGATAGTCCTATTTCTTGGCTGGTGAAAGCATTTGTAATCCTATACCGTCGCTCTGGCTGCCCGCTTGCTGCGATAGTGAAGGAGACATTCTCGCCTTTTATCGTCTTTAAATCTCTTCTTATTGTCCGAATCGTCATTTGGTTCTCGCTCCCCCGCAGTCCCAGCTGGGCCGCAGCGGACGCGAGCAGAAGGGTCTTCTCTGACCCGTCATCAAGTGTCCATGACTTTATCTTGGTAGCTCAATGTTACACGGACTACCTTTAAGAGCACTTGGGCGCCGCTGCTGCTGGCGGGGTCAATGTACATGACACTTGCCATGGTGCTGCTCGATGGTGCAGGTGCAGGCTTTCTTCTGTTACTGTCGTGTAGGACATCTAGGTGGGCTCCGTCACACCGACTGCACCTCTTCTTTAGGCGGCACTCGGCTGCCATGTGACTGCGCGCACATCGGTAACAGCGCCTGTTGGACTTTATCCATTGACTCACTTCTTCTGCATTCATCTTTGTGAACAGGTCACATTGTGACAGCCAGTGTTCCTTCTCGCAGTACGGGCACACCATCTTCCACTTCTCTTTTCTCGAGGGGGTACTGTGGTTCTTACTGCTCGGTACTGATTCTGATTGGTGCATGACAGTCACCGATCTTCTTCCATCGTTTATTCTCCTGGGTCCCTCTCTGGAGCTTGGTGTGCTCCGCACGAACGTATCCAGTCGTAAGCTGCTGACTTCTCTCGCCAGGAAGTCGGCTAGATCGAGGAGGGATGGTTCGGGACCGTTAGGATCACGGTGGTCTCTCTGCCGCCTAAAGCGCTCTTGTCTGGCGGGTGGCAGCTTCTCTAAAATCCTCTCGACGTTAGAGTTGGCGTATAGCTCGTGCATACCCTTTTCTCGTTGCGCTCCCAGCATCCCTACCAGGGACTGCACTTTTATAGACAGGTCGTCTAATGAGCGATTGTCTGTTGCTGGGGGTAGGCGGTCAATATGCCTTATCTCTTGGATTACGTAATCCCATATACGTCCATATCTCTGGTCCAGCGCTGCTAGAGCCGCGGTGTATGGGGTCGTAGAGGTGGCATAGGCTAGCGCTATATTGTGCGCTCGGGGTACTTTCAGGTGCTTCAGTAATATTGCATACTTGTGACGTTCATCAACGACATCCACCATCATTGTCTCTAAGCACATTCGGAGCTCCGTGTACTGTGCCCGATTCTCATGGGTGAAGTCTGGGATGGTCGGTGTGGCAATGTATGACGCCGTGGATGGCTGATACATCGGCGAGCGTTGGGGGAGAGGCCTCCTAGGCGAGTCTCCTCTTGCGCCTCTCTGTGGGCTGGTACCGGCAGGGTACCATGGCCCGCTGGTCCAGGTGCTATTCCTCGGGGCTGGTCGTGCGTTGTGCTCACCCGTGAATAGAGTCGGGGGTCTGTAGCGCAGCGCCGCGGGGGTATAGCCTGGGCTGTACTGGACCTCCTGGTCCGGTGGAGTACTGTGCTGTCGTCGGGCTTGGTTCTCCTCCTCTCCCTCTTCTTCTTCTATCAGGTCCTCTAGATCCTGTAGTCGTTTATTTAGCTTCTCCGCAGTGTATGCTGCTCCTTCCTTGTAGCTGGGTTTCGCTTGGACCGGTCGGAGAAGGGGGTCTGCGGGGGGTATAGGCTTGGTCTGTTGGTCAAGTTCAGGGTCGCTTGCTCGGTTAGGAGACGCTGCCCTTGACTGTTGTCTCGACGAGTTCCTTGAACCCCTGGCGGAGGGAGAGGGTGTTGCCTTGAGGATCAGCTGCTCCATTAGTTGCGCTTGTAGCTTGTCGCGCTCGGCTTGTAGTCTGTCGCGCTCGGTTTCGCGCTGGATGAGAGCGAGGTCGCGCTCTGCTTCTCTTTGGGCACCGGCAGCGGCACGCTGGGTGTCTGCTCGGTCTCTTGCCATATTCTCTTCCGTCTGAAGGCGTCTCATCTCTAGGCGTATGCGCTCTTCTTCGCTCCGTTGCTGTGTCTGGAGTCGATCGCGTTCACCCTGAAGTCGATCGCGTTCACCCTGGAGTCGATCGCGTTCGGTAGAGGCTGTCAGGCTGACGAGGAACGCCTGTGATAGCATCCTCTCCGCTTCGCTGGGGGAAGACGGTTGTAGAGGTGAGCCGCTCCTGGCGGTACTCGTTGGGGAGTCCTGGAGCTCTATTTCCTCGGCGCTCTCCTCCTCTTCTTCCGTGCAGAGTTCTCTCTCTGTAGGGTTGTCTTCCTCCCGGGGCTGGTCGGGGACTACTTCTTCGGTATTGGCGGGGGGTAAAGGCATGTCAGCTCCCTCCTGGTCCCCACCGTGAGCTTGGTCAGTTACATTAGAACCCACTAGGGCCTCTGTGGTCGGGGTAACCTGGTCGTTAAGGTCAGACATAATTTTACTTTCTACTTTTACAGCGTTTACCGCTTGTAGAAGGCTAGGTAGTTGACTGACAGCGTAATCCTCTAAGTACGGAGGTGGCTGTCGTCTGCGCCGCGGGCGTTCTACGTTAGGAGGACCGTTTCGTGGAGTGTTCATCATAGGCCATTTCAATATTAATAACACTATATTAATATTACACTAGTTACCCTCCGGCTCGAAGGACCAATTGTATCTGAGGGGTACAATTCCCTGACTGTATTGATAAGTATGGTATCATTAAACCACTACCGCTTTATGTACTTTAACTACTGGCCACACAGTACATGATATAGATATGATGAACACTTTCCCACCTGATGAAACCAAGTCCACACAAATGTATCCGTCGAATCTTTAATATATAGCAAAGGGTATATACAACGTTCACGTAATGACATTTATGATTTGAATGCACTTGTAAGGCAAATGAGTATTCGTAGGCAAATCAACATTGAATGTCCAATCTCTGGTTACGCAGGAAGCAAGTATACAACCTGGTTCTTTAGGGAACTATAGCGATGGTACTTAATGATTATAGCTGGATACACTAAAGGGGGTCCCGCTGGTTGTAAGTCAGTAGGGGGGGGGGGGGTTAGGAGAGCCGCTGGCGATATCCCATCTGGCCAACGATTTCTTGGGAGAATTCAGAGTGCTGAACACGGTGCCCACAGAACCTTGGTCCACAGATGAATACAGTTGGGCCCTCTTGTAGACGGTAGCTGCCGGTCCACAACGAAGAGATGTGAGGCGACCTCACTCGGGTTAGAGCGCCGTCTCACCTGGACTCCTCTCGGGGGTAGTTCCAACACTTACCAGTGTTGGCTGTTATCCATGGCATAATCAAAGCACCCAAAGCAAGTAGATAATCCAAGCCGTGTAGGGCTCGCCGTCGTCCGGGTAAGGTAATCCAATGTGCAGGTCCACTCGTCCTTGCCCAGAACTCCTCGGATGAAAGCACCACACGTGGTCTGCCCAGCCTGGTTAAGACTCTAGATAACGCGAGGAAAACGATGGGGGTACTGCTCACTTTATAACTCTAACCGAACGATGCACCATACATAATAGACTATTATTAACTTAATAGAAATACGTCCCACTCGACGGTATAGTGCCAAACTATGACAATTCAACTATTAATCCACACGATGTCTCAATGCCATTCTGAGGCCAAGTTGTCCATACTGCACCACACGTGTATCGTGGGTGAGGCTAAAGTCTTGCCACTAGGTTGGAGGGTAAAGAACTAAGGGCTAAGGGAAGTTCTACTTTACTTGCGCCATATATATATGCGCTGTGAACAAATAGTACCATTCGTATTTCGGCAGACGTATTCCTACGCGGAACCGGGGCTAGTAACGACATGTTCGTCGGCACGATTGAACTTGAACCAAGGGGCTTGGCTGCTGGCGCCAAGTTCTTGTCCAATGAGAGAATGAAACTATTATGGGCTGTTAGTAGACCAAAGGGATATTCAGTGTATATGTACAAGGAATATACAAGGGATATCAAACGATATACAAATACTATTAAATATATATCCATAAATAAATATATATATTCGGTTTAATCTGATCCTTCACAACAATTATTATTATTATTATTATTATTATTATTATTATTATTATTATTATTATTATTATTATTATTATTATTATTATTATTATTATTATTATTATTATTATTATTATTATTATTATTATTATTATATTGGTTGATGGATGAGGTTATTGGTTGGTATTGATTGATGGATGAGGTTATTGGTTGATATTGGTACTCCAGTATTCTGTCTTTAATATTGTGATATTATTCAGGGTACTCCAGTATTCTGTCTTTAATATTGTGATATTATTCAGGGTACTCCAGTATTCTGCCTTTAATATTGTGATATTATTCAGGATACGCCATTCTGTTTTTAATATTGTGATATTATTCAGGATACTACAGTATTCGGTCTTTAATATTGTGATATTATTCATGCTGTGATGTGAATGCCGTCCATGTTAGTTTACCTTCAATGGAGAAGTGCATTAAATAATTTTAATGCAAAAAAAGTGTCCTCTGTTCTTTCATTTCAGCATGGTCTATCACAGAACACATTCCATTGTGGGCAGAGTGTATGCTTGGTTTCATTCCAGCCTTGCCTAAACACCAGCTGATGATTTCACTAATTGGCTCACCTCTTCAACTAACTCACCTGGTGCAATGTATAGTTAAAATGAAAACTTGGCCGATGATGGAATGAGTTTGAGACCCCTGGTCTATCGCTTTCAAAAAATAATAATAATACTTTTACTTTTTAGTACTTAAGTACATTTAAAAGTAGGACTTTTTGACTTTTACTCAAGTGTGTTTTTAGCCAGATACTTTTGACTTTTACTTGAGTCAGATTTTGAGACAGTACCCATACTTTCACTTAAAGCCCAACCTCCAGGTTAAACCCTACTGATCAATTATGTTTCAAGTTTCAAGTTTCTTTAATAGTTGTCATACAGAAGTACAGAATACTTTTATACAAAATGCTTCTTACTGTTGCGCTCCAGAGACTGTGCAAGACAAGATAAGTATGAAATAAAATAACATAGTAAAATTAGAAGTAAAAAAAATGAGGTCACAGTGTTCAGTTTAGACATATGTACAATGTTCGATGCAGAATAGACGTAGTTACTATACAATACTGTGCAGTGTACTAATATAAATGGAGAAATGGGACGAGGTGCAATTTAGGTACAATTCACAGTAGGTGTACGAGTTGTAGTGCAAATCCTTTATCAATAAATATAAAGTGTAAGTGTGTTTGTGTGATCTAAAGTGTGGAGAGTGGGTGCTGCAGTGTGTTGTTTGTTTGAGTGAGTGTGTGCGTGTGGGTGTGTGTGCTGTGTGCATTTGATGGTTGTTGCATAGTGATTATTGTTCGTTTAGCAGCCTGATGGCCTGGGGATAGAAGCTTCTTCTGAGTCTTTCTGTGCTCGCCTTAAGACTCCGGTATCGCTTGCCTGACCGCAGCAGTTCAAAGAGGCAGTTGTTCGGGTGGCTCGAGTCCTTAATAATTCTCTTAGCCTTCCCCTTGCACCGCTTGTTGTAAATGTTCTGGAGGGTGGGAAGCCCCCCTCCAATTGTGCGTTCGGCTGAACGTGTCACTCTTTGTAGTCTGCTACGGTCTTGTGCAGTGCTATTCCCAAACCAGGAGGTGATGTTGCCGGTCAGGATGCTCTCTATTGTACATGAGTAGAAGTTCCTAAGGATCTTCTGACTGACTTGGAACTTCCTTAGGCGCCTGAGGAAGTAGAGGCGTTGTCGTGCCTTCTTCACAACACTGTCAATGTGTGTGGTCCATGTCAAGTCCTCGGATATGTGGGCTCCGAGGTACTTGAAACTGTTCACTCTCTCAACCGGTGCCCCGTCGATGCTGAGGGGGCTGTAGTCCTTGACCCCCGACCTCCTGAAGTCCACAATCATCTCTTTTGTTTTGCTGACGTTCAGGGAGAGGCAGTTCTCCTGACACCACTGTGACAGGTTCTCTACCTCTTCCAGGTAGGCCCTTTCGTCGTTGGCAGAGATCAGGCCCACCACTACTGTGTCATCAGCAAATTTGATGATGGTGTTGTTGTTCCGCTGTGCTACGCAGTCATGTGTGTACAGGGAGTAGAGGAGGGGGCTCAGAACACAGCCCTGGGGGGCCCCTATGTTGAGCGTGATGGATGAGGAGGTGCAGTTGCCGGCTCTTACCACCTGGGGTCTGCCCGTCAGGAAGTCCAAGACCCACTGGCAGAGGTCATAGTTCAAGCCCAGGTCCCTGAGCTTGGCTATGAGTTTGGAGGGGACTATGGTATTGAATGCTGAGCTGTAGTCGATGAACAGCATTCTCACATAGTTCCCCTGCCTCTTGTCCAGGTGTGATGCTGCTGTGTGCAGCACATGGGCTATGGCGTCCTCCGTGGACCTGTTGGGGCGATATGCAAATTGCAGAGGGTCCAGGTTGATGGGGAGGGAGGAACAGATGTAGCCCTTCACTAGCTTCTCAAAGCACTTCATGGCTATGGAGGTGAGGGCTACAGGGCGGTAGTCGTTGAGGCAAGCGGGCGTAGATTTTTTGGGTACAGGGATGATGGTGGACTTCTTCAGACAGGTGGGGATGACAGCCTGTTCCAAGGACAGGTTGAAGATGTCAGTGAATACCTGGGCCAGTTGGTCGGCACAGACTTTTAGGACGCGGCCGGGGATGCCGTCCGGTCCTGCTGCCTTCCTGATATTCACTTTTTTAAAGATCCGTCTCACCTCATGCTCTGTTACCCTGAACACTGAGTCTCCATCAGCAGACCCCCCCCCCCCCCCCCCATTGCCGTGGTTTGTAGGCTGGTGTTGTTATTCACAGCCTCAAACCTCGCATAGAAGGAATTGAGATCATTTGCTAAGGAGATGTCACTGTTCAGTTTGAGGGGGGTGCCTTTGTAGTCTGTCATTGTTCTGAGGCCCTGCCACATGCCTCTAGAGTCAGCCTGTTCAAACTGAAGTTCAACTTTATCCCTGTAACGCCGTTTTGCCTCTATTACTGCTCTCCTGACGTTGTATCTTGCCATCTTGTGTTCTTCCATGTTGCCTGTCACCAGCCCGGTGTTGTATGCTGATGTGCGCACTTTCAGAGCCTCACGGACGGATTTGTCTACCCAGGGCTTTTGATTTGGGTAGATTTTAATTTTGGTGGAGGGGATTGTTTCTTCTACCAGAGTACAGACATAGTCAATCACCGTTTCGGTGTATTCGTTAATATTGGCTGTGTTATCACGGAATACACTCCAGTCTGTGCATCCAAGTGCAGCTTGGAGTGACTCCTCTGACGTCACGGCCCAACGCTTAACCTCTCGCGAGACCACCGGCGTTCGCTTGAGACTTTGTTTGTACTTTGGCAAAAGAAATATGGCGGCGTGATCGCTTTTACCGAATGGACTAAGAGCCTGTGACTTGTACCCATTCTTAAATTGCGAGTATACATGGTCTAATATGTTCTCGCCTCTGGTGGGACAGGTCACATGCTGATAGAAATTCGGCAACACCTTTTTAAGACGCGCGCTGTTGAAATCACCCAGAACCAAAATGGCAGCGTCAACATTAGCTGTCTGGAGTTTGTTTACCTCGTTGTGAAGTTTTGAAAGTGCGACCCCAGTGTTCGCGTGTGGTGGAATGTACACTCCGATGAGGATGATGGACGTTAACTCTCTTGGGAGGAAGAAGGGTCGACATTTTATCGTGATAAACTCCAGGTCTGGGGAGCAGTGGTTAGACAGTTCCTTTGTGTTGCCTAAATCGCACCACTCCTTGTTTATCATGAAGGCAATGCCGCCTCCTTTCTTCTTTAGTGACTCTTCTGCCGTCCGGTCCTTGCGGAGAACGAAGAAGTGGTCTGCCGGTTCTATTGCGTGATTCGGGACATCTGGACTCAGCCAAGTTTCTGTGAAACAGAGGACGTTACAATCCCGAATGTCCCTCTGGAATTGGATCCGTGCTCTAATGTCGTCCAGTTTATTTCCTATCGATTGCACATTGGCCAACAATATGCTGGGCAATGTGGTTCTGTGTCGTTTGGACCTCAGTCTGTTTCGGACCCCGGCTCTCTTTCCACGTCTTCGCGGCGGCTTCTCCTGGTCTTGGCCATGGCCATAACAAAGGATCTCGGCGGGCCATTTCTGCTGTTCAGCGATCCGATCCAGAGAGCAATCCAATCGGTAAGTTTTCCTTAATCCAATGTCAATGATTGACTGACGGTCATACACATATAATGCACCAACAGTTGGTGCAAATAAAACTCCTAATACTATAAAAATTAACAAAAGAAAGCACAGTCTCGACGGAGCGATCAGAAAGGCAGCCATCAGTGCAGCGCCAGTGTGATTCTGGGTATGGGTAGTTTACATCATTGGTATATAATTTCGTTATTTATTTGTTTCCATTTGACACCGGAAATGCCACTCTGAAAGAGTTAAAAAAGTCCACGCACGAATAACATGCACGCGCGAATCAAAAAAGCTTATCAAACGCCGACGTCACAACAGGACAACAGGTGCATATTAATGAGCCGAATCTAAAAGCTTATCAGACGCTAGCACCTAGCACGGCCGTGACGTCACTTCAGGAAACGTATGCCTTATGTCCGTCCGGGTCATAGTACTAGATCAATGGTGGCTCACTCGGTGCATCACAGTTAGCCTATATCTCCGCCATCCCTGCTACAGTCGGGACTACTACACTCACTGACGTTAGCCTATAGCCCGCCGTCCCTGCGGGTGGTTCTCTCCTCTTTGTGTGCCCCCGTCCCCACGGAGGAGCTTGTGGACTCGACAACAGCGGTGGCCGCAGGGCGCCGGAGCCCACAGCGCTAGTTAGCTCATAGCTATCGTGTAACACTAGCCTTTACGGGCTCGAGCACCCTACGGCTGCCGCCGCCGTCGCGTCCATGGGCCCCCCGGCAGGGCACCCGTGGGGACGGGGTGTACAGAGAGGAGAGAACCATTTTGGGTCGGCCGTTCATGCCGGCCAGCGAGCCGGATGTCGGGATATGTTGTTAGCACAATAGCTACCAAGCTAAGCTATGTTATCTACTAACGTTATAAACACAATATGTGTACAACGACACAATGATTTACATTATTACAAATATGGTAACGTGGTTGTGGCTTTTACAAATAGTGGTTAGCTTTAGAGATGGATGGATGGCTATAATCACGGAGCAATAGTGAGGTGAAACAGATACATTTCGGCTAGTAGTAGCAAGCATATATCTATGGTAGCAAGGCTCTCTGCCTGCCACTAGCTGTGTGACTCTCAGCGCCCCCTGGTGCCCTGCACCTGTTGTGACGATCATTTCGATTACACACGCACGTTATGAACCATTGATTAAAATATGCACGTGCGTGGTGATTGTGTTGGGCAGACAAAATGTTTGATAAAAACGCTAAAACTGGGTCAATTTCAATACTTTTTTCCCCCCTTCTTCATGAAAGCCACTGTTGGCCTAGTCCACATTGTTTATTGAACAAAAATACAACATGAAGGTTGACCTTTAAGTATAATTTCTGGGTACTTTTTACACCCCGTATCAGAGATAGTTTAAACACACACACACACACACACACACACACACGCACACACGTGTATCAGAGATGGTAAAACACACACACTTACACACACCTGTACACATGCCATTGTCACTTATTATTCTCTCTCTTTCTGTCTCTCTCTTGTCTCTCTCTCTCTCTCTCTCTCTCTCTCTCTCTCTCTCTCTCTCTCTATCTCTCTATCTGTCTATCTCTTACTCTCTTTCTCTCTGTCTCTCTGTCCCCCCCCCCCTCTCTCTCTCTCTCTCTCTCTCTCTCTCTCTGTATCCAGTGTATAAGACCAGAGTAAATGAGTATGGAGTATCTTATGATGAGCAGCCCAAAGCAAAACATCACAAAGACTGAAGAAGATAGGAGGGGCGGTCATCTGGTCTGGTATCTACTGGTCTGGTCTGGTATCTACTGGTCTGGTCTAGTATCTACTAGTCTGGTCTGGTATCTACTGGTCTGGTCTGGTATCTACTAGTCTGGTCTGGTATCTACTGGTCTGGTCTGGTATCTACTAGTCGGGTCTGGTATCTACTGGTCTGGTCTGGTATCTACTAGTCGGGTCTGGTATCTACTGGTCTGGTCTGGTATCTACTAGTCTGGTCTGGTATCTACTGGTCTGGTCTGGTATCTACTAGTCTGGTCTGGTATCTACTGGTCTGGTCTAGTATCTACTAGTCTGGTCTGGTATCTACTGGTCTGGTCTGGTATCTACTAGTCTGGTCTGGTATCTACTGGTCTGGTCTGGTATCTACTAGTCTGGTCTGGTATCTACTGGTCTGGTCTAGTATCTACTAGTCTGGTCTGGTATCTACTGGTCTGGTCTGGTATCTACTAGTCTGGTCTGGTATCTACTGGTCTGGTCTGGTATCTACTGGTCTGGTCTGGTATCTACTGGTCTGGTCTAGTATCTACTAGGCTGGTCGCGTGAACACTTAAGGTAACCTACTTGCGTTCAGCGTTTCTTCGTTCCACGTTTCTCTGATTGGCCGCGACGCCCACGTGACCACGCATAGCACGCCCCCGCGGCAGAGCGCTCTCCTTCGCGAATACGCTCGTTCAGAACGCAAGCCGCCATCTTTAATGTGTCACATACTGTAGGTCGCATAGGTAATATTAATAGGTTGCCGCGGCATTATGCATTCGTAATCCCCCCTACATAATAACCACGCAGGTTAATCAAGCAACGCTCGCGCAATACCTAGCTTAATAATAAGTAGGCAATTGGCACAAGTGTAAATTATACATTCGTCACTCAGTTTTAATATCGATGGATAGCTCAACTCATTCGTCAGCTTGCTGTAGAGCCTATGGTCAGTCGGTGACAAGTTCGAATCACTTCAATTTATTTTTTTTATTTTTTTTATGTTTAATTAATTTATCATCTCTCTATATAAACATAACTAGCTATTCATATCAATTGAAATAACGTTCATCTCCGATATTTAAACATGGTCCCCAAAATGAATGGAAGCGAATGAGGAGCCTGACACCTGGGAGGAATGGGGGTGTTGCAGCGTTGGGGATGTTTAAAAAATATAATTTAATATATAATATAATATAATAATTTGTGCTTCACCTAAAAATTTGGTCAGCAGCCTCCACTGGTGTGGCCAGGTGGGGGTATTGTGGGTGTGGCTCTGGCATCGGCGTGTATTTCCGCCTCGCCGGATGGCGGCTGAAACAAACACTTCTAGTTGGGAACGGGCGATGACAGCAGCATTCATTTTCCCACGCATGTTACCAGACGAGAGAGAGTGTGGCGGGTAAATACTCAAGTGTCCTGGTGAGTAATTTAACTATAGTGTAGCGCGTTTATCATTATTGCATTGTCATGTCGCTAGGTTTAGGTGCACTGTCAAGTTGTTTATACCATGTTTGGTCTTCCCCAGGGAACGACAGACTGTGAACAGCGACGAGGCGGGGCGTTGTGCTTGCGCCTGGCGATACCAAGGTATCGCTCGCTCCGTTTGTTTATGGTTACACGCAGAGACTGTTGGGTATAAAAAGTATAATACAGACTAACTGTCCTGATTTCCCTCAGGTTGGGGGAATAGTCGTACCGTTGCGGTCCGGGTGTGTGCTGGGTGTGGCGTTTACTACGCCGGGTGTTTCATTCAGTCATTCAAAGTGTAAGTCTAAGCTCTCTCTCGTTTGTGTCTATTGCCATGCATTCCATTGTATCCTTATGTGTGAGTGTTTTATGATAAATGTGGTGAAGCTAAATGGTGATTATAAGTGTTCGCCTTATAGTGTGCAGCAAGCAGCATTTTGAGTATGTTATATTATGATTATTATGCTTGGATATTCATTGTTCCATTTCCGTGTCATAACAGGTGGTGGTCAACAGGTGGTCACTGCTTTGGCCTATCTTAGGTTTGTGAGGGCTGGAGAGGACTGCATGCTGGGGGCGTGCCGCTTTTCTACCTCACGCACCTGTGAGTGGTTGGTAATTAGCTCCTCGGGAGACTACAAAGACTGCCGACTGCCTTCCACTCATTGCCAGGTCATCTTGTTGCCACCATCTCCTGCCGCGTCTCTGGCGTGAGACGTCGTGCCATCTACATCCTACCACCTACTGCCGCGTCCCCAGTGTGAGACGTTGGCGCCGTTTTCCTGCTGGGACGTTTTCATGCTCCTGTGGATTTCCCTGTGTGAGCACCGCCATGCTCCTGTGGATTCCCTGTGTGATCACCGCTTCCGTGCAGTCCTCGTTTTTCAAGTTCCCTGTCGGCACCTTTTCCTTTTGAGTCTCTTGACTACCTGAACATTTCCGTGATGTCCTGGATGTTTTTTCGGTCACCCTTTAAAGGGCCAGCGCTGCATTTTTTGTTGTTCATGGGTCTAGTGTATTTCACCCTTAAAGGGTCAGTGCTCCCTTTTTTCCCTGTGAAATAAATAATGCCCTGTTTTTGGCTAACTCTCATACCTGTCTTGTGTTGTGCTATTGGGGTCGCTATACAAACCATAACAAGGTTAGGGTGATCATTAGTGTGGATTCAGTTTGTCTCTCTTTTTATTAGATATTTTGTGACAACTATATTCGTAGTAAAGGCAACTTATTTATACCATTGTGATAACTATATTTGTATTAAAGTCAACTTATTCTTATATTACAATATTCAATAAAGATAATTATATTAAATATAATTGCTTTGTCTCTCTGTTATATACCCTAAGCCTCATGGTTACACAAGTTAAGGGTATCTAAATGATGTCGTTGAATGTTAATGGTATGAATAGTCCGATCAAAAGGAGTAAGGTGATGACGAAACTTAAGAAAGAAAAGGCGCAGGTTATCTTCTTACAAGAAACACATCTAATATCACAAGAACATGAAAAACTGAAGAGATTCGGGTATGAGAATTTGTTTTATAGTTCTTTTAAACAGAACCTTGAAGTTTGAAATGATCAGGGAAATAAGGGATAAAGAGGGGAGGTATGTAATGGTCATGGGGAAAATGGAAGGTCAAATGGTAACACTAGTGAATGTGTATGCTCCACCAGAAAGTGAGAAATATCTATTTGAAACAATCTTTGATATCATAGCTATGGAAGGGGAAGGGGTCCTAATCTGTACAGGTGATTTTAATGTAGTACTGAACTATGACATAGACACGACAAGCACAAAGAAATGGAGGACAAACATTAGCAAATATATAAATATACAAATGGAAGAATTAGGAATCATGGATATATGGAGAGAAATGCACACACTAGATAGAGAATACACACATTATTCGCATCCACACACAACATATTCAAGGATAGACTATTTTCTCATGACAACAGGGGACAGATACAGGAGACTGCATGATAGGGGTAACGGACATATCAGACCATAGCGCAATATATCTGACAGTGAATGTTAAAAGTAGGCGGAGAAATACAGTTTGGAGACTTAAATAACAAAGGTTTGGTTAACGAAGTAAAAGGTGACATAATTAGATACAGAGAAGAAAATTATAATGGGGAGGTAGACCCAAACATTTTATGGGATGCACTAAAGGTAGTAATACGTGGAAAATTGATAGCAAAGACGGCATTACTCAAGAAGGCCAGAATAGAGACATACCAGAACTTGATAAAGAAACTGAAAGAATTAGAGAAAGAACACCAAAACTCAAAGAACCAAAAGACACTTAGAGAGGTAAAGGACGTTAGAGGAAAGATAAACTAAGAACTGCTGACAGAAATAGAGACGAAAGCTAGGTACATGAAACAGACATACTATGAAGGAGGACCAAGAGCGACCAGACTTTTAGCTAGACGAATCAGGACACAACAAAAACTGAACACAATACACACAATAAGGGACACTAACACAAACAAAATACTAAGAGAACCAGCTGAAATAGAGAAGACATTTGAAGAATACTATAAGAAACTATACACACAACCGATAGCGGCAGGAGAAGAGGAGATAGAATTTTTTTTTGAAAAATTAGATCAACCATCGATAGGGAAGGAACAGAACAAAATATTAAACGCAGAGATTACAGAACAGGAAGTGGGGAATGCGATCAGTAAAGCAAAGAGCAGTAAGTCACCGGGTAGCGACGGATTCCCCTCTGAATTCTACAAAATATTTAGACAGGAACTGAGCCCCATATTAGAGGCATCATTCAGACACACGATGAAAGAAGGCACAATGCCACCTTCATGGAAAGAAGCCATAATTACTACGATTCCAAAATAAGGGAAATATAGAGAACTATGTAGCAGTTTCAGACCAGTGTCCATACTTAATGTAGATTACAAGATGTATACATCAATAATATCCAAAAGATTTGAGACATTTATGACAGATATAATAGACGAAGACCAGACTGGATTCATTAAAGGAAGGCAGACACAGGATAACATAAGGAAGACAGTGCAGATAGTAGAGGAGATACAAAAGGAAGGAGGGAGTGCAGTATTAGTCAGCCTAGATGCAGAAAAAGCCTTCGACAGTGTAAGCTGGATATTTCTATATAAGGTATTGGAGAAATTTGGATTAGACAAAAACGCTATGAAAACAATTAGGGCATTATATCAATATATATTCTGCAGCACTGGAGTGGAACAAGCTTCCAGTGGCCCTGAAAAACATCGAAGAGGGGGGAAGTTTTAGACGTGCCACAAAGAAATGGCTAGCCAGTGAAGTATAGAATAGCCATAGGAAGAAGAGGGTAGGGAGTGTTTTTTGTATGGGGTTGCTATTATGTTTTATTATGATGCTCTGTTTTTTATTATGATGATCTATGTTTTATTATGATGCTCTATGTTTTATTATGATTGTTACAAAGGGTCAGATTAAACCGAATATATGTATTTATTGATTGATATATATTGCATAATATTTGTATATCGTTTGATATCCCTTGTGTATTCTTTGTACATATACACGGAATGTCCCTTTAACCTAGTAGTACAGACCATAATATTTCATTCTCCTATTGGGCAGCGCCCACCAGGCGCCAGTGTCTTACCCCTAGAGTCAAGTTGAAAGCTACCGTCAGGGCTTGTCTCAACATGCCCAGCTCTGCCCAGGGATACGGCGACAGAAATGAGATAGGCACTATTTGTTCCCCGTACATATAAATATGGCGCAGGTGAATACAGAACCTCCTTTTTCGGTTCAGTTCAGTTCAGTTCAGTCCGCAGTCTGTTCAGTTCAGTTACCCAAGTGACGCCTCACCCACTATGCAACGTGCGGTGAAGTGGGCCCGTATTGCCCCAAAATAGAGTCGTGTTATCCTAATACGTTTGTTCAACGTATCGTTCGCTATTTACTAGTAAGCCTTCATTACGAGTCAAAGACCACGTGAAGTGAGTAATTGTGCGTCTAAATAGAGCACTTATAGCCGCGTGCGAATAGGATAGTAACGTCAAGTTCAACTGTGAACCACCGCGCACCGGAGGATATCTACACCGGCGCCAGCAGAGCCTTTTCCGGCTGGATTATTGCTTTGGTACTGTGGCTGCTGGAGCAGAGAACCGTCTACCCCGCTGCTGTGTTGGATCTACCGTGAGGACATCATTCGAGCCCGTCTCTGTTGGACCAGAGGCTCCACGGCTTACACCTGTGCTGCCGCACACTGGGATTACAGCGGCTACCTTTCATCCGCTGAGCCAGGGAGTAATACCGCTCCCCCTCGCAGGAGCTTATTAGAGTCCCTGTGGACCATTGACTTTGCATAGAGCATTGCCTCCCCCTGCTGGCTTACAACCGGTAGTAACCCCCTTCCAGTATCTCCCACTATATATATTACTAGTGTACCATAGATATAATTCCTTTGCCTTACAAGTGCATTCAATATTAACGTATATCATGTACCTTTGATGTAATAAATATTCTAAACGAGTACTTGTGTGGAAACCGTTTCATTGTGGAGGTGTTCTCATCTGATATACTTGTGTACGGTATGGCCAGAATAATGTACATAAGACGGTAGTGGTTTAATGATACCATACTTGATTAATACAGTCAGGGAATTGTACCCCTCAGTTACAATTGGTCCTTCGAGCCGGAGATAATTAGCGTAATATTAATATAATATTAATATTGACATGGCCGATGACGAACACTCCACAAACGGTTCTCCTAAGCTAGATCGCCCGCAGCGCAGACGGCCACCTCCCTATCTAGAGGCATACACTGTCAGTCCAATACCTAGCTTTAAAGGGAAGTTAAATACGGATAAAATAACTAAAGCGGATAGTAAAATTATGTCCGACCCTATCAACCAGGCTACCCCGCCAACAGAGGCCCTAGTGGGTTCTAATGTAACTGACCAAGCTCACGGTGGGGACCAGGAGGGAACTGACATGACTTTACCCCCCGCCAAGACCGAAGAAGTAGTCCCCGGAGAGCTCCAGGAGAAAGACAACCCTCCAGAGATGGAACTCTGCCCGGTACAAGAAGAGGAGAGCGCCCAGGAGATAGAGCTCCAGGACTCCCCGCAGGAGAACGCATCTCCAACGAGTACTGCCGGGAGCCGATCGCCCCGAACGGCGTCTTCCCCCAGCGAGGCGGACAAGATGCTGGCGCAGGCACTCATCGCCACCCTGGCAGCCTCCACCGAACGCGATCGACTTCAAGCGCAACAGACGCGCGAGCGCGAACATTTTGCAGGCGAGCGAGAGCGCTTCCAGGCGCAACAAAGGAGTGAAGACGACCGCATAAGACTGGAGACCAGACGCCTCCAGACGGAAGAGAACATTGAAAGAAGCCGCGCCGATGCACAGCACGCCGTCGCAAATGCACAGCTCCACGCCGCCCATGCCAGCGCCAACGCCCAGCGCGACGCCGCCAACGCACAGCGCGACGCCGCCCAGGCCAGCGTCAATGCGCAGCGCGACGCCGCCAATGCCCAGCGCGAAGCAGCGCGCGACGCAGCCCATGCCCAGCGCGAGGCAGAGCGCGACCGGCTGCAGGCGGAGCTGATAGACAAACTGGTTGCCATGGCGACACCCCCTCACTCCGCATGGAGCTCTCAGAGATCGTCAAGACATGGGTCTAGGACACATTCCCCTACCCGACTAAGCGACCCGGGACCCCGCCAACGGGAGGATCCTGTCCACGTCTCCGAACCCCCTCCCCGGCCGGTCCATACGAGACCCAGCAACCGGGAAGAACCGGACCACGCCGAGAGACTGAACAGAAGACTCCAGGTCCTAGCAGAGGGAGAGGAGGAGAAAGAGGAGGAAGATCAAGCCGACCAGCAGCAACGTACTCTGGACCAGAAGGCCCAGTACAGCCCAGAAGTCAGCCCGAGGCCCTGCGCTACAAACCCCCGACTCAACTCACGGGTGAGTTAGACGCACCGCCAGCTCCGAGGAACAGCACCTGGGTACCCGACCTTCGGTACCCACCAAGTACCAGCCCAAGACGACACGCACGGAGAGACTCGCCTAGGAGGCCTCTTCCCCAACGCTCACCGATGTGCCAGTCATCCATGGCATCGTACCTTGGCACACCGACCATCCCGGACTTCACCCATGAGAACAGAGCACAGTACACGGAGCTACGAATGTGCTTAGAGACAATGTTGTCCGATGTAGCTGACGAACCGTACAAGTATGCTATCCTACTGAAGCACCTCAAGGTGCCCCGAGCGCACAATATAGCGCTGGCCTATGCCAACTCTACTACCCCATACACAGCGGCTCTAGCAGCACTCGACCAACGCTATGGACGCATATGGGACTATGTGATACAGGAGATAAGAGACATTGACCGTCTCCCCCCAGCCAGAGACAACAGAGCATTAGATGACCTGTCTATCAAGGTACAGTCCCTGGTAGGGATGCTGGGGTCCCAAAAGGAAAAGGGTATCTATGAACTGTACGCTAACTCTAACGTAGAGAGGATATTAGAGAAGCTCCCTCCCGCCCGACAAGAGCGCTTCAGGCGGCAGAGAGACTACCGCGACCCCAACGGTCCAGAGGCATCCCTCCTAGACCTATCTGAGTTACTCGCCAGGGAGGTCAGTAGCCTACGACTCGACACGTTCGTATGGAGTGGACCAAGCCCAAGACTCGGACCTCGGGGACAAACGGATAACCGCCGGTTGGTGACCGTTATGCACCAAGCCGAATCAGTACCGCAGCACAAGAACCACAACACCCCCTCGACGAAAGAGGACCAGTGGAAGATTGAGTGCCAGTACTGTGAGGGAGAACATCGGCTGTACCAATGCGACACTTTCGGGAAGCTGACCACGGACGAGGTGAGTCAGTGGACCAAGGACCACCGCCGCTGCTTCCGCTGCGCGCGCAGCCACCTAGCAGCTGAGTGCCGCTTGAAGAAGAAGTGCAGCAGGTGCGGTGGCACCCACTTGGAGGTCCTGCATGACATCAACAGGCGTCAGCCAGGACAACAGAGTGGGCCCGTCGCGGTAATGTACCATGCCGAGGCGGTGGCACCAGTACCGAAGAGCCACCAGACCGCTCCCTACTGTACCTACTGCGACGGCGGACACTGGCTGGCACAGTGCGCCGAATATAAGACACTGAACCCCGTCCAAGTGGACCAGTGGCGTGAGGCGGCCCAGGCGGGCGCCGCTTACCACGCAGGGGCGGCCCAGGCGGGCGCCGCTTACCGCACAGCACGGTGCGGAGCCCACCAGAAGGTCCAAGGCAACCAACCAACAGGAGTGCTCCACATTGACCAGCATAGCGGGACCCCCCGTGTGCTCCTCAAAGTGGTCAGAGTGCTCCTGAGCTACGAGGACAAGGTCCTGGACACTTACGCCGTCCTGGACGATGGGTCTGAAAAGACTCTCCTCCTCGCTTCCGCAGCAGCCCAGTTGGGCCTGCGGGGTGTCAAAGATACAATGACCATACGCACCATCAGAAGGGACCAGAAGACCATAAAGGGTGAAAAGGTCTCCTTCAAGATAGCAGCGGTGGACCAGCCCGAGAAGCAGTATAGTATAACCAACGTCTTCACCAGCCACGACATAGGCTTGTCTCAGTACACCTACCCCATCCCACAGCTGATGGCTAAGTATGTGCACCTACGTCAACTACCTATACCGCTTATCGACGGCGCCACACCGACCCTGCTCATCGGCTCCGACCACGCGGACCTCATTCTCCCAATTGAGGCGGCCCACATCGGACCCAAAGGATGCCCAGTCGCGGTTCAGACCCGACTGGGATGGACGCTCCAGGGCCCCCTCTACGGACTTGACAGTCAACCCACGTCTACACGCTGCCTACACACAAAGGCGAGCGACACCGGCCTCTCCCCCGTACAGCAGAGGCTATTGACATTAAGCGAGAGGCCCGTGAGAGAACCGTGGGCACCAGAGGGAGTTCGGAACTCCACCCCCCTCAGCTGCGCTCCAGACGTAGCTGACCTCGAGCCCAGCACCCCAAGCGACTCCTTGACGGGGCGGCCGGGAACGGCCCCTCCTCAGACGGGGTACAGAGCAAACAAGAGAGACCAACGGAGAAGGAGGAGGCACAGCCAAGCACAGATCAAAGCAGTCTCAGGCCCGCTTCCTCCTAAGCCCCCCTTCATCCCGTCCAGTCGTCATGACCATAGACCAGTCACTACCCCGAGCTGCGTGGCCGGCCGGCCGCGTAAGCAAAGTGACCACTGGTGCCGACGGAAAGGTCAGAGTGGCAGAAGTGCTCGGCCAAGGGCGGACCTACAACCGACCCGTGGCGAGGCTGATAGAGTCGCCAAGGCTCCCCGACTCGCTTAATGACGACCATGACCCCTGACTTTGTGAACTGCCCGACCCCTCACAACGGACATTGAGTAGTGGACAGTGCGGTTAATCTGTCTCTGCTTAGCTAATTAGGTGGGACTAATTAGGGGGCGGCTGTTACAAAGGGTCAGATTAAACCGAATATATGTATTTATTGATTGATATATATTGCATAATATTTGTATATCGTTTGATATCCCTTGTGTATTCTTTGTACATATACACGGAATGTCCCTTTAACCTAGTAGTACAGACCATAATATTTCGTTCTCCTATTGGGCAGCGCCCACCAGGCGCCAGTGTCTTACCCCTAGAGTCAAGTTGAAAGCTACCGTCAGGGCTTGTCTCAACATGCCCAGCTCTGCCCAGGGATACGGCGACAGAAATGAGATAGGCACTATTTGTTCCCTGTACATATAAATATGGCGCAGGCGAATACAGAACCTCCTTTTTCGGTTCAGTTCAGTTCAGTTCAGTCCGCAGTCTGTTCAGTTCAGTTACCCAAGTGACGCCTCACCCACTATGCAACGTGCGGTGAAATGGGCCCGTATTGCCCCAAAATAGAGTCGTGTTATCCTAATACGTTTGTTCAACGTATCGTTCGCTATTTACTAGTAAGCCTTCATTACGAGTCAAAGACCACGTGAAGTGAGTAATTGTGCGTCTAAATAGAGCACTTATAGCCGCGTGCGAATAGGATAGTAACGTCAAGTTCAACTGTGAACCACCGCGCACCGGAGGATATCTACACCGGCGCCAGCAGAGCCTTTTCCGGCTGGATTATTGCTTTGGTACTGTGGCTGCTGGAGCAGAGAACCGTCTACCCCGCTGCTGTGTTGGATCTACCGTGAGGACATCATTCGAGCCCGTCTCTGTTGGACCAGAGGCTCCACGGCTTACACCTGTGCTGCCGCACACTGGGATTACAGCGGCTACCTTTCATCCGCTGAGCCAGGGAGTAATACCGCTCCCCCTCGCAGGAGCTTATTAGAGTCCCTGTGGACCATTGACTTTGCATAGAGCATTGCCTCCCCCTGCTGGCTTACAACCGGTAGTAACCCCCTTCCAGTATCTCCCACTATATATATTACTAGTGTACCATAGATATAATTCCTTTGCCTTACAAGTGCATTCAATATTAACGTATATCATGTACCTTTGATGTAATAAATATTCTAAACAAGTACTTGTGTGGAAACCGTTTCATTGTGGAGGTGTTCTCATCTGATATACTTGTGTACGGTATGGCCAGAATAATGTACATAAGACGGTAGTGGTTTAATGATACCATACTTGATTAATACAGTCAGGGAATTGTACCCCTCAGTTACAATGATGCTCTATGTTTTATTATGATGCTCTGTTTTAGTATGTTTTATTATGATGCTCTATGTTTTATGATGTCTGTCCATGTCCAAAATCAGGGACCATGATGGAAATAAGTGCTTGCACTTTCTCATGTTTTTATCCCTTGGATGCTGTCTTTTACGCCACAATAAAAATCAATCAATCAATCAAACCGACGGCAAAGATTAAGGTAAATGGTAGTCTGACGGACCGGATTAAACTAGAGAGAGCTACCAGACAGGGTTGTTGTCTTTCGCCGACGCTCTTCGATGTATTCATCGAACCACTGGCTCAACTAAAAATTAAATGGGACATGGACAGGATCAAGTACCTAGGGGTGAACATTACAAGAGGGGTGGAGGGGTTATACGAGGCAAACTATACACAGATTAATCAAGAGAGACCTAGAAAGATGGACAGTAATGCCCCTAGATTTCAGCTCAAGGATCGAAATCATTAAGATGAACATATTACCAAGGTTATTATACTTATTTCAGTCTCACCGACCCCAAACGCAAATGGCACAGAGAGAGTTGTTTCAGAGTTAGCCAAAATCAAGGGCGTGTTTATTTACTGAGTAAACAGAAAGAATTTGGTGGAGAACAGAACAAACTGGGAAACAGGCATGTGAGGAATGTTTGCTGCTCTGCAGCTTCTCCCGGGGGGTTACGTTTGTGGAATTTGTCCGTGACGTCTGAGCCGCTCTGCAGATCCTCCCAGCATATACTCCGGGGTGGAGGCGGATAGGGAGAGAGAGAGTCCGAGTTAGCTCAGTGCACAATTGAAAACTGACAGGTGACTGGTGAAGTGACTTGTCCAAACAATAAATCCAAGTGACAGAATCTTCGGTGTGAAACACACAGTGAGCAATGTCCAAACAATAAATCCAAGTGACAGAATCTTCGGTGTGAAACACACAGTGAGCAATGTCCAAACAATAAATCCAAGTGACAGAATCTTCTGTGTGAAACACACAGTGAGCAATGTCCAAACAATAATTCCAAGTGAGAATATCCAACAGGCAAAAAGGGTGAGAACAGTCTGAACGAAAAACAGGATCTCTTCAGTGCTTTAACACACACAAAAAACGATTGAATCCAAAAGACTGTCTTACAAAAAAACTCACCAGAGCGCAGCGCGTGAAGCGGGCGGATCAAACAGGGCGAGCGCTTCGTAACGGGGAAGCAGGTTCTCCAAAAGGAATATTTCTCGAGAGTCCTGGGAGGCAAAGAACAAGGAAAGCAGCGACGGAAGGAACAGGCAAATGCAGAGAATATTTCAGAACGATCCAACATCAATAATAGGGGGATCAGGGTATATAAAGCCAAGGGGTGCTTAATGACAAGCTGTGACAGCTGCGGGATGAAATTGATCATTGCTCCAGAAGTGTGTGGGTGGGGGAGCACCAATCAAACGGCATCTACAGGAAGAAGCGTGTGGAGAGGAGAATGCAATTAATTAACCGAAATACCTTAAAGGAACGGAGCGAGTGGGTGGGGAGCGGACCAATCATCACAGTACTTTAAGAAGCCCGTGGTGGGGAAAGAACCAAACCTCACACTTTACCTATATTAATACCACAAAAACAATTCACCTCCCTCAAACTGAACAGTGACATCTCCTTAGCAAATGATCTCAATACCTTCTATGCGAGGTTTGAGGCTGTGAATAACAACACCAGCCTACAAGCCACGGCA
The DNA here is from genome assembly GCF_963971535.1 of Notolepis coatsorum. Taxonomy (NCBI): domain Eukaryota; kingdom Metazoa; phylum Chordata; class Actinopteri; order Aulopiformes; family Paralepididae; genus Notolepis; species Notolepis coatsorum. The sequence continues at coordinate 112,002,262 of NC_140175.1, forward strand.
ATGGGGGGGGGGGGGGGGGTCTGCTGATGGAGACTCAGTGTTCAGGGTAACAGAGCATGAGGTGAGGCGGACCTTTAAAAAAGTGAATATCAGGAAGGCAGCAGGACCGGACGGCATCCCCGGCCACGTCCTAAAAGTCTGTGCTGACCAACTGGCCTTTTTGAACTGCTGCGGTCAGGCAAGCGATACCGGAGTCTTAAGGCGAGCACAGAAAGACTCAGAAGGAGCTTCTATCCCCAGGCCATCAGGCTGCTCAACGAACAATAAACACTATGCAGCAACCATCAAATGCACACAGCACACACATCCACACGCACACACTCACTTTAAACGGGCAACTCACTGCAGCACCCACTTTACACACTTTAGAACACCTAAACACACTTTACACTTTATATTTATATTTATTGGTAAAGGATTTGCACTACAACTCGCACACCTTACTGTAAATTGTACCTAAATTGTACCTCATCCCATTTCTGCTCTGCACTATATAGTATTGTATATTAGTACATTGCATAGTATATATTGTATATTGTATGGTAACTCAGTTACTTCTATTCTGCATCGAACATTGTACATATGTCTATACTGAACACTGTGACCTCTATTTTTACTTCTATTTTACATGCTATACTATTTAATTTCATACTATCTTGTCTAACACAGTATCTGGAGCGAAACAGTAAGAAGCATTTTGTATAAAAGTATTCTGTACTTCTGTATGACAACTATTAAAGAAACTTGAACCTGGGAATGGGATAGACAGATATCAAGATTCATTTGGGGGGGGGGGGGAAGACCAAGGATCAGATATGTGACTCTACAACTACCAAAGGAGAAAGGAGGAATGGCAGTACCCAGTTTAGAAGACTATTACTATGCAGCACAGCTTAGGACAGTAGCATGCTGGTGCAATGTGAATTATGAAGCCAAATGGAAAGATATAGAAACCAAAAGAGAGGGATTCAAAGTGCAGGCACTAATAGGAGATAGGGAGTTGTTCAGAAGACAGGAACAACTACTAGACCCAATTACCAAATGCACTATAAACATATGGAACACAATAGTAAAGAAATACAAGCTAGAAAAAAAATCCAAGATACTGAGATGGATAACACACGACAACAAATAATGGTAAAAT